>NC_134323.1:911305-1215074 GCF_964195595.1 Calonectris borealis
TGGTGTGTTTGTGCTGATCTCTCACGCCCAGAGTTAAGGCAGAGAAGGAAGAGGGATGAGTGTAGATAGGAACATCTAAGTTGTGACATGCGATGGGAAAGATTCTGTGTTTCTGGATTTTGTGGACAGAAAATCAGTTGCCTGAGGCCAGCGTAACCCTAGTCCAATTCAAGGTCACTCATGGCCCACGTGAAAGCTCCTTTCTCTTCCAGTCCTCCCCTCTCCTACCTTTCTTTCCTCCTTGGTGCTACTACTGTTTGGGTCATGCAGCTTCACATCATATTGGTGCCATCTGCCATGTGCCAAAGCAGATGAGGGGGAGCTTAATTCAGGCAGTTGTCTCCCTCCTGGACCAGCATGGCTGGTGGCACAGGACACAACGAGCTGGAGGAGCCCGTGGGGGAGGGAGGGAGAGAGGCTTTGGGTGTAGTGCAGCCTTGGACGATCGGGCAAGGTCGAGCAGCAACAGAAGCATTGGGCAGTATAGACTGTGTAGGCTGGGCTGCCGGGATTGTGGGGCCCTGTGGAAGTCCTGTTGATGTTGGGAGTCTGACTGCATGTAGGAAAACCTGGTGTTGTGAGGAACTGGGAAGTTCTGCGTGGTTTAGGGTGTGAATTCCCTCTCCTGTGCTGTGGGATGCTGAACACAGGAGCTTTGCTGCGCGTTCAGGGATGCTGCGTACCCCAAGGTGCTGTGCAGCAGTGGCAGTGCCGGGATGAGGGATGAACATGGGGTGAGGGTACCGGGTATACCATGGTGCCGTGTGGGATGAGAGCTGTAGGAAGGGTGGTGAGAAATGTGCAGAGGGCCGGAGTTTACGCTTGAGGATGTGTCAGTGTGCGGCCTGGCAAAGGTATTGGAAAATTTGATTTAGGCGTCGCTGAGGAAAAGTCCCCTGCGGAGCAGCAGTCCCAGTTCTGCAGTGTCAGCGTATACCTGTTGAAGAGAGAGTTGCTGGCAGCTGCAGCTTTTGTGCACTGTATTGGGTTTCAGCTTGAGCATTGACTGCTGGGTGGTATTTGAGGTGGGGATAAATTCGCTAATATGAGCAGATTCCAAGAAACTGAGTAACGTGAGTTAAAGTATTACACTCCGTATTGGTAGCTCAGCTTTGCTGCTGTGCTTCTGCGAAGCAGCTGTTAATCAAATGAGCTGTGATGTTCTTAAGTGGATGCGATGAGGTAGGTTTGGTTTGAAGTGACAAAGGAAAGAAAATTAATTAGCTTAAGGAAACTGTCTCCTTTTCCATGGGGAATTAAGGTGGAATATCCAATAATACACTTATACAGTGGTAACTTTCAGCGGGTGCCTTTAAAAGGACAGATGTGCCATATCTTACATTCTTTCTAGCTTATTGAAACTTCTTTTATCTGGCTTAATATTAACTGAATATTCTTGCCTCTGTAACCAAACTTTGAGTGAACTATGGATAGATTTGGCTGGATGGCTCTGAGGCACAGCTGTGTTGTCCTAGTGTTTGACAACATCAGAACATGTGCATTCTTCCTAGCTTTGGAATAGATCTTAAAAGCCTTTTATATTACATTTATCTCATTAAAACAGCCTGATAAATGTATCAATACAATCTTATATGGATTGTATCTCGTTGAAAGGGACTGGGCTTGACACACAAGATCATTCCTATCTTGTTCTTTCTTTCGGTACATCTCTAAGCTTCTTACATCTGTGATGACAGGCAGAAAACATAAGACAGCATGGAGGAAAAGGTGACAAATCAGAAAAGGAAAATAAAAAACCTTTCCAGGGAGAGTGAGAGTGTTCAGCAAAACCATATATGAACGGCACCGGAAAAAGAGCAAGGTTGTAACAACAAAAGAAAAATTAATCAAGGATCACTAATTTCAGCAGCATTTTTTCTCACTTCTGGCAAAATCAACATTATAACTGGTTAAATTTACACTGTGGGGTTTTTTAATTTATTTAATGGTAACCTGCCAAAATACAAATACATTTTTTTGAAGGAGATGGCAAGCTAGCATACTAATTTTTAGTTTTAGAAACCATAATACTACTTTCTGTATTTAAAATAGGAATTCCTTAATTTCTTGCAGTCTCAAAGGCTTTCTCACAGTTTCAGGATTGAACAGAAGGCATCTGGTGCTTGAGTGAGGCTGTTGTGCCTTGAGGAGTTGAAAGCCTCTGGGTGTAGACGAGGTGCAGTGCTAGCATACAGCTTGATCTTGGGTCGTAGGATGGTACAGTGAGCTGTTAAGGGTGAATACACATTGTGTGTGTGTGGGGAAATTGAATTTAGCAATAGCTAACTTCAGGACAATAAGCTGGTGTTCTTTTGTAATTCACTGCTTCATCTCAATGTTAGATGCGTGGCTGTTTAACATCGATACTGTCAACTAGATTTGCACTTGAATGTTTAGGAAGGATACCTGATAGTGATGTGAGTTCGTGGTTGAAGTTGAAGCAATGACGATCCATAAAAAGTGAATAGAAGTGATTTTCACTTGGGCTGATTGTTGGCTCCTCCACAGCCATCCCAAACTACACACCTCTAGGTACCTGCCGGTCTGGAACAGAAACAGCAGATTTCAAAACTAAATACTAGTACTTCTGGTACTAGTTTTCCAAACGGGACATGAGAGTCCTCCCTAACAGTAGGGTGGGCATCACTCAGTAAAGTTTCCAGGGAGTTGGTGCGATGGTTTTAGGGTGGTTTTCTTTCAACATAAAATCCTTTAATACAGGCTGAAGTTGTTTGATTTCTACATCTGCTCCAGGTTAGGTTGGTATGTAGCAATTGTGGATGTGCAATCAATATAACTTTTTCTCTTGTAAAGAAGTAGGTTTAAGTTGTTTGGGGTGTGCATGTGTTTTGTTTTTTAAACCTGCTGTACTTGGATGGATTTTTAATTTGTGATCTGTTTTCCCAGAGGAGTGACCACACTGGGTAAAACTCCTTCAGGCTGAGTCATGTATTGCAGGAATTAGTGGAGCACATGTGATGGTGACTGATGCCAGATTGTAGATCTTTTTGGAGCAGTTCAAATATTAGTTATGTGGCAACAAGTCTTTGAATTTTTAATCTATGTTAGTGTGCAGGGTTACTGAGTTTGATGTTGACCGTATTGCCTAGGTGGTTGATATTGAAATAAGGATATTTAAAAATAGGTTAGGTATGTTTCTATCTTAAGTTCATTTTTTACCTCATCCTTGAATAAAATAAATTTCTAAGGCGCACTTGAGAACTAGCATGCAGCCAGCATCAGTTGGATGTCAAAAACTGCAGACTCTGTGGCATGCTTTCGTGGTGCATTGTCACAACCAAAGCTCCTCCTGCTGAACCTCTCCTCTTTTCACGGGCTACAAAACATCCCTTTCTCAGGAGGGAGAACCACCTTGCCAGCTCTCTGTGCTGTCACATTCTCTGCTCCAGAGATGCCAACCATTTTCCCCCTCAAGTAGTCTGGGTGTCTAAGCTCTAAGGAGTTGTTTTTGGTTTGTATTTTGCTTTGGTAGTTGAATTTACTGCCCTGAAAACGTCTATGCTACCTCCTATTATGCTGTTGATCTAATAGAAGATATTTGTTCTTCTGTAAGTCTGGCCAGAAAGACTTAAAAAAATTCTGGCCTAGGGTTTGAACCCATTTCAGTTACCGTTTGTATGAGTAAAGCTCGAAGAGCCAAAGGCCTAAAATATGAGAAGCGCTTTCTTGCCTGACTGTGCACATAAAGCTAGGCCTGGTAATACTCGCTGTGGAGATCTCAAGAATATATTTTTTGCTTCTCGTAGGAATTTGTCAAATCTTAAACAGGTGTGTGAGTAATTGACATCTAAAGGAAGCCAAAATAACTGTCATGTCCTGTGTCCTAAAACAGAATTTCACGCCTTTCCAGACTCGCAGTGCAATACAGACCTGTAGCTCCAGGGTTCCTGGTCAGGGATTGCAAGGACGGACTAGTGACTGACAGATCTTGACGTTTAGCAAGTATAATTTAGTTTGCTTGAAGTAAACTCAGATCTTAAAACGTAATGTAGTGGGGTTTGAGTGCAGCATTGTTGTGTGTTTTGAATTTTAGCACATTCTTCAGTCTTTCAGAGAGATATCAGGATAAAGAAAAAATGAATTTGCTTTCTTGAAAAATTTAATGGCATGGTAAAGCGACCATCTGTACTGATCATGCACGATAGTTTCTAGACTGGGTCTGTCTGGACTGCTGCACATGCTGTATGTTTAATCCCTCTAAAATAGAGGGACTCATCTTCAGAAGTGTGGGATGCCTCTGAGCTTCCAGTACCTTCACTTGGAACTGCAGATTCTCACTACTGTGAAAAACCATGGTTTGTATCTTGAAATTACTACAGGTTCAAAGATAAATACTGAGTGTACTTCAGCCTCAGTGACAGGATAGAAGAGGAAAGTAAGCTTGTGTGAAGCTTGCTGACTGCGGAAGAAGAGGAAGGAGCTAGTGAATTAACTCCTGTTGTGTGCCATTGAAAGGACACTCTTCCTTAGAATGGCCTGTGGATGGTGAAATACCTGAGGAGCTGAATAGATAAGTCAGTTGGTGTGAGCCACTTGCAGACGATCCATATTAACATCTCAGTTGTTTACAGTAAATGAGATCAAGTCAAAATAGCAAGTGCTTGCCAACTTTTTCAGATGGTGTAATTTTTGAAATATGTGAATGTAAGGTGGTAACACTTACTCATTTTTGTTCTTGTTCTCCACTTTTGTATGCAAGTTGTGACTTCACACTGAAATAGCTTTAGAAATCAGCAAACACCGTATTAAGAATTTAAACCATTTGGTATCCAAGATTTTTATTTCACAGAAGTCTAGGATACAGAGGTGAGATTTGTCCTACTTTTTCCAAAGAAAAATTCTGGCCAGCTGAGAGGATCTGTGTTTACTGGTGCTTAATACTCAAGCGAAGTGCTATGCTTATTTATTTGATAGTTCTTTCTGATGACTTTTTTGTTTGTTTTACAGTCACTGGCTTTAGGTGAGGATTCAGAATGGGAGACAAGCCTATCTGGGAGCAGATTGGGTCCAGCTTCGTACAACATTACTACCAGCTTTTTGATGCAGACAGGACTCAGTTAGGAGCAATATATGTAAGTATCTACAAAAAGGGGGCTGGGGCTCTCTCCCATTTGTCTAGATTTCTTTATTTTGATGTGTGGAAATACACAGGGTGGGATAGCGGCTTTTATCCTGACTCCAGAATGTCAGTCAGTGCAGTCACACTTACTCAACTTTTATTTATTGTGTTTCTTTTACATTTCACTTCTATTTTGAGCTTTGTCTGCCTTATCTATAGGCGGTCAGACTCAGAAAACCCCCAGTTGGCTGTAGACAGTGGCTTGTAGTGGAGGGGGCTGGTGGTGATCCCGTGATGAAATTCTCTGTAAAAGCAAGTATCCTAGCCTTAGCTTGCCATTAACTTACAGGCGTGGATTTGCTTGGATTCCTCTTGAAGTGGGATGTGATTTAAAGCCTACTCTGTGTTTAGCAGTTCTTGCAGGTGTTTCTCAGATTGCATGCTACAGCAATCCTCAGAACATTAAAATAGGTCTAAAATTTTGAATCCAGTTTATATATTTAGACTTTGTTAAATTTAAATTCAGTTTAAATTTCTTCAAAAATTAGGTTTTTATTTTTGCTCCTTATTTGGGGCAAAATAGATTTGGTTTCCAAAATTAAAGACTGTAAATAACAAACCCAAGGAACATCAGTTTTTAGTTTTGGGGGAAGACTCCTCCAGAACATGCAAAGTGCTCTGCGTATGGAGTTGATTACTGGTGGTGAGGAATGCTGCTGGGTGGCTGAGGCACTTCAGCAAGACGCTCAAGTCTTACAAGTCTTGTAGCAACATATCCGGTTCTTCTGACCTGTTTTTCATCTGCTGGAGGAATTGTTTGAAGTTTCACCAAGCTCTTGAGGATTGAAACTGTTGCATGAACACCATCTGACACCCCTCCTTATACCTCAGCAGTATCCATCAGCACTGATAGCATTTGCTCTTTGGATTGTTGTTTATTTGCTATCTGCTAGATTGTTGCCTTATTTTGGCCAAAAAGCTGTGTACAGAGAGCCTATAAAGCAAGAAAAAACAAGTAGCCTGTGTTCAATCCACAGCTCTAAATATGAAGGCACTTAGCAGTTTCTGTCATGTTATTACTAAAACACATTAAATCCTCAGAAGACTGCTGATAATAACAGGCCAATTTAAATTCCTGGAAACATGGCCTTCCACACAATGAACTCCTGGGCTTTTTCTACCCTTAGGATCTTTCTGCCTTTCATCATTCAATGGAGATACCTATGTAAACGTGGCCAGGACAGCTGTTATGCAGGTCACCGATGTGTATTGTTTAGTGGAGTTCCTAAGCTATGGAGGATGGGACCCTGTTTTGTGTGGCTAGAATGCACCAAGGTCACAACTTGTCTAAATTAGAGGAGGTTCTGCAGAAGTGCACTTTTACCAATGAGCTTTTTGCCTTCTGAGACCCTGTCAGAGTGAACAAATTTTATAGCATGCAGGAACACGGCAGGGAGCTCTTGGATTTGTTTTGCATTCCTGTATGGCTACTTCCACCGCAAGGTTCAGTTTTCTCCTTTAGTGGTATAACCCAAGTCAATTGAGCTTTTGTCACCTATTCCAGGTAGGGATCTGGGCCAGTTGCTTTTGCTATGAATTGCTTGAGTTACGTGAGTTGGAGCACTAAATCAAAGAGTTGTTTTGCAGTTATCCCCCTGCAGTTGTTCTGCAGGATAATGCTGTAGCTACTTCTTTCCTCTGCTTTGGGTATGTGGCTACTTATAATGAAATACTTTCTTATTTTTATGCCGTTTTCTCATCTGTAGGGCTTTTGGGATAGAGAAGGGGATGCTTTTTGTTCTTGAAGCAGTTGCTCCCAGACTGATACAGCAAGTGACTATGGAGGTAACCTATAGCAGAGAGTCAGGTGGACACTAATAAGGTACAATGTGGAGTTGTAGCGTGTTTCAGGAAGAGAGTATTTCCCTCACCAACTTAATCTACGTGCTTTTCTACTCTTTGAAGCGTCAGGAGGGTCCTGCACCACTGTGTGCTCACCTGCTGATTGCTGAAGTGGTTTCAGTAAGGCAGGTTTTGGGTCCCCTCTGCTTTTGTGGCTTTCTGTATTTGAAGGCTGTAATTTGAATGCTTGAGAGGATAGCTTCATTCCCTGGTACCATCACCCGGCTTCTCAAGTTATCAACGTCAGGGGTTAATGTCACGTAAGATGCAAGCGGTGTCAGCCAGATGACTTGCTGTGTGACTTTAGACTATACAATCTAAATTAAGCCTATTTCTGCCTAAAAGAGACATGTCCAAACTCAAGAGGAGGCTGTATTCAGAGGCTCTTCATACTGCTTTTGGTTGTATCTGTGACCCTGAAATGCTTTGTGCTGTTGCCCCTGGTGCCCTCCTTTGTTCTTTTGGCTCTTGCTGCCCTGTATAGTTCCTTCTGATGATATGTGGAGGACCAGAAGCTTTTTTAGAGTGGTTGTGACTGTTGTACAGGTTCAGCACAGCGTGTATGGCTGAAATAAGTGGCTTTTTGATATGTGTGGTTCAAAAACGGGGCCTGGAAATTCTACCAGAGGGCATATGAATGGACTTCTTCGGAATCTGCCATTTTCTGCTGAGACATTCAAAGCTTCAGTGAGAGTTGAAGATTGGATGGGAAGGAGCTGGGAATGATGGTCCTGGAGGTATTTAAACTCAAAAAGGTGGAAGGAATAGCCATCTGTGATAGGGTACATGAGAACTTGAGCTACGAGGTACAGGGTGAGGGTGCTGTTTGGAGTTGGCAGCAGGCAGACTTTGAGCTCAGTGGAAACCAATTTAAATTTAAGTCTCTTTGCCAAGGTTTAAAACTGGATTTGAGAAGGCAGAGCTATGTCAACAATAGGATATTGTGACTCTGGTTTAAACAGAGTATCCTAAGCTGCATAGAAAGCTGCTTGCCTGTTGCTGTTGCGCCTGACATAGCGTGCTCAGAACACCCTCCCTCATATACTGGAAGTGCTTGTAGGCTGAAGCACCTCTATCACTTCATGCCACACAGGGCAGTCTGTTAGAAGACCTTTAGAGGCTCATTCTGTTTTTCTGAGTGTGAGTAGGATATGCAAATCAGTACCTGAGAGGAAAAAAAAACTGGTGGTGCAACTCATTTTGTCAGATTTCTTCATATATTTTTGTCTCTCTACATGCTTGACCTTGTGTCCATAGGATTTTTTTTTTTTTTGTATCCTTTAGATTTTCTTCTGAAAGCTAACTTTTATCCAAAGGCAGGAACTTTTTTTGCTGGTAGAATCATGATAATAAAATTTAATCTACTTAATTTCTAGTTGATTATTCCAAACCTTTTCAGTTACTCTTTGTGGTTTCTTTCCATCTCCCTTTGAGGTAGTTTCCAAATAGCTGGATTCTAAGGATATATGCCAAGTCAACAAAGTCGCCTCCCAGGATTGCTTAAGGGTTACCTAAGCAGGTTGATGATTTTTTTTCTTTTCCCCCCAGATTGATGCATCATGCCTTACGTGGGAAGGACAGCAGTTCCAGGGCAAAGCAGCTATTGTTGAAAAACTCTCTGTAAGTCTATAACCCTTACTGAATGTTTTGGGAAGCAGTTCTGAAGACTATAAATTAGTTGCTTCTGAAAATTTGAGTTAGACTTCAACAGTTGAAAACTCTTGAATATGGGACTTGTGCTTCCAACTTTCGGTCTTCAAAAAATGTTACTTGTGATTTAATTCTATGTAGTGGGTGTTCCATTGGTGGCTCTAATGGTGGAATGTTAATTGACTCCGTTAGCTTGCAAGATTATTTTTTGACTGCAGTTGCATTTAACATTATTGATTTATTTTAAAAAAAAAAAGTATAGTTCATAAGCTGACCCCGTGATCTAGAGGAATGAAAGGTGGTTTTTTGTTCGTTTAAAGCATGCCAAGGAAGTAGCAGTAGCAAACCTGATATTTAGATCTGCCTATGATAGAGGCTAAATATGTTATTGCAAGGAACAATTCGTTTTCTGATACATAAACTGCAAATAAATTCTGCGGTGGAGAACCTGGCTTATCCTCAAGGCAGCATCTGTCAGCTGCTCAGATATGAGCAGTTATGGTTCAGGACTTTGAAACCAGTGTTTCCTCTTCAGCAAGTGAGAGGAAAGCATTTCTTACGGCATAGAGACTGAAACTCTCCCTCTATGTTTAATTAGTTGAACTTGGAGAAGTTTTGCCTTTTAGGTAAATCCATGCTCTTGTTATAAAACTGGGTGTACTTATAAGCTGTCATGAAACTAGAAAGTTTGTTTCTCTTGCAGGATAGCGGAGGGCATGCTTTAGGTCCTCGGACGTTCTGCTCAGAGCATATCAGGCAGATATACCATTTTTATTACACATTGATAAGAAAAATCTTTGTAACTTGGACACTTGTCTTGTTGCACAACTACCGCTCCTGTGTTTTGGAATCACTGCTTTCATCCAAGACGTCTTTAACTGTGAAGGCAGAGGTTTGCCCTTTGATCTGTGTTTTAGGTGCCTGCATTGCCTTTGAGAAGGCCACACACCTCAGAATAGCACAGCTTGCAACTCCTCACTTCTAGATGAGGAGACACTCAAGCTCCAGAGTTGCTTGTTTGTGTACTCGGTGTTCTTTAGACTCCTGGGCTAGCAGCCATTTAGATACCCAACCAGCTAAGCGTTTGCTTGGCCACAGTGTCTCAGACTGCTGCCTTGGATCTGGCCCAGCGCAGATCGGCCCCTTTCCCACCAGAGCGTTACTCATCTTTACCTTCCCTGTCTGTGGTGCCAGTTGGACTTTCTGGATTCATGTGCCTGCTGCACAGTCTTGTTTGGTGAATGAAGGCATGCTACGTTGCCTCAGGGAAAGTTTTTTTTTTTACTTGTATCCATCTGCTTAAAGTAAGGAGAAATGCAGTAAAATTATTGCATGCCTTCCACTGCCATGGCTCGTTATGGGGCTGTATCAACTTACTGTCACTCTAATGTCTTTCAGCATACCTCTGTCAGCACTGAGGGCTCTGTTTGCTGTTTCAACTTAATGTGCTCACCTGCTCTGTTGGTGCTTCTGGAGCTTCTTAGTCAGTTGAGCAGCTCACTGAAAGTTTGAGAATGGAATTCTTTTGCATTTCTGCAGTCTTGTGTTCTTCAGTGCCTGGCTGATTAATCAGTGTAAGTGCCAAGGGGCAGGATTTTCTTTTGCAGCAAGTTCTCTGCTGTGTAACACCAACGCTATGGAACCTTTTCAGCCTACTCTGTCAGTTGATGCTAATACAGCAGGGCAAGGTTGTAAAGACATTGCTTTGCCAGCAGTGCTGCACCTGTACCTTGTTACAGAGTGGGAGTTGACACTTGTTCCTTCTGTCTTAATTGGTGCTGGACTTGTTTCACATGGAGTGCCTGTCCTAATCAGGGGGCAGTGTGATTTACGTTGAGCATTTGAGATAATCCTGTAGTTCTATGAACATCCTGGACCTGACTTCAAGGAGGATTCCGCGGTTTTGGTAGTGAAAGCCCAGACAAGCTTTAGTGTCAGAGGACACTAAAAGCCTTGGTTGTTGTGTGGCTTCTTACTTGTTAGTCGCTTTTATATCAAGAAATGCTTCTCTCCAGTACAGATGGATGTCCATAAGCAACCATCCTTTTGAGGTAGCTTCTCTCCGTCCTGAAAGTCGGTGATCTTTCCTATCAGCTGACCCTGCTCTTTCCAGTGGGATTTCCCCCACTACATCACATGAGGAGTAGCTCACTCGGCTGGCCAACCATTGGGGCCCTTTTCTCTGAAGGGGACAATCGGATACTTGAAACAGGCACCATCTTACCCAGCCTTGCCTTTGGTTCCTTGTCACTATTTTGCAGGGCTCTTGACTCTGAAGCCTTTCCTTCCTCCCTGTCTTCTCTCCCCAGTCTCACCTCTCATTGGCATCTTGTCACACTGGAAGCTGGATTCTGGATACAACCACATTCATTCCCTTTCATCTCTCTGCCTTTTCAAGAGACTTTCCTTGCAGGACTTGTTCAACGAGAAGCTGTTGTGCTGAGGTGGGACCAGGCTTCATAGTGCTCTTTTTGTCGAAGGGAGGGTGTGCAATGTCCCAGCCTATGCTTGTGCAGGCACATTCAAGTTTGGGATGGTGACCCTGGAAAATATTCTGGTGGTAGTTCAGAAAAGACTGCTCTGGATTTTTTTTTTTGTTACTAAAAGTCTATTCCATATTACAAACCAGTGGCTCACTTTGCACTTCATGGTAGGTTGGGATTGTTCGCCCAGCCAAGAGGAAACACTTTATTAGTGTTCTTGAATAGTGTCCCTCTGTGATTAGAGGGCTGCTCTGTACACTTCCTTTCCTTCCCCAGGTACTGATCCTTCCACAGTTTCTGTGTTCTCTATTATCCAAGGATTTAGCTTCCTGATATTCTTCCTGAAGCCTTATGCTTGTCAGGGCCAAGTCTGTACTTCACATCCTTGACAGTAGGAATCAGGTCTTCTGTCTCTTGTACCTAGGCCTTCTAGGAAGTCTTTCAGGCTCCTTCCACTAGAGTGAAATGCAGAACTTGTCACAGTACATGCTTGGGTCTACCTCAGCCTGTTAACAAATCAGGGAAATGAAGCAAAGGCATCAAAGTACAACCTGAGGTGTAAATGACTGCGTGCTGCTGTCCTGTGCAGTGCATGGACTCGAGGTGTCAGCCATGTGGTCGCTCAGAGCGCCATCCGTGCTGAACTGCCAATTCTAAAGTGTCTAGCCTTAATGCAGCTTTTGATAGAACAATGCCAAAATTGCGTTTATATGACAGGACTCTGAGATCCCCCAGATATTTGATGTTCACCGCTTGGAGTCGTCCGTGGTTGGAATGTGAATGTGGTCTAAGTTGAAAGAGAGGAATTACTGCCCAACGTTTGGTGTTTCTCAAGATGTGTTTCTTGCACACTTCACTCCAGACATACTTGCATCTGCTACATAAGCTTGGAAAGCTTTTTTCTTTTCACTATGTGTGCTTTTGATCTCCACCTCCTCTTCCTTTCCCTCAGCTCCTGACTGGTACATGGCAAAGCTGGTGCCTGTTGCTGTGTGGTTCCCCTCAGGTGCTGTTACAAAGGAAAGAAAAAAGGGGAAAGGTGGATATGTGGATTTCAAGTCCTGAACACTGGTTCTTGGTCAACCACCTTTCCTTTGTATTCATAGCCATTTCAAAAAAGCAAATTCGGAGTTGTCTGGTAAACTATCTTAACACTGTTCAGAGCAGAGAAGCTTTGTGCCTTTATCATATGAACCTTCAGCCTGTAGATGAACTGAAGCTCTTTGGGCAGTGTAATTAGACTAGGAAAAGGTACTGCTTAATGTATATGGTGACATATTGTTTCATGTCTCGGTGCTTGAAAAACACAACTGTTATGATCAACCCAGCCTGAGTAGTGTCAAGTTGCAACAACTTTCTGTGCAGTGCTACCAAAATAGCCTAACACTTCATAATGTTGGATTTGCTCGATCTTTGTTTTGTAAGTTAAGTAATGCAATGACTGTACATTCCCTTATTTTGCTTTCTTTTCATTGCAGAGCCTCCCTTTCCAAAAAATACAACACAGCATCACAGCACAAGACCACCAACCTACACCTGACAGCTGTATACTCAGTATGGTAGTGGGACAGCTTAAGGTAAACTCTTTCCATTACAGGTTAACAAATGCTTATGTCTTAGATTTTTGCAGGATGCTAAATCGATTTCTGAAAACACTAAAATGCTCTCGGGTGGGGAAGAAACAATGGTAAGCTTGCATTGGGATGTCATTCTTCTACTGTTCAAGACTGTCAAGAAACTGCTCATCCCTTCAGATAACTAGCACTAGGTAAACCACCTGTAATTTGACAGTCATATGTTCCTGCCAAGCAAAGTACCATGGCTTTTACTCTGCATACAAATATCATATGGGCTCTAGAAGCATCAATATTTCCTTTACCCTGATGCAGTAAGGTTTCAGTGTCCTCTGCATTTAAAAGCATCGTTACAGTGTTCTTGGGCAACATAAGCACATCTAGTTTAATGTGCTCTTTGATGTAACATATGCATTGAGCTGTGACATTTTTTGTTAGCTGACAACCCTTCAGTAAGACCGTGCTTTTTCTTTGCTGTCACAGGACACAAGAATACAGTCCTGGTGTTAATGCCGTCCAGTACCTATGTAGTCAAAACTGGTTCAGCAATGGGAGTGTTGCCTCTGAGATCAAACGTTTATTGTTGAAACAGCTTTTTCTTGTGAAGAAATCAGATTATTTTTCAGGTTGTAGTATGATTACATTGCTATTTACGTTACACTATTGAACTGCATAAACTTACCCAGTCTCCTGTTCTTTTGAGGAAATACTGGATCTAAATATACCAGGGCCACAGTCTTGTAAGCTAATTACACTGCTTATCAATGAAAGAAGTTGTCCTGGAATCTGCAAAAAATATCCTGTATGTAAAGTCAGCTGTAGGCAGAACTTGCTTACAGTGGGCAGTGTTTATTTAAAAAGTGTGACATTACATAGCAATAGTTAAAATTGTTGGTTTTGTAAGGGTTTGGTCTGGCCATGCTGTCAAGTCAGGACTCTAAAGCCATCCAGTCCTTAGAATTACTTGAACCCAGTTTCTTTTAAAATAGCTGTTTAGGTTTCCTTTTCCTGTTAACTCTGAATGGCACCTCTGGTATCAAAACATTCAAACTTCCACTGACTGTGCTGTTAACTAAGCAAACATGGGAGTGAAAGTTTGAATCTGCTTGCTTAGCTATTCTCCTTAATTGTTTTGGGCTGGGCAGTTGAGAAGAGCAGTTCCCAGTGTATTACATCCACTTCTAAGCCTAACATAGATAGCTTTGGCTCTCTAAAGTTGCTCCTGCTTCCTAGCTGCAGTTTGGATTCCAGCTTTCTTGTTGCTCAATCCCACCTGCACAGGCTGTTGAGGAAAGACAGCCACGCGTGGCCACAGAAAGCACTGAATTGCAGGACAGGTATGAAGTCAGACATGCTGATCTCATCTGTCTTACTCTTGGGTGTGCACAAAACTCAATGATGTGACCAAGACTTTTTGACTCAATGTCTTGGGCCGCTCACATCTGCAGCTGGTTTTGCACAGTCATGTTTTTAGGGTTATTGCATGATCATTAAGCAGATTACAGCTTGCAACAGTGATTGTGTTGAATCCTGTGGCAAGATACCAAGTTCTTAAAGATTTTGTAAAGCTTTTGGGTTTTCTCATCCTTTAGTATTGTCGTTAGGGTTGTAGATGCAGTCTGGGAGCTTTCCTTGTAGTATTTCTTACTGTGCTGTTTTTATCCTCTGAATTATTTCAGCATGCTGAAATTATTCAGAATAATTCAGGGATCACGTGATAGTGCGTCTAGGTACTTGGAAAGGACATATTGGATTAAAGTATGCCTATTGTCATGACCAAATCCAACTACTTTGTGAATTTTTAGTAGGAGAGGCAACACTTTTCCACTCTTCACGTGTATGTATCTCCAATTTTAGCTTTAAAAAGCACATTTTAATGCCTGGGAAATGCTGTTCCTCATTGAGGAAGTGTCCAGAAAGTCAAAGTCAACTTAGAACTTTGACTTCTTGCTTCTGCCTTGTATGATACTTATACAGGTGGACAAACGAAATAATCAGTAACAGTCTGTAGCATGACACATATAGTAACCATTTCTGCCAGTACCTGAACCTAGTTGTCATACATAGAGAATACTTTTTCTTGTGCTAATACATAGGTCTTGACAGCCATTTTAATGCATCTCAGTGCTGCTCTCGATACACTACAGTAACTGAGAGCAACTGCGTTCAGTTAGTGCATTTTAACAAGTGGCTTATCTATAGCTCCAGTTGAACAGGGTACACTTTAACACGCAAACGTGGAGCAGCATACTTAGTTTTATTTAAAGGTTGCCTTCTTAATGGTGTGGCTGTTCTCCACACCTCGCATCCGTTGGTTTTGAGGAAAACTGTAGAAAAATTTGAATGAGGAAGGGGACTTTCAAGACCATCAGTAGCAGGGTTAGAAGGGAAAAGCCGTGCTTCCTGCTTACTGTTCAGTTATCCTTTTCATGGGACTGTGCGCCAAATTCTTCAAAGCCCAGTACAATTAATGCATCTGCTTTTGAATCCTCTGCGGTTTTTTAAAACTTGCATTGTTTTATGTAATGGAGGAGCATGCATAATGCTTTTAATAAAGTAATCCAAGAAAACAATTATGCTAAAATACCTGCAACATGCCCTTTCTAAGAAGTCATTCTTGGCATGATATTTAAATGGATTTTCTGAGGCCTTAGTTGCTTGAATTGCTAGTCCCAAAAGTTCAGTGGAAACTCATTCTTAAGTGAGCTAGGCACATCTTGTATTTCTCCCTTAAACCATTATCTTTTGATCCCGTTTGATTTTACGAGGGAAAAAAAAAAAACAAAGCAGAAAAACCTTCTACTCTCCCTGCATATACTGTGAGGTGAACTGCTACCAAATTGTCACGAAGCCTCAGCTCTCTTCTTAACTGTACAAGAATAGTTCTGAAGAAATAATGGGGTCAAGGACTATTACTGTCAAACTCTGTATTTCCTTTACCAGAGTATTACGCCTTAAGTAAACCTGCAGGTTTGGGTTGTTTTAAGCCTTTGGCCTTTGCTGCTGGAGCGGGATTTAACTGGGGTCAGCTGGAATCATTACTGTCCTGTGACAAGGTCAGGATGTGTATCTGCCTCTGTGCTGCTCCAGTCCACAGCCCAGCATGCTAATACCAATATGAGCTGTAAATAAAAAAAAAAGCAACATCTCTTGCAGCAGAATAATCCTCTGCACTGAGGGGACCGGACGCAACAGCTTCTTGGAGAAGATGTTGGAGAGTAATAGAGCATCTAAGTAGGGTGAATGTCACTAGCGAGGATCTAACTCGCTGGCAGAAGCAGTACAGTAATCGCTTTAATTGAAAAGCATATTTTCAAGTAATCATATGAAAGATCCTCTTT
Source organism: Calonectris borealis (assembly GCF_964195595.1). Lineage (NCBI taxonomy): Eukaryota > Metazoa > Chordata > Aves > Procellariiformes > Procellariidae > Calonectris > Calonectris borealis. Next base: position 927,336 of record NC_134323.1, read on the forward strand.
AATGGATGTTGGTATAGGTAGTAATGTTTTTTATCATTTTGTAGAGGTATAATAAATATACCTCCACTTATTCTAATTCCGTTATAAGTTTTTTATTGCTATTCATTGTCTGGGTGCATGCTTGCTTGCTTCAACTAGGAAGAGTAAGCATCAATTTAAGCCTTTAGGTGCGAGTTTCATTTGGTGTGATGCTACTTTGCCAATGTTCACCCAGAATGTCACCCAGTATTTTCAGTGTGCTTCACCTAGTAACGTATTTCTCCTGTCATGCTCAGGCAGATGATGACCAGGTTCTAGGCTTCCACCAAACCTTTTTGTTGAAAAGTTTTCAAGGTGCCTGGGTATGCACCAACGAAGTCTTCAGGCTAGCCCTCCACAACGTTTAACCTTACCTCTCTTCCACGCAGTCCTCGCTGTCCTGGTTGAGTAAGGAGTGCTCTCTTCTCGCTCTTCTGTCACTTGAGCTCGGCTGAGAAGCATGGCTGTGGCTTGCGCGTTCTCAGAGCAATGTGGCAGATCTGTGGCTCTCCCCCGGAGTGTGAATTTTGAAGTGATTGTTGCAGAATTAATTGTGAATAACTAATTGTTATGTGGTGTTTCCTAGTCTTAAAAGGGAAAGGAAATTTGCAATTAAAATCACTGGATGTTTTTGTAATGCATGCTGAACACTTAAAGCATTGCTTAAAGCCTGTTAAATGAGGCTTAACATCTGAAAGAACCTGCTGTCTTAAGTAATTAGCCTTTCCTTTGAGATAAGGATAGCTGCAAGCCTGCAGTTCAATCAACAGTTGCTGTGTGGTGCTGGTGAAAGAGTAGAACTGTCTCTGACCAGACAAGAGGAGAAAAGTTGTGCAGCTAAACTTGGATTGCTAAGTAGTGTTGCATTTAATACTCTGACATGACCCACAGCTCTGTGAGCTGAGGACTTTGTACAGTTTTGAGCTTCCAGGTCAGAAGGGATGTAGAAAAACTGGAAGAGGTCAAAAAGCTGCCAAGGTTGCCAGTGTTTGAGAGCTTGTGGAGCTGGGAGAGAAGGCGGCTAAGGGCAATCTGCCTGAAATGTAGGTGGAAAGTAGTTGCGTACTTCCAACAACCTGAGAGGAAACTGTTCTTGGTGGTGCCAGACAGCGTCACAAGGGACAGTGGTTGCAAACCATAACTTGGGAGGTTCAGTTTGGACACAAGGGAAGGATTTTCACTGGAAGGCTGAAAACCTGGGAAGTGGTGCCTGAACACCTTGTGAAACATCTGTTCTTGGAGGCTTGGAAGACTCTGCTAGACAAAGCTGTGGCTGATGCAATGCTGCTGGTAGTCCGTGCTCATGCTGAGCATGAGGCTGGACTGGAAATCAGAAGATCCTTCCAATCTGATTCTGTGACTTTTTTTTGAATTTTTATTTTAATTCAAGGATGTCATGAAAGAATTTGAACTGCATAAAGGAAAGCTTTGTAGGAAAAATAAAGCCCCTGTGTTTCAAGCCTGGGCTCACATCTGGAATGCAAATTTTGAGTTGGACATACCTGAATTTGGAGTGGAAAGTAAGGGTAAAGAGTTTCAGTGATGTTATCTGACCTGTCATGAAGATGCAAAATGAAATGGAATAGGATTAGTCTGTGCCTTCTAGAGCATCTCAAGTCACTCAACTGTGGGTCTTTGCTATACGTTAATAGGACGTATTCAGAATTTTGGGAACGCTATAAATTATTTCATTCGCCTTAAATATAGTCTAGGATTTTCCTTGTTTTCGAAGTATATTGCTACTCTATGCTGTGAAGACATAACATGAAAGCTATAAAGAAAGCAATAATGTGTGACTTCGTTGTGGGAATTTGCCATATGTACAACAGCAAGTGTTTGGGGAAGAATTCCCTTTTCTTTTAATCTTTTTTTCATGTGTCCAGTCCTGAATTGTGTAAGAAAGCGGGAAATTCTCCTCAAGGCAAAGCACTAAGAGCTGCAGTGCAGCTAGGCTTACCAGAAATTGAGGAAACCTACACTAAAACTAGTCTGGCGGTGATATCTTTTTTCGAGAGGTGTATTTTTAAAGTGTACTCATGTCAGTAATGACATGCTCAAATTTGGTGTGAAAACTACTTGGGCAACTTGTAATAGATGCCTCAGTGACCTAAGAAGAGGAGACCATAGGGCAACTGAGAGTATACTAAATGCTTATTGATAGTGTTGATTAGAAATGATTCAAGCTGAAACAATTCTGCCTGGCTGGTTTAAACTCAGAGCCGACACGAATATGAATTAATTCCAACTTAGTCAAAAGGGGTAGCGTTAATAAGATACTTTACAAAGTCGTTTGTCAAACTTTAATGTACAGCTCTCTGATGCTACTCAGTTTTCTTAAAAGATTCCTTCATGTCCAGGAACGTACCAACTGTCAAGCAGTAGTGAGACTATACTAGGATGTAAGTGTTATATTTGATGCCTAAGAAGAGCTAGAAAAGGCATAAACCCATGGGTTTCAATGCAGAGGTCACCTCTTCAGCATGGATATATAAACATCTTTTCTGGGCAGATCTAATAATGATAATACTTCCCCTGAAATAATTGGCACGACTGCTGTCATATGTGCTAATGAACTAGATGGACAGCTGGTCTAATCCAGCATAATTGCTTGTGTTCACATTGTGCTGATTATTATGGAGCCTCTGCCTAATGCAAAAGGAGGCATGTATCAGTGTGACAAAAAGCTGCCCGGTTCATCAACCTGTTGAGCAGTGACTTTATTGGCACTTGTCTTGCTTGAGGATTTTTCTTTCATTCATTCGTCTACTGAACACGTAGAGTTGCTCATACTTCTGGCCTTACTTGTTGCCTTCTTAATTTCTGGCTGTAGTAGTTTCCTCATTCACTTTGTCCTTCATGATTTTGTAGTAATTTCATATCTTGCCCGTTCTCCCCACCCTGATCACACTTTTGCAAGCTGGAGTGTCATACTCAATTTACTTTCTGCAGTAGGAAACTGGCCTGTAGCTGGCTCATCTTTCTTGCCCTTCTCTGGCCTTTGCCTATTCTACCATTTTGATTTTTGTTAAATGATAAGAAGTGCATGCAGGATTTGATATGTGAGTGCTCTCTGTGCATTTATGTGGTTGCTCACTTAAGGTTTTGGTTCTCTGCTCCTTTCCTAATAACTGCTAACACTGTGCTTGCCTTGATAGCTGTTGAGCTCTGAGCTGGTTTCAAAAACAATAAAAATAATTGTCCATTATGGTTTCAGTATCACTTTTCTGAGAGGCCATAGCTAATCTAGGGCCTTTTTTGGTTTTCCTCTGTGGATTAGCGTACACTTACTGAAACTGCACTTCATCTACACCATTTTATTTCCTAGGCAGTTGTCACTGAAATCCTTGCAGTGGTTTTAGATTTGAGTGCTGCTTGTACATGCACTTGATCCTACCAGTGCTCTGGCAGACTTGCTGTTTTGTGATGTAACTGGTGTCCTTAGCAAGTTGCTCCTCAAAGCTGACTTGTTTCACAGTCAATTTATCACTTACATGAATATTACTTTTTAAGTAAAGATTTTTTTTTTATTTTGTAATCTGCTTTGCTCCTCAACGTTTTCACTTGCTTTTCTTGATGGACAGCAGCAGAGCATTGAGAATAAACATTCAGCACTTTGACAGTCTGTTTGATGTGCTACTCTGGCTGCTGCTTTTCAATCCTTTTTTTCAATGCATTTCCCCCGTTTTCTGAAGCTGAGTAGTCATGTGCTGAAAGAATAGAGCATAAAATCCTCCACAAATGCTTAATCGAATACACCATGGTCAGTATCAGAAGATTGTTTTGTAGCTAGGTCCTGTGTGCTGTTCAGATTAAATCCTATTATGTGATTTCCAGCTGATTTGGGAACCATTTATGGTTCCCAAGTTTTTGAGGCTTTAATTCCTGCATGATGTCTTTGAGGAGACTGGTAAACATTAGGTGGGAGAACTAGTCTCCCTCTAATACTACTGTTTTCTACTTCTGTAGTAATATAGTAAATATAGTGCAGGCACTATAACCCACCTAGATGAATTGTCCAAGGCAGGAGTGGAGCACTGCTGCAACGATCTCTGTGCTTAGAACATCTCGTCGCAGCTCTAGCAGATACTTCACTCCCTTTGAGCTGTTCCTGGACAGTGGAAGTGGGAAGTACTATGTCGCTGGCCAGCTGTACCTGCTCTGGAAAGCTTTCAAAAGCCTACATCATTAGATAGATCATTCAGGCAATATTGTTGATATAGACTTCTACAGAAACTCCCTTCCGTCAGCAATCCAAAGTACAGCAGCTACAAAGTAATTTTGAAACACCTTGTTTTATGCTTGGTTCCTGGGCAAGGCCCAAAGAAACTTTGTGATTCAACACTGAGGCAGGCAGGCATGCCCTTATCAGTGTTGTGAAGCTGCTGGAATGAGACGTCTGCAAGTCTTCCAGAAAACCCCAACTTCAGATGCCGTTGCAGGATTTCTGTGTCATTGGGCCCTAGGTGTTTGTCTGCAAAGCACCTTGGAACAGAACCTCTGGTTGTATTAGTGTCTCTTGAGGTACTGGGCATCTTACAGCATGTGACATCACTGTTAACGTTAGCTTTTAAGTTGTCTTAGGAGTTTCAGAATACATTTCTCAAAAAAGAGCTTTTTGAACTTTTTTTTCCTCTCTTTCTACAGGCTGATGAAGACCCTATCATGGGATTCCACCAGATATTTCTATTAAAGAACATCAACGATGCCTGGGTTTGCACCAATGATATGTTCAGGCTAGCATTGCACAACTTTGGCTGAGCTGGCAACCCGAGGCACCCATGCTTTTTTTTTTTTTCTCCTTTCCTCTTACTGGTATTATTCACACTCACGGAACATTCCAAATATCATACACAAACCTGCAGCACTGCAGAGCGTGAGCAAGCAAGACCTGTGACCTGCCCTTCTGCTGAGTTTACATTGTCACTAGATGAGTTTCTTGTGCATGATGTTTGGAAGTTAGACTTAGCTGCATTTGACAAGAGAAATTTGTGTTGTACCAGCATGCCTCGGAAAGAATTTATAATGCAAAAGGTTGTTGTTTATGTACTGACAAGATGCTCTATAACCCAAAGAAATGAGAGAACAGCAGCCTGTACAGCCCAGATATTGATTTGTTCAGATGTTTCAATGCTACATTACACAATAAAACCATGAGATTTTCTTAACAGTTTAAATTGTTTTTATGAGTTGGATATGGAGTATACGGTACCGCTTGCTTTGGCTACCTCGCATCTGCCCGGTGAGGTAATGTTTATGAACCTGAAACTCTCAAACTGAAAAGCACTTGATAGTTCTACCGATGAAGGCAGTTCAGGTATGCCCTTGGCCGCACAGGTTCTTTTTCCCTCCCTCTCAGCAGCTTTAGAACAGAGACCTCTAGCTCAGTTTTTAACATTGACAGGTTGGTTCTCAGCTGATGTATTTTACCAAGGCAAAAGCCTAAAAGAATACACAAGGATGACAATAGTCATGGTAGCCTGTAGTTGATCTTCATGACATCTTTATGTTCCCCCTCAAAGCTAAACAGGACAGCCCTATTCTCTTCATAGGCAGGCACACGGGATGTCAATCCAGCGCTGCCCTCCCGGAGTTTGTATCCAGCTCTAAAGCCCTGGCCAGACTCGTGCTCCATGTTGTCTTCCTAGCATCCCTTCATCATCGTTTGAGCTGGCTGGTAGAATTGCGTTTGCTGTGCAGGTTTTTACAGCGTGGTTGGCTGTCATGTATCTTCCACCCTGGAGGTGGCGGTGTTCCACCAGGGAAGGGATTTATTAGATTAATCTTTCCAGCATATGAGATATGGCACGGGAGCAGCATCACGTTCGCTTTACCTTCAGACCTCACTAAGCCATTGGGCCCTGGTTTTCAAGGGGTTAGCATGCCTCGCTGAGCTCGCTTTCGAAGTATGTGAACTTGGCGTTTCCCTTTTGGAGACATGTCAGGGTGGGGCGTGCTCAAGCCGGTCAGTTCTCAAATCCGGCTGCTTTGGCGCTTGAATTGGAACGGAGCTTTCTTGGAAGCTGATGTTGGGCCCTGCTGTTGGATATTGCAGCATTTTCATATATTCCCTCTTTCAAACGTAGGACTGTTCTGTTGCTGCTTCTATGCTATAAAAGTTGCGCTCAAAATTAATCACTTGAAGAGATTAGCTCTTTCAGTAGAAAGAGGCATTTTGTGTGGTTGCTGCTAAGCAAGGATCCTGCTATTGTAGCTCCAGATCTCCAGAGACGGCAGATCTGCTCACATATATTGCACCTCAAAAGTGACCTGCGGGCATCAAAAATATTGGAAGAGGAGGGAGGGTCTAAGAATAGGTCTGGCTTACAAACCTGGCCCTGCAGAAGGATTTAGGTCGTGAGACAGGGTAGTCCTTTGAATAACAAGCTCAATGAGCCGAGAGAGAGCTTGCTTAAACGTCAGGTTCAAGGAACAATACGTGTGGCAGGTGTTAGTTTTTAAACTATCTAAAATTAGATTCTCTCGGGCCGTTTTAAGTTCAAAGCAGTTATCCTCCGAAATTGGTCTTTCTGGGGCTCTTTTTCCTGCCTTTCTCCACGCAGTCATTCACTGCGGGTCCCTTACCTGCAGGAGGCAAACACCAGTGTTTCTACATCAGCATTGCTTAGTATTTTTGACGCCCGCAGGTCACTTTTGAGGCGCAATGTATGCCAGCAGATCTGCCGTCTCTGAACTCTTCTTTCTCGCACCCATGTTTGCTGCAAGTGGTGGACCGAGCCCCGGCAGCCCCCTCCCGGGCCAGGCGGCCTGTGGTCGGCGGGAAGGCGGGGCGGCTTAGGGGGTTATTTCTCCCCCCAAACCAACCTGACTTGGCCCTTTGTGAGCGGGACTTCAGGCGGCCCCTCACGGTGCTGCGCGTAGCGGGGAATCCATTGGCGCCCGAGGGGGCCCGGGCCGCGCAGGCCCTTGAGGCCTGCGGCAGCCGGCTCCCCCTCAGCGCCCGGGCTGGCGGCAGCGGGCCGCCGGCGGAGTCCCGGCCCCGCGGGGAGGAGGAGGGGGGCGGCGGGGGAGCCCCCAGGCCGCGGGTGGGGGCCGGGGCCGCCGGTCCTGGCCCTGACGCCCGCCCCGCCCGGGGCTGGCTCCGCCCCCGCCGCGCCCGGAACCCTCCGTCCCGGCGGCGGTTTCCGCCCGGCGCACCAGGCCCGGACCGGAGGCGGAAGCGTGGGCGGCGGGCCGGGCCGGGGCAGCGCGGTGGCGGTTGTGCGGGCGGCGGGAAGCGGGCCGGGCCCCATGGCCTCCTCCTCCAGCATCGACATCGAGGACGCGACCCAGCACCTGCGGGACATCCTCAAGCTGGACCGGCCGGGAGGTGAGGGGCCGGGACCGAGGGGGCCGCCGCCGGCGGGCCTGGGTGGGGCCGCCGCTCGGGGCCGGCGGCCGCGCTGCCCTGTCCCGGGCCAGGGCTGCGGGACCCTCCTCAGCCGGAGCGCCGCGGCTCCGCCGTCCGTCGGGCTGCGCGCCGGGGCCGCGCCGGGCCCGTCTCCCTCGGGGCACCGGTGGCATCGCCCGCCGCCGGCTCCGTCCCGCCCAGGGCGAGGGGTATCCCGCTGGGCCCTGCCGCTCTCCCCGAAGAGCCCCGGAGCCGGCGGGGAGGTGTGTGTACTAGCCAGGCAAGGAGGGGAGCCAGCGACCCAGCCTGAGGAGCCTCGCTTGTGGGAGAGGGGTTTTGTGGCTGAGCAGAGCGGGAGCAGTTCGGCCCCAGAGCTCACCGCTGCTGCGGGGCTCTGGGCTCCTCTTATCCCGGAGAAATTGCCGCTGAGAACTGAACAGCACCGACCTCCACTCAAGTCTCCCTCCTTTGCTAGGAATGTTTTGAGTTTTTCCCCAGGTGTCTCACTGGGCTGAGTGGAAGGGGCTGTCAGGCCTCTCCGAGGTCGGTGCCATCCTCAAACCTGATGAGGTAATGGTCTGAAGGAAACTGAGACCACGAATATTTTGCAAAAAATCCCTTAGCCTCTGGGTAGAGGACAGAATTTATGCTTGTGTTGTGCTCCTGTTGAGGAAAAGGCAGGAATAACATAGCTTTAAGTGTCCTGAGAGTCAATACGAATGTGCTGCTTCCAAAGCAACTGCCACATGTGGTGCCTTTGGCCAAAAGGATGAGAGGTTGGATGCGCCATTGTTGTGAGAGGGGTGTAGAGGCAATGGGGTGATGGAGCAAACCTGCAGGAAGCCAGCTTTGTTAGTTTTACTACCCACAGAGAAACTTCTTATTACTTGAAGTAGTTTCTCTTGTTTCTGGAGCACTTGGGTGCTCCCAGATTATAATTCTTAAAAGAAAATACATTTTTCCTTCACAGTGCAGTGCTCTGTACTTGAAAGACTGAAAGGAGAACTCAGTGCAGGGATGGGGAACACTTGTTTCACAGCAATTTCTGAACTGAAATGTCATGGTCAGGAAATGGGTGGAGTTGTTTCTCTTCTCTCAGGGTGATGTGACTTTCCCCTGAAGCAGCTTCTCTTGCTGAAGCAAAGGAGTTATTTACTGAGTATGGCTTATTTATTTTCATTTTTCTTCTTTCCTATTCATTCTCTTTATACCTTCTCTGTCAACTCTAGTGCACAAGGCGGCAGTTGAGAGGAAAAGGAGCAAATGGACAGTAAGTCAAGCAGTAAGGAACCTGTGGTTGTTCTCGGCAGAAATCACTGCCTGGGTAATAGCAAATAGACTTGAAAGAACTGGACGTAATAAAGTGAAGAGCAAGAGTACATGTTTGTTAACTGAAAGCCCCTGAAAATCCTGTTAGGATGTCAGAGGAAAGGGAAACGGGAGGATCCTTCAAGGCTTTTGAAAGAGAATAGCAGCAGCCTCATGAATTGCATGTGTAGGACGAGTCTTGTCCGGCATAAAGTTGCTGTGGTCAAGGTCCTCTCAAGTTCTAGTTTCTGTTGTACCCTGGGTTTCATTTACAGATTTTAGTATCTGTCAGAGACTAGTGTAGCTGCTTTCCAAGGCTATTACCACTAAGAAAGCTTTGTTGTACTACGTGCATGTAGCTGTGAGCAGCATAATGTTACTCTAGGTGCTGTCCAGGCAGATGACAAGAAACACTTCCCGCTCTAAAGAGTTTACAACTGTCATAACACTCTTTTTAGTTCTGCTCGTGAAAATGCGATCCACCACCAGAGTCTCTCATGACACAGTTTTCTCCCAGTTTCGGCAAACATCACCCACTGCTTCAGAAGCCCTTGCCCTTTTTTGTTGCCCTCAGCAAGGGGGAGCTGCATGATCAAACCGTGGACCTCCCGGCTGGGGCACTGGGGCTGTCAGTGCCAGCGCTACGGAGGAAAGTCCCTGCTGGGGCTGTGGGCAGGATCCTTCAACCCCCGCTGAAATATTTGCTGATAACCAGGTGTTACGTGGGCTCACCCTGCTCGTCTGACGTTTGTCAGGGAAGCGGTCTGTTCAGTACGAAGTAGCATCCCCTGGTGCAGGTGGTGGTGGGAGCAGGAGGAGTTCAGTATCTCAGCTCTGATTGCTCCCGCGTTCCTGCTCTTTGGAAAGGTAATGAATACGACCGCACTGCTTTCCCGTGAAGGCCTAGATCTACTAGTCTAGGTTAACGTTTTGTTTTTGGTCGTGTACCTACTAAACGCTCGGCCTCTTCCCTTCTTTTATGCCTTCAGGACTGTGTGCAGGCAGCACCTGTGCTTCTCTGGCTCCCACTAAGACAGTGATGGGCTAAGCCCATTCCTAAACTTCGGTGTATTGTTGTGCCCATCGGCCTCTGGGGAGTGTTTCCTCCTTCCCTCTCCCATGGAGCGAACGTCACTGTCCTGCTGTCCATAAAAGAGCAGAGATACTTAACGTGAGGCATTCCTGTTACCGCAAATAGAGCAAAGAATGTATCGTCTTTCTCTGGCAGCCTGGATGCTTTTCTGTAGTGAATATTTTCCTGCTTTTGGTTGCAAAGGATAAATTGCAGTCAATTGAAGTTGGTGCAACTGGACAAGCACCTGCCACATGCTATAGGAATAAGGGGCGCATCTTAATCTTGCAGCAGCAAGCACAGCGCAAATGTGTTAGGTGGTTACAGGCCACATTCCCTGGCCTGACGTTTCCTTGTGCTGTGTGAGTGCTGCCGCTGTTTTCTTGTTGCAGTGCGGGTAAACTGAGGTGGGCACCCAAATGGTCTCTGCATCGGGATGCCCTGTCGCTGCACAGGCTTTTTGTGTCCGTAGTGTAGTTGCTGATTTAATGACTCTGTTCATAAACAGGCAAGTTGTGAATATTCTTCTGGCAAATGAATAATAGTCGCAGTTACTTCTGAAGGCAGCAGCGCTCATCCTGGTACGTTAAAGCCTGTTTGGTAACTGAAAGCCTGCCTTGCTTTCAAAGGACGTGCCTCTTGCCTACAGTTATGTTGGGTTTGTTACGTGTGCCACTAACAGTGAAGCTTCTGGTCCTGGGAGCAGCCATTTTGCAAGAGCTCAGCAGCCGTTGTTACCTGGCAACAGTATACGAAATTTCAGTTTTCAAAACCAGTGAAAATTTCAAGCGAGGATTTTGCTGAGACAGGAGGCTTTGACTTCGGTGTACTGACGTGTAAGTGCAGATGGAGTGGGCTTGCTCCCCAGTGGGGATCGTCAACTATTTTTCTTGCTAGTGAAATAGAGAGGAGAGTCTCCTTCACCCCGTTACATCTGTCCCCTTCAGAAGGCATGGAGGCCACCAGGCAACTTGTGCTAGGCCAAATCTATGAAGTCAGGGCACATGCACTCTTCAAAGCACAGCTGAAACTCTGAACAAATGGTTGCTTTATGCAAAACTTGAGTGCTGTAAACTTCTATGTGACTAGTCGACCAAGGGAAGAATATGGGAATGCCGTAGGCACAGCTGCGCGGTTTCATAGCCAAGTTACTCGAACACCTGGACTTTGAGGTCAGGTCTCAGTCAGAAGCCAGTTTTGGAAAGTAACAAATGTATTATTTCCAGCCAACCCCAAATGTTGCAGCTAACCACTCTACTGCTGGACTTCAGAGATCTCTCTGCAGGCACGAGGGTTAGAAATGGCCCTTCAAGAACCCTTTGGTCTGGCACTTGATTCAGTAAATCTGAATTACCAACTTACCAACTATTTGCTCCTTGAACCTCTAAGTTCCTTGTACCTGTTCTTTGGTGTTTTTCTGGTCTGCCGGGATTGCTTGTGTAAGAAAAGAGCTACGACTTCACTCTTTTGTGTGGAGATAAATTTCTTATGTGGAAGGTCTCTTGCACATCCTTTTTGGAGAAGAATACTTTTCCCAACCAATTCTACGTGACAGACCAGTAGAACCTGTCAGAAAACATCTGGAGGTAGTGTATTTCATGCAATGCTATTTCTTTTAAATGGATATTGTGCACGGATGGTCATGCTTTTCCCTAGGTTCAGTGAACGAGAACCAGAGACAGTCAAATTCGTATAACGGAGACCTGAATGGACTGCTGGTGCCCGATCCCATCGTGGCCGGAGATGGACCTTCTTTGGCTAAGCCAGTGCATCGCAGCATTTCTCTGGGAGCCCTGCAAGAGAAGCAAGTCATGTAAGTTTTGTCAAAGAAAGGCTGAGAGTGAATAGAAAACAGTTAAAAATTAGTTATGGTGAGCCTGGACAGGCATGCTGGGAATCTGGCAGTGAGTTTTACGTTGAGTTCAGGTGGCAGTTGTGAGTCCATGCTATTGCTCAGAGCTTTTGTAGCTTTTGTGATGCTGATGCATGGAGCGTGCCATCCCTGCTGCTCAGGAACTGAAGAATATCAGCAGAGCTGTTCAGGGAGAAGGGGAGCAGGACTGGTCGCATGGCGGACGTTGCAAGTCAGGATGGAGGTAGATTAGCAGAGTTCTGGGTGGAATTTAGCGTTCTCATGTAGACCTCCAGCCGGACTCTTTCAGGGACTTATATCTCCGCATAACTTAAAACAGGACAAATGATCCTGAGCTAGATTTCTACCTAACTCTTTGCTGAGTTGTGCGTATACATCGGTGTGTTTTGGACAATACATGTGCTTTTACTGCTTATGTGCAAGAGAACATATGCATATAGAATACTTTGGATTTGTCGTGGGAGTAATAATACAAATCCACATCAGTCTAATTAGTGTAATGCTTGGCTTCATGTGCTGACTCTCAACATCAGAGCTCATGTAAATAGCTTTTGGTTGGGTTCTGTGGTCATAGTTTTGAGAGAGGATGCTGTGAGAACCATGAGCAGGGTGCATTGTTGTTGATGAGGTTCAACTGGTTGGCTTTGGTCTCTTTGCACCTTCCAATGTTGGGCAGTAGTCACGGCTACTTTAACCAAATGTAGTCCTGTGCTCAAGTCAAATAGGCTAGTGGACTGCGAGAAGAGACTGGAGGTTTTTAAGCTGAACAAACCAGGTGTTTGGTGCTCTCAAACCTGTGACGCGTGGGGAAGGGAGACTCTTAACTGAAAGTAGTTTCTGTTTTCAGTTCAAACCTGCTAGATGCACAGATACTCCTTCTGCATTGCTGTTAAAATTATGAATAGTAAATATCTGACCTCTGTTCTCTTCCTGTGAGTCCTGTCTGATTTTTTTTTTCCCTTTGTTTTTCTTAAAAGCTGCCTTTCCGGTGATGACAGCTCCACTTGTGTAGTGATATCAGCAAAAGATGTGGAGATAGTGGCCAGCAGTGATTCCAGCATCACTAGTAAGGCCAGAGGGAGTAACAAGGTAAGGAGCAAGAGAAAGCATAGTTCTGTCTCTTTTTTTAGTTACATCAGCTCATGCCTGAATATTTTAAACAGAAATTACTATCTTCTTTCCTGTGTTATAGGAGCTTGTAAGTAGGTAGAAGTTTGTCGCAGAGTTTAGCAAGGTGGGGGGGAAATTGGAGGGGTATCTTGTAGCTGATTGTTACTGTTATTCCAGAGTCTGGCCCAGTTATCATCTAATTTTCAGGAATAAGTCCATGATCTAAGCGGTAGGTTCCTGGGAAAGTGCCCTTCCTTCACAAACAAGCTTTTCCTGCTGATTGTTTCTTCACTGGAAGGTCTTCACTAGGAGGGAGGGTTGCTCTTGGTAGCTTGCTAGCCTCAGTCCTGCTGAGGGCTCCACCCAGCAGATCAGAGCTGCAGAAGAACCAATATGCTGCGATTAGAACTAGTGCTGTAGCAGAGTACTAAGACATGCTGAGAACAAGTGCTAATTGTTCTAGGAGAGAGAACTCTGGTCTTGATCCTCTCGGCACTTTTTCATATTATATCATTTTGTTTCTTGATGTGCAGTGAATTAAGGGACCACAGAGATTGTAAATGAATACTGTACTATGTTATCATTGTTTTTCATAGATAATACTGAAGATAAAAATGAAAGGGAGGATCACTGACGTAGTTTTCATAGTATTTCTTAACTCTTTGCTCGCAGAGACAATGCTTATCAAATAAGACCAGGACTCTCAGTTTCTTGGAAAGCAGTATTAAAACTAAAAAGCAAGTGCCCATGTAGCAAATGTGTTTCTATATTTCAGAAAAGTTTCCAAGAACTGGGAATCCAGACACAGCGCTAACAAAGAACTGTAGTTTGCTGTAGTTGCAGGGTAGAGTGTTGTTCTGCAATGTGACAAATTCAGTGAGTTGCATTCCTTCTTGCAATGGAAGGAAATACTCATCAGCCTCCAGAACTTTGAAGGTTCGGGGCTCTGCTGCCTGGTACTCAATGTGCAATACTTCCTGCCAGCTGCTGCTTCTAGTAGTTTCCTATTAAGCATTACAGATCTTCCCTGGAGGAAATCGTATCTTTGGCAAGTTTGTTCCAGGAAGAAGTTAATTCCAGACACTTCTCATATTTTGTTTTCTGTCTCTTGAGCAGGTGAAAATACAGCCTGTTGCTAGATATGACTGGGAGCAGAAATACTATTATGGCAATCTGATAGCTGTTTCCAACTCTTACCTGGCTTATGCCATTAGAGGTGAGATACCTTCTTGTCTTGGATGTGATTTGTATTCTTTTGCTCTGTGTATCTCTAAAGAGGCAAAGCTTGCATCAGAAGAAGGTAAATGGCAACAATTGAAACACTTCTTGGAATACCAAGATCAGGGTGCTGTTGTAGTGGGAGTATAAGTGAAGCTGGAGCTACAGGGGAGGGAAGAGTTGGTGGTGTAGGGGAGTTTCCACTGAGAAGGAAAGCTTTTCTGAAGCTAGAAATAAAAGAAGGAGAAGGACTCAGTGGGGATGGAGGAGAAGTTGCAGGATTACATTGGTTTCACTGGACAGTAAGCTGATGTTCAGATTACACCTCTAATTAAATATTTCTGCAGTAAACAAGCTTGTGTGTAGCTAAGCACAAAAACAGCCCCGTGGTAATTTGAGCAGATAAATGTTTGCGACGGATTTGCTTGCATAAATTTAGAGTTGAGTTTAAGGCTAAATTTAGAGGAGCCAAAGAGCAATGCAGATGCAGTGTATTCTGCAGTAGGAAGGGAGAGAAAAGCAGAACAATGCAGGGAAAGGTTGTTTCACAACATACATGAAACAAATGAACACTTAGTCATCTGCAATGTCTCTTTCTGCTCTCATATAAGCACACAGTGTTTGGGGCTCTTCCCTTTCTTCTTAGTTCTAACACCCATCAGTTTGTCTGGCCTTTTATGAAATCTACTACTCCGCTTTTGTGGTTTTTTTCCTAGCTGAGGTTATTTTAGAGCAGCTTTAGGGTGTCTCACCCTTTTTTAAAGTATTAAAGCTTGGGTGCAGTAACACTATGGAAAGCTGAGTGGTCTGGTAGGGCTGGCTTGGGCACCAAGAAGTGGAAACAATAGGGTCTCCATAAGACTGCCTGCTTTATAGCGATGTTTGTCTGAAATGGGGAAGTTGGAAACTTTGCTTGGTATGTGCATGTTCTTTTCGTCATGCAAGCCAAAAAGCAGTACTTTTTGCCAGGTGAGTGTTTATGCTTTTTACGTTCTCCTTACAGAAGATATATGTGAGCTACCTGCCTCTCAGTGACTCCTTTTCTCCACTTACTGAAAATGAAATTGCAACTAAAATTAATTCACTGTCACTGGAGGTCAGTCTTGGAGGTTTGGTAGCTTTGTCATGAGCTCGGGATAAAGGTTTAGGCCTTACATTTAATGAAGGCATCTTTCATGAGAATAATCCCGGGAATCACGAGAAGTCAGCTTCTGTTGACTTTTTAAGTAGAGCAACTTAGAATTTGAGATGCTCAAGAAATTGTGGAAGATACGGGGGAATTAAACTGCCCCTTTCAAGGCAGGCAAACTCTTTCTTGATGCTGCTGTTCCAGTCTTCTGCACCAAAGCTGAAAAGTGCAGGGAAACTTTGTGCATGTATCCTGGGTCTTGAAGGAGCTTGTTAACATGGTACCTATTGATAGGGGTTTTCAGTCTGTTGCCAGTGACAGCTGATGGCAGGATGGGCGCTGGGAATGACAAGCCGACGGCTGGAAACGAAGGCAGTCCTGTGGGGAAACAGTACAGGTAAATGATGACTTCTCCCTCTGTCTTTCCTGCAGCTGCCAGTAATGGCTCCGCTATGGTGCGAGTGTTGAGCGTCAGCACTGCTGAGCGGACCTTGCTGAAAGGATTCACAGGCGGTGTGGCAGACCTGGCTTTTGCTCATCTCAACTCCAACCAGCTGGCGTGCCTGGATGAGGCCGGCAACCTTTTTGTCTGGCGCCTGGCCATGGATAAAGAAAAAATCCAGTATCTTGTCAAAATATGCCTCATAACGGTTTTTGTGTAATGGTTAGATGTGAATGCAGCCTCAAAATTGCAACTTATTTCATAGCCTTTTCAGAATAGCAGCTTGCAGGGTGAAGGTCAGTAGTTCTGCCCCTTGCAGAGTACCAAATCAATCAACCCGTGCCTGTATTCAGCACAATCGTTATGTGAAATTGCATGTAACTTGAAATTCTAGGAGTGACACCTCAGTGGTCCTTCTGCTCCAGGCAAAAGTAATCGGTGAGAAGTGTCAGTCTGTACTAGCTGGCCTTACACCTGGACAGTGTCACCGCGACCACGTGACAAAGCTTTTTACTCACGTTTGTCTGGTTCTAGCTCTTTTCCTCAGTTACTTTTCTGGGGAAGAGGATGTAATACTTCCCTCCCACTCACTATCTTCCTTCCAAACCTGTGATCCCTCTTCTTTTGCTGGTCCTGAAATTTATTTTCAGTGTTTGATTAATTGCCCTAAATCTTTTCCTTTTAATTGCTAGGAGTGGCTGCTCAGTGCTTTTGGGAAGCACGTCAGCCTGTGGGATATGTCGTCTTAGGTGGTGGCTTCTTAATTTTAATTGTATACCATCATTTCAGAAGTAACTGGAGCAAAGGTGGTTGTAGTTGTTCAAGATCTGATTTGTATGGGTGGACCAGAGCACTCAGCCTGGGGCAACGTGGTAGCTTTTCTGTCTTTCTGTGGTAGTGTTGCGATGCTAGCTGAAATCATTTAATCTGTCCATTAGCAGTCACGTGGATTGCACATTCAGGTGTGTGTGTGTGCTCCTGTTGTGCTTATCCTGTCCCTGTCTGCAGCCTGCAAGAGAAAATTATGACACTCTCAGCTTTTGTAAGCTTAACCTCTTCTGCCAGTGAAGAAATGCTAGCTTGCCACCTTTCTTAGCAGAATCCTTTTATCTGATTTCTTTTTGAATCTCGATCAAAAAAATCTTGAGGTTTAGTGGTATTTATTGGAGGACCAAGCCTGAAGAGGTTATTGCTGAGTGTCAGCACTGCCAGAATGTTGTGTTTCTTAACCGTGGTGATCAGAGAGGAGATCTTGGTTAACATCAAGCGACCTGACAATACCCCGTTGAACACCTCTCGAAGAATCATCTGGTGCCCTTTCATCCCAGATGATAATGAGGAGAGCGGTGAAGAGGGAAGTCAGACATTGGCGTTGTTGCACGAGGACAGGGTAAGGAAACCTTGCTTTTGAAACGTTCTCCCTTATTAGAGGGAGAAATCTAATGAAGGAAAGAACCGATGTGGTTAAGAGAAGTAAAGGCTCCTGTCTAGTCTGTGCTGGGGATCCTCCCATAATATGAAATGTGGGATTCCTCTCTTCCGAGGAGAGGTCATGCTGACCTTTCTCCAGGGCTCAGGAGGAAGGAAAGCGATAACTTCTGCTCACCATCGCATAGCGGGACCGCCAGAAACAATGTGGAGGGCCAGAAGCATCACTCATCTGCTCAGGCTGAGCCAGTTCCCAGGGGAGGGGGATTGGTGAGCCACAACTACAACTGCCAAGAGCAGTTCCATGTACTTAGGTATAGCTGGATGTCAGGAAAGCATCTAATGGCCAAACTGGGTGGAAATGGGAAGGTTTATGTCACATACTTGCCATTGGGCTTGTATGTCAGGATGTAAGATAAGGATATAAAATTGTCTACTGGATCAGACCAGTAGTTGTAGAAGTAAACCTGCGTGCCCACATGTTTGTTTTCCAGGCAGAGGTGTGGGATTTGGACATTATCCGAACGAACAACAGCTCCTGGCCGGTGGAAGTGCCTAGCATCAAAGAAGGCTTCATCGTAGTGAAAGGCCACAGCACGGTATAAGCCTATTTTGCTTTCTTTACTGCCATCACGTAGGTGATCGCCACAGATCACTTAGGTTTTCTTTGGGTTATAGTGTCTCAGGAGCTGCAGTTCTTAGCACAGTTGGCTGTAAAAAACCCAGTTTCTTACCCATCCACACTGTCACCCACAACCTACTGGCTATGTACACACACTATGGGTAAGTAACCTTTGTTTAAAGAGCCAAGGTGAATTTGCTTTGAAAATGGCTCTTGAAAACACTCTTCTGTATTTCCACGGGCCTGTTTGACAACCTGGGCTGTATTTCAACTGTTTTGTTATATCTTCTGGTAAATGGAACACTTAGCACGGCAGCAGTTTACTGCTGGATGAGAAGGGGAAAATTAAGCCCGATGTCATCTTTATTCTTCTGTGATTTCCCTAATGAGTGTAGTTATATCTGTGAGTACAGTGGACCAGGACTGCAGCTGAGTATCCAGTAGCTGATATTTTGAATATAAAAGAAACAACTGGGAAGAGTGCAATTTCACTTCTTGAACAGGATGATGACAAAGTAATTGTATAGCTTAGATGAAACAGTTATGATTGTGAAACAATGACTGTGAAAAGCCAGAAGACCCCAAACCAAAATGAGCTCTGTTCATAACTCGAGTAACAGTGGGAACAGTAGCAGCACAATCCATTGTACTTAAATTTGCTGTCTGGAAAAGGTGATTGTTAATTATTATTACAAAAAAGTGTCCTGTCAATTCTTCTGTGAAGGGTTATGTTGCCTGGTGACATGTCTGTTAGAAATCACTCTGACCTCATGTACTATCAGACTGTTAGTCAAATTCCTGTTTGAAGAGAGTACTCTTTCTCCATGAAGAGCTATAAAATCACTTTTCTGTGTCTTTTTTTTTTCCCCCTCTCTGTTTAGTGCCTGAGCGAGGGAGCACTTTCTCCAGATGGAACTGTGTTGGCCACAGCAAGCCATGATGGTTTTGTCAAATTCTGGCAGATCTACATTGAGGGGCAAGATGAGCCAAGGTAATTGGAGAATTAGAAAGTTAAGGATCTTGGAACAGAGAGCAGCATTTTCTCTGTGAGAATTTCCTTGTTACAGAATCACCTACGATGGTCATTCTCAAGACATTATAAAGATACAGGGTGAATGTTTGTAAAGTAATTTGTTGCAGAATCAATGTTGTATCACTGAATATCATGTATGCTCAAGGTTTGGTGAACTTAGGAAAAAAGCAAAGAGCTGTGTCTGGAAGGTGGAGTTCTGTGCTTTGCACAGGCTGTAGTCAAACTCTTTTGCACTGTCCCTGTAAATGCAGAAAGCTGCTCTGAGCTGTTCTTCTCAGTGTTGACTTCTTTTACGTATTGTGCCCGTGTTAAGTCACCAAACAAAATACCAACACATGATTTCTTTGCTTTTTGGTCACAATCTATGGCTGCGTGGGCTGTGACCTTATTTTATATAAGCCTGTAAACAGCTACAAGCTGATAACCCTTGGTGGTTGCTGACTTAATGCTGTCTTTGGACAAGGGGTAATGCGTTCAGCACCCATCTTATATATTGCTTATTTACTACTCCCTGCACACTCGATCTTTTCTGATTCTTTCTTAGGTGTCTTCATGAGTGGAAACCCCATGATGGTAGGCCTCTTTCCTGCCTGCTTTTCTGTGACAACCATAAAAAACAAGACCCAGAGTAAGTCCCCAATCCTGTCCTTGGATTGGCAAAGTTTAGTAGTGTCTTTTACCTCCTCCTTTGGAGGGTTTCTTGTAACTGTATTGTACTTGTAAAAAATTAGCGTTGTGGCTGGAGCAAGTCCTGTCCTCTTTGTAGTCAGTTTTCTAGTGATGGAGAAATAAATAAGGCTCTGGAGCACAGTATAAAGTGACCTTAATTCTAGTGTCAATTCCATGAAAGCAATGAAGAGTCTAAACTGATGAGTCCTTTCAGGTTTGTGGTATGGTCAGTTTTAACTGGCCCGTTATCCTCCAAATTTCTACTGCAGTTGGTTAAAAAGTAACTGTTTTGTTATGGTTTTTTATTCTTTCTTCAGTCAATTGTGGCCTTAAGGTTCTTGAGAGCTCTGAGAGCTATAGTGGTTTCTAATCTGCCTCAGAAGCAGAGATTTTCTGGGAGCTTTAAGACATGATGGGGCAAAATCAGCTATGGGCAGCTTGTGAAGAATTTTTCTGTGAAATGTCCTTATGGGAAGGACCAGATCTTCTCCAAGAGAACTTAATTCTGTTGTGCCTGCAGGGTTCCCTTCTGGCGATTTCTCATCACAGGAGCAGATCAGAATAGAGAACTGAAGATGTGGTGCACTGTGTCTTGGACTTGTCTGCAAACTGTCCGGTAGGTGTTAAATGCTGACTCCCCTGAAGGGTTGGATTTACTTTGAGCAGTGGATCGTAACAAAGCTCTCAATTTCCAGGTATACTCACTTTGCAAAGGTTATCCTTGATCTCCAATGGAGTCTCCAGTGGCCCCAGTTAGAGCCTCTTTCGTTGCCAGTGTGACCTATCTGTTGAAAGCTGTCACGGCTGTGACAGACTGTCAGGTCAAGCTTTGGCGGTGCAGGGGAGGTCGGTCCCCTTATACAGTCTCCTTGGTGTTACCAAGACCTGTTGTCTTCACTTTGGTCTGTAGAGCGTAGGCATACCTGTAACATGAGGAGAGGCATTCCAAATTGCGCTCCCTGAGAACTTTCTTCTGTAAAAATACTAGATATTCAATAACCAATCTAGGACCTCTTCCTCTTATTGCTTTTTTCTGATTTAAATAATGAGAGGCTGCTATGTTGACAGAGCTTAAGCAGTTATACAAAGCTTATTTGCCAAGCCATATAGGTCCAGAAGTTCAAATTCCGCTTTAGTCCATCCCTCCACTCAACTTGTTATTTTGCTATATATTTTGATATATTTTGTAGCCAAGTTACCAACTTGGTTTTACTTTTCTGCTGGTGGATCATGGCCTCTCTGATCATACGCACGTGTAAGGCCACTTCTGAATTGCCCTCTTAAAATGAGAAGAATATGGCATACAGCTGAGTGCTGCTTTTTCCACCTCCTACTACAGAAGGTCCAAAACCTATAGAAGGGTTATTTTCGTTTGGCAGATTTTTATTTTTAAATCTGTAGCATTGGCTCTTGTCCTCCTATGAATGTGGAACATGTTAAGTAATGACAAACTGTCATCTTTCATTTAAATATTCAGAATCTATATCTAGATCCTATTCTGTGATCTCCTTGCTGGTCTCTTAGCTGAAGTCAGCACTGATTTCTGCAATGATGTTTTTGTTCTAGCGGGTGGTTGCACTGTAATATGGCCGTAAACTCCTTAAGATGTTTTGTGGGGTTTTTTTAACTCATGCAGTTTCATAGCAGTTGTTCCGGTTGCGCTAATCTACCTTGCTTTCTGCACCCCTCCACCTCTTGTTTGTGGATCTAGCTTTTCTCCTGACATCTTCAGCTCCATGAGTATTCTTCCCAGCCTGAAAGTATGCCTGGACCTCTCCGCTGAATATCTGATACTGAGCGATGTGCAGAGAAAAGTAGGTGGTTCATTTTATTGCTTGCTGTGTGGGTAATGCTAACAGAAGGAGAAATGACCATCTGCGTGACTGATTCTGCTGCCTAGGTCTAGGATTTGCGTGTTAGTAGCTAAAAATGAGAGGTTGGCCTCAGCTATTTCACCGTAAAATGACAAATGGTAACAATTCAGCTGATTAATCTGAGGAGCCTTAAGGATTATTTCTTGTCCTAGACTAAAGCTTTCATTTGGAGACACCTGTGTCTGGCACAGTAGGACTGAGTTCCTGATCAACATTGACTCAGAGAGGAGTGTGCTTCTTGTGGTTCCCTTGGGTGTTCTGTTTCAAATTTAAATGGCCCAGGCTTTATTCCTCATGTTATTTCCATTGTTCCAAATCTCGTTCAGGTGCTAGGCTTCGTAGTCCACACACACGTACGCATGGTCTGCTCTGAAAGCCTAGTGACTTACTGTTTTGGATTCTTCCAGGTCTTGTATGTGATGGAGCTGATGCAGAACCAAGAGGAGGGCAAAGCTTACTTCAGCTCCATCTCCGAGTTCCTCCTTACCCACCCAGTCCTGAGCTTTGGCATCCAGGCGGTGAGCCGCTGCCGGTTAAGGCACACTGAAGTGCTCCCAGCAGAAGAGGAAAACGACAACTTGAGTGTAGGTAGGTGATGAAGAGAATTTGGCTGCTGTGAGATCAGGATTTCTTTCCTGACTGATTCTGGCTTTCTCATGAAAGGCTGGCTCTCTTCTCTTAGTCTGTATGAAGTGCATCCTGTGCAGCTAGAATACTTGAGGGAAACACAGTAGAGTTGGTTACAAGGGGTCTCTGGAGGTCTCCGGTCCAAGCTGCTGCTTGAAGCAGGACTGTTGCTGGTGGCGGATCAGGTCACCTATGGCTTCATCTAGTTGTATGTTGAAGGCCCCCAAACATGACACTTCTGTCTTTGCTCCGGTGCCCTGTTCCGGGGCTGCACCCCTTCCTAAGGAAAACGTTTCTTAATATTGAACCTGAACCTCCCAACCCAGGTTGTAGCCATTGCCCCTTACCACACAGAAACTTCGCTGAGGTGTTTTTGTTATTTAAAAAAAACATACCAGGGCTGTGTGGGCTTAAGTGACTGCAAGTGACGCTCTGGTTAAGGTACAAGATTAGCTGCTTGGTATCTGAGGCGAAGTGCTTTTGCGGTCGCGTAGCGACGTTGCCCGCAGCAGAATGCAGGGGACAGCTTCCTCTGGCAGTGTCGGGCTGTGTCTCCCTCCAGCACGGTTTGACGCGGGCTCACAGGAGCAAAAGAGTTCGTGGAAGAACTGGCAGGATATATTTCTGTGACTGCTTGTCTGAGTAAACTGTAATTAAACATCAGAGGTGTGAGCATGTGGTCTGAGAAACCAATTGGTTGCTTCTGAGTCGTGCTGCCTGAGCTGTGACAGATGTGAGGACAGTACGCAGTCTGAGTTGAGGGAAAGGGTGGGATTCTTCTCCATAACATCTGGAAGGCATATTCCCAAGCCACAAAGCTTCTTGCTACAGAAATGAACAAATAACTCTCTTTTTAGAGAGAAACACATGAGATACCTTCTTCTGGCTGTTACCACAATAAACATGATAGTGAATCCTGTGGAGAACTGTCCCATGTAGGCATTCCTTGATCACTGCCTCTCTTCGCTGTTGGTTTGCTCCCGCTCTCCTACCTTTCTGTAGGAAAGATTTGGAACAACATCAACATATATCCTGTTAGAAAGATACAGCTGGACTGATAGTCCAGGAATGATGTGCTTCCCTACGCCACCTCTTGTATGTAATTTTACTTAATTCATGTTGCTGTCAATATTAATGGCGTTGCTCTGAAATGCAGAAGCAAAAATGACGGATACATGTAGCAAGTCAGGAGCAGGCTGGGACTGAAGCTTCGGGTCCCTGATTGGTGCTCAGATAATTAGGACAATTTGCATAGGAATGCCTAATGTCTTTTTTTACGGGGAGTTAGATTTATCTTTTCTGCTCAGCCTCCTTAGCTTTGTTAGCAGTGAGACTGATACAGGTGTTGAGTGCACGTTGCCAGTGCTGGCTCATGGGAAGTTATTGCAGAGCTCTTCATAACTACAGGTGTTTACAGCCAGGAAGGATGGTTAAGCCCTAGTCTGCACTTCTGTATGATACAAGCTAGTGTGTCTCTCTTAAAATGTATCTAACCAGTCACTTCAACAGCCAGAACAAATCACTGGCAGTTCCAGACCTTGGCTTCCTCCTCTTTACCTGGTGAGTTTTTTTTTTTCTCTTCCTTGAGGCTTATTTGACTGGATTAGGGCAAATTTGATTTCTCTCACATTGAAAAGTAAAGGGAGCATAGGATACACTTTCCCTTAACAGGGTGAATGTACCTCTGAAGTGGAGAAGTGATGAAGCTGTATCATGCTGGCTCTCTGCTGCTGGTTGATCTGCTGTGATGTTTTTCTCGTAGTTTGTCTGCAGTTTCCATCCAACTTCATATTTTGCTTTTGTCTCGTTTACAGAAGGTGCTCAGGGAGCTGGGGCTGTTGAATCAGCAGCAGGCGTGCTGATAAAACTCTTCTGTGTGCACACCAAGTGAGTAGGCGCAGCAGCTATCATGGGCAGCTGTCTACGGTCATCCTAATCCTGCACTGACCTGTAGAAATTTAACTTACCGATTCCTTTTGCTCATAACAAAAACTGCTTGGACCCGTAGAAACTTCTAGCTGTGCTGTGTTCAGTATGGCCTTACCAGGAAGTAGCCCTGCATGGCGCTGGGGCAAGCTAGTATTTTGTCGCCATGAGTATGCAGTGACTTAAGAGTTGTGCTCACGTGTAAGTGCTGGGAAACATCTTTCGAATACCCTGAATGCCAGCACTGGTTGGCACAGCTGAACGAGATCAGCTTCTGCTTCTTCTGTCATGGGCAGAAAGCGCTAACATGTATTATTCCAAGGGAATCAGTTCCGTGAAGAGGAATCTTCTAAGCATTAGACTTCTCTTGGTGATTCATAAACTAATCAGAGATGCCTGCTTTTTTTCAGGGCCCTACAGGATGTGCAGATTAGATTCCAGCCTCTTCATAGTCCTGACATGAGTGCATCCATGCCTTCCCACGGCTCTCATGAAGAATTTGGTGAGCGTTTGTGTTAAATAGATCTTCAGTGTTGCGGAGCCTTTAAAGGTTGTTGGAGGGGGCGCAGCAGGAGAGCAGCTTTGGGTGCCTCTTTGTAACAGAATAGAGTGGTGTCATTGCATAAAGGGTTCTGAATATGGACTAGCTCTGAAGCAGGCCACTTGATTAGAGCCCGGTGTGAGTATGGAGCATGGGGACATGTTAGCCTGGGAGTGCTAATGCTTTGTGCACACTTGAGTTCACCTTCCTAGGTGATTTGGCACTTGGGCCAGAAACTTGACGTTTGTCTCTTGTCAGGTGGAAGAGATCACAGTGACACCAGGGCTTTGGGATAGAGGGGACTGGGCTGTGTGTAGCATGCTCTTTCAGTTCATTCGCCATTCTGGGATGTGGCTGTTAAACTGGCCTTGCATTTAGGGAAGAAAGGAAGCTTGGATCTCTTATTACCAAAGCCTGATAACATCCACTGTTTAGCCTACAAAGAGTACCATGACATGGGATTTGCCTGGCCCTTAGCTTTGATTAGGTTGTTGCAGGGTTTTTTCACGTTCTTTTGGAATCCGATATGGCAGGCAATGGCCTAAGTTCATACTTTGTGGAATTAAAGCTTCAGCTTTTGGGGGAAGTTCGTGTGAATTGATTCGTATTTCTCCCTTGGAAGCCTTTCCAGACCACATGGCTGATCTAAGCACAGAAGGGCTGGGATCTGAAAAAGGATCGGTGCATGGCTCTCAGCCAGACCTGCGGCGTATTGCTGATCTGCCTGTACCAGCAGACTTCCTTTCTCTCTCAAATGATGCCAAACCTAAGCTGATGACTCCAGATGCGTTCATGACACCAAGTACATCTCTTCAACAGGTAACCAGAGAGCAGCACTGTTATTGGTGATAGAAGGGGTGGGTTTGGATTTTGATACTCGTGGAAACTTTTTCTAGGCAGTAGTGACTCTGATGGGCCAAAGTAGCTGAATGCAGAGCACACAGGAAACTCTGCAAGTAACCAAACTGAGTAAAGACATCTTGGCACATCTAAAATGCTAAGCTGACCTAAGCTTGTGTTGCGAGTGCTATGTATAGCTGCAAAACTGCTGACGTAGCTGTGTTGTGTAGAAATACGGGTTTGCTAAATAATAGACTGTATCTAAGTTGGGAGACTGGTTTACACATGTTGTTTGGGGTTGTGATATAACTATCTATAGTGGAAGAAAATATGCCATCTCTGCATATCGTGTCTGATGGGATTCTGTGGGAATGCGTGTCTGAAATGATCAGGTAGGTACATGGGACTGTAACATCTTCTGCACGAGATCTGCAAATCGTCAATCCAGTAGCTTGGTGGGGTTTTTTTAATCTAACACAGCAGGCCTTAACTTGTACAGAAGGCAAGTCTTCTGTGCTTGCGCCAGGGGTTTCGATATCAGGAAGCATGTGAAGCGTTCCTCGGGATTTGGTGGTCTCTGCAAAGGATAGCAAAGTGTCTTGGTGAAGAGCCATCAGCCAGCATTTACTCCTCAGTGGAGCTCTGATGGAGCAGTCAGAAAACACTGAATTCCTTTTAATGCTCTGTCACATGTGTGTGGCCAGCAGCGCTGCATCATGCACCGGTGGGTCCTGCTGGGCATTTCCAGAGGCTGCCTGGCACTGACAGTGTGCGTCTGCCTAACTCAGCGCAGGTTTCTGCTGCCCCTTCTTGTGATGCCAACAAGCAGAAGTGCAGGAGCTCGCTGTTTCTTGGCCACTCTGCATCCAAGTGTCATGTTAGTTTGTCTTAAACCCACTCAGATATTCCTGCTTTATAGCCTGCTTCTGTACTGAATTTGTACTGAATCTCTGTACTGAATTTGTGACTCTGTAGTTTTCTCCATGTGCTTTTAGAATGGGAGTAGACATAAGTTAAAAAGTATTTTTAAAAGTGCATTCTTTAAGGAAAGTGATCTGCAACTTAATTGCAAGGTGTGGATTCCACTAGTGAGAAGCTGTGCTGTTTGTGTTTCGTCTGCCTTCCTGTGAGACTTTAACTGTCAGCAGTGACTTGCCGTGCTGATACCGTTCTTGCAGGCAAGGAGGAGAGTGCTTGTGAGCAGCCTCCACGTACACATCCTAAGGCAGGGCTTCCCCTCCAAGGGAGGAACACATGGTTGTCACCGCAGCTTGAATGTGTACTGGAGGAGCCTGGATGAGGATGGACAGCACATGAAGATGTATAGAAATGCAGTTCGTGCTGAGTTGGCTAACGAGAGAGAGCCACCCTGGTGACAGCTTGGGGAGCCAAGAATAAATTAAACTCCTCCTAAAGGTTTTGATGTTGCTGGCAAAGTTGCTGAGTGTAGGAGTTAATTCTGTGCCTGAGGGTGGGTAGCCTTCCCAATGCAAAGATCATAGAATCATAGAATAGTTTGGGTTGGAGGGAACCTTTAAAGGTCATCTAGTCCAACCCCCCTGCCATGGGCAGGGACATCTTCAACTCGATCAGGTTGCTCAGAGCCCCGTCCAACCTGACCTTGAATGCATCTACCACCTCTCTGGGCAACTTGTGCCAGTGTGTCACCACCCTCAGCATAAAAAATTTCTTCCTTATATCTAGTCTAAATCTACCCTCTTTTAGTTTAAAACCATTCCCCCTTGTCCTGTCGCAACAGGCCCTGCTAAAAAGTCTGTCCCCATCTTTCTGATAAGCCCCCTTTAAGTACTGAAAGGCCACAATAAGGTCTCCCCGGAGCCTTCTCTTCTCCAGGCTGAACAACCCCAACTCTCTCAGCCTTTCCTCATAGCAGAGATGTTCCATCCCCCTGATCATTTTCGTGGCCTCCTCTGGACCCGCTCCCACAGGTCCATGTCTGTCCTGTGCTGGGGACCCCCGAGCTGGACGCAGCTCTGCAGGGGGGTCTCACCAGAGCAGAGCAGAGGGGCGGAATCCCCTCCCTCGCCCTGCTGGCCACGCTGCTGGTGATGCAACCCAGGATAGGGTTGGTCTTCTGGGCTGCGAGTGCACATTGCCGGCTCATGTCCAGCTTTTCCTCCACCAGTACCCCCAAGTCCTTCTCGGCAGGGCTGCTCTCCATCCCTTCATCCCCCAGCCTGTGTTGATAACGGGGGCTGCCCCGACCCAGGTGCAGGACCCTGCACTTGGCCTTGTTGAACCTCAGGAGGTCACATGGGCCCACTTCTCCAGCTTGTCCAGATCCCTCTGGATGGCATCCTGTCCCTCAGGCGTGTCGACCGCACCACTCAGCTTGGTGTCATCTGCAAACTTGCTAAGCGTGCCCTCGATCCCACTGTCTATGTCACTGATGAAATATTAAGCAGTACTGGTCCCGATACGGACCCCTGTGGGACACCACTCGTCACCGATCTCCATCAGGACATTGAGCCATTGACCACTACCCTCTGGATGTGACCATCCAACCAATTCCTCATCCACTGGGCAGTCCACCCATCAAATCCATACCTCTCCAGTTTAGAGAGAAGGATGTTGTTGGGGACCGTGTCAAAGGCCTTACAGAGGTCCAGACAGACGACATCCGTAGCCCTTCCCATGTCCACTGATGTAGTCACTCCATCATAGAAGGCCACTAGGTTGGTCAGGCAGGACTTGCCTTTGGTGAAGCCATGCTGGCTGTCTCGAATCACCTCCCTGTCCTCCATGTGCCTTAGCATAGCTTCCAGGAGGATCTGTTCCATGATCTTCCCAGGCACAGAGGTGAGACTGACTGGCCTGTAGTTCCCTGGCTCTTCCTTTTTTCCCTTTTTAAAAATGGGGGTTATGTTTCCCCTTTTCCAGTTAGCGGGAACTTCACCGGACTGTCATGACTTCTCAAATATGATGGATAGCAACTTCATCTGCTAGCTCCCTCAGGACCCGTGGATGGATCTCATCGGGTCCCATGGACTTGTGCACCTTCAGCTTCCTCAGATGGTCTCGAACCTGATCTTCTCCTACAGTGGGCGGCTCTTCATTCTCCCAGTCCCCGTCTTTGCCTTCTGCAGCTTGGGCGGTGAGGCTCGAGCACTTGCCGGTGAAGACCGAGGCAAAAACGTCATTGAGCACCTCTGCCTTCTCCGAATCCCGGGTAATCAGGTCTCCCATTTCATTCTGGAGAGGGCCCACGTTTTCCCTAGTCTTCCTTTTATCCCTGACGTACTTATAGAAGTTTTTCATGTTGCCCTTGATGTCCCTGGCCAGATTTAATTCTATCAGGGCTTCAGCTTTCCTAACCTGATCCCTGGCCACTCGGACAATTTCTCTGTATTCTTCCCAGGCTACCTGTCCTTGCTTCTCCCCTCTGTAGGCTTCCTTTTTGTGTTTGAGTGTGTCCAGGAGCTCCTTGTTCATCCATGCAGGCCTCCTGGTGGTTTTGCCTGACTTCCTCTTTGTTGGGATGCATCGCTCCTGAGCTTGGAGGAAGTGATCCTTGAATATTAACGAGCTTTCTTGGGCCCCTCTTCCCTCCAGGGCTTTGTCCCATGGCACTCTACCAAGCAGATCCCTGAAGAGGCCAAAGTCTGCTCTCCTGAAGTCCAGGGTAGTGAGCTTGCTGTGCGCCCTCCTCGGTGCCCTACAGATCTTGAACTCCACCGTTTCATGGTGGCTGCAGCCACGGGTGCTCTTGAGCTTCACATTCTCCACCAGGCCTTCCTTGTTGGTGAGACAAGGTCCAGCATAGCACCTCTCCTCGTTGGCTCCTGTACCCCTTGGAGGAGGAAGTTACCATCGACGCATTCCAGGAACCTTCCAGATTGCTTATGCCCGGCTTGTTGTACCTCCAACAAATATTGGGGTGGCTGAAGTCCCAAGGGAGCAGAGAGTTGTTGTTGATGGGGTGATGGTTGCACATACTGTTCACTGCAAGGAGCAGCTCACTCCTCAGTTTAAACAGGGTAACTGTTCAGTTTAAACCTGGTTTTTCGCTGCTACCTATTTAATGGCAGGCTTTTTCCTGCTGGCACCAGCACCCAGGAACACCGTAGGATGGACACAGCCTTGAGTTTATCTCAATCTCTGCCATAAGCACTGTCAAGCGTAAGAAGCTTGGCCACACCGACTTTCCCAGCTGAGTACTTAGAATCATAGGATGGTTTGGGTTGGAAGGGACCTTCAAAGATCACCCAGTACAACCCCCCTGCCATGGGCAGGGACATCTTTCACTAGACCAGGTTGCTCAAAGCCTCGTCCAACCTGACCTTGAACACTTCCAGGGATGCTTGTGTGCTTATGTTGGTGTTCTCTGTAGGTGTTTCTTGGTAGCCAGAAGCAGCAGTGGGGGCCAGCATACCCCACTGTGCTCTTCACTGCTAGCCAGTGAGCAATACATCTTCTTGTGCATTGGAGCATTCTGCTTCCACGTATGAGCAGTGCAGGACCTAAACCCTAGACTCTGGCCTCGCTAGTGGCAACAGACCTTGACAAGAGCAGTCCAGCTCAAAGAACAAAATGGGGGGTCTGGTGCGGAGCCCTGCAGAATGCCACTTTGTTTTGGGAGAGCAATTGCTCAATAAAAGCAATCGTGGTTCGTGTGATGAGGATGTATTGGGGCTTGCCTTCGACCAGCGCCTGAGCACCCTAGCAGTACAACTCAATGTTGTTTTTTTTTTTTTTTTTTCCTATTCCTTCTTCATCAGAGACTCTTCAGGAATTCTTTTGGGGCCAGCATTCTCAGGTTAAGTTCTGCTGTTGGACTCTTCTGTCACATCCTGACCGCTGTGTGTTTTCTTACAGATTGCTGTATCTCCAGGCAGCAGCGTCAGTTCCCTGACTGCAGTCACAGCCATGAGTAGCACTTCTGTCACAGATGCCTCTATGCCCAGGTAACGAGCGCATGTATTAAATAATATATCTGCAGCTGAACTGGTATGGTGGTGCAGAGCTGTAGTGTGTCTTGTAGGAGAGGAGATTGTAACCAGAGTTAGAAACTGGCCTGAGTCCCAACGTCCCTCTATGGGCAACTGTTTGCATCTCTAATGAAGCTTGGAGCATGCCTGTTGTCATCCAAGGGGCCAACAATAGTGTTTCATTTGTGCCTCATAGGGATTCTCTTATTGCATCTCAGTTTTGTTGCTTTACATGCTTCTCCCAAAGGGCTGTCGTTGTTTACAGGTAAGAGAACACTGCAGCCACCAAGGACAGGGAGATAATTGGGACTGTTAGGAAAATCTTACTAGTGTTGTGGTGGGTTGGGCTGCATAACAGGTGAAAACTTCGCTTCTCGGGCCTGAGAAAAGGACAAAGATCTATCCCGTAGTGTCCTGTTTCTCCCTAAACTCTGTTTTTTTTCTTTTTTTTTTCCACCTGGTATCTCTTTGGGCTTTATGGGGACAAGGAGATGCAGGTGCTAGTTGACAGGGAGTAGCTGACCATGGTGGAAAGGGCGAGGGCTTGGAGGACAGACACTAGTGAAGTTTGGGTTGGGCTCCTCCATTGACCTATGGATCCCGTCTCCTCACATGGCGTGTTTGATGCAGATCTGTATCATTAGGTTGGCCTGCTTGATTTGTTCGTGTCTCTGTTTTCTGCAGGCCATCAGAAGACTTGACTGTGAGCCCCAAGATGCAGCTGGACACCAGCCTCACGCTGAGTAGCAGTAGCAGCAGTCTCCAGACTAGTCCTAGGAGCCATTCCGTTCTTATCCCAGGCCTTCCTGACAAGCTAACACCAAAGGCACCTGTTCCAGTAAGGCTCCAAATGCTGCTCCCTTCCTTCTCCTCGTGAGCCAAGAGACCTCTCTCTTTGGGCCTGAACAAGCTGAAATTAGAGTTATTTGGAAAACACAGCTGCTGGCACAGATCTGCAGCCAGGTTTACCTGTGTTAATGGAACTTGACCTTGTGTAAAACTGCATGTCTCGGAAAACTAGAGACAGCTCTAGCTCGTGCTGTCACTATCACGATGGTTGGACATGGTCAGCCTCTGTGTTAGGAGACTCTGCTACCTGGAAAGGTTTATTCCTCCTTGTTGGTCTGATGGGTCTGAAACAATCATTTCCTATTCCTAAGTTTTTCTTTCCAGGTGTGATGTAAAACAGATTATGACCAAAGCTTGAAATTGAAAAAAGCTTTCAGTCCAGGAGATATTCAGTGTTAAAACTAACTTTTTCCCTCAAAGAGAAGGGATCCTGGAGCAGAGCAGGGAGGTAGAACTGGTGTTACATTTTCTTTTGGAAGTGTGTTCAGACTAGCCTTGGCCTAAGTGTGTTGTTAGCCCAGCTGAGAGCCCATTACAAGTCTTGGGGCCCTTCTTCTGCTGAACAGAGTGGGAGCTCAGGGGTCACTTGAGGAAAGGATACAGCTGGCTGTTTCCAGGCATGGTTGGTGTAAGGTACCAGGGGTTCTTGGGGTGTCTCCACATTACCCTGAAGACTCTTGTTTGATTTTTGCATTCAGGTCGCACCAGGAAACCCCTCTCTAGCACTGGAACTGCAGGAGGTGGAGCCCTTGGTGGTGCCCCAGGCTTCTCCCACCCGCGAGCGCTCGCCAGACGTCATTTCCTCTGCTTCCACAGCCATGTCCCAAGATATCCCAGAGATTGCTTCTGAGACCTTGCAACGCAGCTTTGCGGCAGCTCCGTCTGGGCTCCCTGCAGAGGTGCTGGAGCCCAGTCATCACGCAGACAGTATGGCATCCGCTGCCTCAGCCTTGCATTTGCTGTCTCCGAGGAACCGGCACAATTCAGAGCACAGCCACCACTCTTTGGACATGCCTCCAGTGGAGGTGGACAGACTGAACGCTCCATCATTACTGGAGACTGCTTTAACTCAGGAAAATGCATCTTCTGACAGTGTTGTGAGTCAGCCATGGCCAGCAGCTCCTGACATAACCAGAGAAACCAGGAACAGCATGGCAGACAGGTAATCCCTTGGGTTTGTCTTGCTTAGGGCAATTTCTTTGCACTTGCCAAATTGCTAGCTTGGCGAAAAGCTTTTACGTTGTGATTAAACCAGAGCAGTTCTCCATCCCTCCTTTCCTTAAAGGATCTGATGATTCAACCTTCCTGTGTGCTTGGTCAGTGTATGCTGTGTCCTGAACTTCCTGCACCAGCTCTAACAATTTGTGCTCTCCAATACCCCTTGCAGCATAAACGATCTCCGTTAAGAAAGTGAAAAGTCTACTTTATTGGCCTTCATGTTCACCTGGGAATGGAGACTTGAGATGGGAATTTTTTTTTTTTGTACTCTGGAAATAAAACCAGTAAAAGCTGAATTCTGCCCCAGCGGATGCATTCCTGCATGCTTTTGTTGAAAGGAATCAATTAGCCCATAACTGACAGGTTTGATTATAGGTTAATTGTATACCTGTCTTCTAGGATTGGCTCTGTGCAGCTAGCATTATAAAAAAAGTACTTTAAAAGTCAGAAAACGAATGGCAATGTCTCTATGAAGCAGGCATGCAGAATGGGGCAACATCACATACGTCTGCTTACCAGGAGAAAGCTATTGCACTGGAGCAGTGCTAGGATTCATCACAGAATTAGTGTCCCTGCCGCGTAGTGGGACGGGAACAGCGAGATGCATCTGGCAGCTCCAGAGTCTGCCTAGGCCAGGGCTGCGTGCACCATGAGAGCCTGCAAACACCTTCCTTTTCAACAGCACTAGCAGGCTGAGAGTGTCAGTGTTGTCCCTCAAACCAGGCAGGGCTGTTCCCTCCCATCAGCTTTGCAAGAGAAAGGCCCCACCTTGTGCCTTCACACCTGAGGATGCTGCTTCAGGAAACGGCCTCAATTCTGATGGCCCTGGGGAGGGCACCGAGGCTGTTTCTCTACGCAGTGTTTTTGCTTTTACTCATAATTTGAAGTTGAGAAAATACTTTTATAGGAGTTTGCAACTCCCCTCAATCCCATTCTGTCTTTGAATTCTTCAGGACTTCTCATATCAGGGTATTACGTCAGATATTTCTGGATCTGAGATATTTCACTTGCACATCAATACAATTTTTTTTTTGACATTCCAATTCAGTCAAGCCATCAGCCTACATGAAAGTAACAAGCGCTTACTTCTGTTTCAAGATCTTCCTGTGCGCTGAATTCAGAGAGACCTAATTTATGGCTTAGGAGCATGTGTAATTTGCTTTCAGAACCTTGATGAAACTCAGACTGGATTAACTGTTGCAATTCTGTTCTGTCTGGTAGAGCTAACCCATCAAATTGGCGCACTTCCCTCTGTGTACTCCTCAGACACTTGGAAGAACTGAGAAGCACTGATGATTTTTGCTGATCAGCGATCAGTATTCCTTACGGAAAAACAAACCCAAGATGATGCTAATCACTGAAGTACGCTGTACTGCCCATTTGGAGTAGTGGCTTACCTGTCTTGCATGGGTGTCTGTTGGGAGATTGTCCTTGGTTAGTCCCTGAAGCATAGCTGAGCTGCTTCTCCCTTCTTAAGGCCTCCAGAAAAATGCATGGAGGAATTTAAGTGTTTAGTACCTCGAAACAACACTTGCCGCTCTCTGGATCTGTGCAGATAGGGGTGTTTGGTTTAGACCTTCTATCAGGATCTGCCATGAGAAGTGGAGTGAGCAAATACCCAAGCTGAAAGAGACTTTCATGATGGTATTTTCTTTTTTTTTTTTTCTCCTCTAGCCCAAGGGATGAGGTTGAAGAAAAACACAAGAGCTCTTCCTATCATCGACACAGCTACCACCTGCTGCAGCATGACAGCCAGGATGCTAGTGCAGAACAAAGGTACCAGAGTGCTCAGCCCCCTCTCTCGCCCTGCATGGACTCAGTTCAGGCTGCATTCGTGCTTCTGTCCCCAGCAAGCCTTCACGTGTGGGGTGAATGTCTTTGCTTTGTCTCCTGACTTAATGTGTGTATGCAGTCCAGCTTCGTAATGTTCTGATGACTTCAGCTGATCGCGAGATTGGCCTCTGGGCATTGTCCGATTTACTCTCTGTAGGGAAAGGTTTGACGCTGCCGCTCCTAAGAGTGTGGACCAAGCTTGGTTTAATTAGCGGTGAAAACCTATTAAGGGATCAGTTTCCAAATACTTGCCTTAGATAAGGTAACGAGGGTATCTCAGGAGTTAGTTTCTTGTTTTTGACATCTTTGCTCCCTCACGAGCCACCCCAAAGCTCCGTGGGCGCATTCTGTGTGCCTGGCAAGCTCAGCCCTGTTTGGCAGCTGAGGGTTCATTCATAATCCTTAAATTCAGACTGAAACGTGCAGCCTGTGTTGGGTGGCTGGTCAGCAGCTGGAAGACTCCAAGGTACCGAGGATCACATAGTTCCTAGGCTCAACCTGATTCTCCTCTGTTCCTGCAATAATCGCTGCGTTAAGCGCTTTCTGCCTGTAAAGCGGTAAGGATATGCTATGCTTGGGTTCCCTGTTGGGTCAGCGTCACATCCTAGGGCTTACGTGCTGGTGTGTGCACCCAGCAAGAGCAGACATCCTTCCGCCACGCTGCCTGAACCACAGTTGTCCCTAATGCAGAGACCCTTCAAGTCTTGTTATGCAGCCCTCGAGCTCAGCCTGACCTGGATCAAAACAGAGCAGCACGTGCTGAGCTCTTTAGAGGTCTCTATGTTAATCGTGAAGGTGGCGGGCGTCCTTAGCTGCGTGACTCTGGCCGTGTGTGGATGAAGAGCAGAGTGTGAATCCCCTCCTCTTAGTGAAGGCTAACGCTGTCCAGTATTGCAAGTGAATGTCCTCTCCCCTGCTGTTCCTTCATAGTGACCATGATGATGAAGTTGCAAGCTTGGCTTCTACGTCAGGTGGATTTGGTGCCAAAGCGTCTACGCAGAGGCTGCCTGTGAAGGACTGGAAAGCCAAGGCGTCCCCTCGGGCTTCCCCAAAGCTAAAGCGGAAGGGCAAGAAAGATGACGGGTACGCTGGGCTTGCCAGAATACAGGTGGCTGTGGGACCAGCGGTGCAGGGCCACAACCTGATGTAGCCATCAGCAGCGAGACTAGGGTCTGAGGCTGAGCAGTGGCCAAGTGCTCCCAACCCTCACCCCATTTTGCAAATGGCAGTAACCCCACAGAAAGTGTCGCGGGTTACACCGACTGCCGCTCAGGGGTGTGGGAGTAGGTTCTGCACTACCTTTCCAGCTGGGACCCAAAATCCAAAATAGAGCCTGGGCTTCAGAAGACTGTGTGGGAGGTAAATTGCACATGGCGGGGGGACACTGGATCCATTTGCCAGTTTCAGTGAAGGCTTCATTGGAACTGTGACACTGGGAGTGTAGCGCAACATGGCCTCCATTTCTGGTTGGCTTCTGAATGCTGGCACAGTGCCCTGGTTCAACAATAACTATCGTTTGTTACCTGCTTGCTGCTTTTGTGTGTTTCTAAACGTGCCCATATGAATGTCTTGTAAGTGAAAATTGATGACTGGAAAGGTCTGCCCGTGGCAAATTAGACCAATCTGTCTGCATTAATGTGAGGAGAGGAGCACAGCTTCTGCACGGGGCTCTCTCCTCTTCTTGTGTTCCCATAGCTCTGTGATTTGGATCTCTGGCTGCGCAGATTACAACAAAGATGGCCTATGGCATTAAGTTCCTGGCTGTGGTCCTGTACTGTGACACCCAGAAGCTCTTAGCCTCAGAAATGCCTTTCAATTTCCTGCCTCGGTCCTTTTAAAGTTGCTGAATGGATGCTGTCTGGGAACAACAAATGTTTACTTTCCTTCTGGTAGCATTTGAATATTCATAGATTTGTGACTCTGATGGAGACATGCAATGTTAGTGGAACAGTTCAGTGTTTTTCTTTATTCTGCTGTGTGTGCTGGAGTGCATCACTAGTTTATTCACCTGGAGAGCTGGAATCATTCTGGATGATTTGAAGCTCATTAATTCTGTATGTAACAAATGGATACTTGGTTTTCCTTTGTAAAATATCAGGAGAACTTCAAAAGCTGTTTGGCAAAGCCTTCCCTGGCTTTGAATTTGGACAAAACTGAAAAACAGTGTGCGTTGTTCTTTGTAACAGTCCTCATTAAGACTTCGTTCAAATCTCCTCCCTGCGAAGGGACCGGTCTGTAAGGAACTTCAGGGCCTGTGGATAGCGCAAATGATGGGGTCACAGTGCTGTAAGGACTGGGATTTCATCACCTTCCCATTGCTCTTCATGTTATACTAGGCAAAACAGAAGTATGAGCTGGAGTGTAAAATCTAAAGCAACTGTAAAATGTGTGATCTGTTTGGATAAGAGTAGTTAATTGACATAATTGGATTACTGCTTTTTCTCTTTTTATTTCCAGGGATGTGAACCAGTCACCAAGATCATCTAACAACCAGGTGAGTCAGAGCTGCTCTGCAGTCCGACCCAAGGGCGTGATGCTTCAGCTCTATTTACTATCTTACTAAAGACCTGAGAGAAAGTTCATCCCAGTTCCTTGAAGTGCCGTGGGCCTCTGCTGTGCCCGAGCTGGCTGAGGTGGGGCTGTGCTTGGGCTTGGCATTGCTCTGCTCTCCGACTTGCGCAGCAGAGAAGGAGCTGCTCAGTGCTAGCCAGACTGATGGCTTCCTTCTCCTCTCTGCATATCAATTTTCATTTCTGTGTTCTCACAAGCCCTATATCATCTAAGACGCTACCGCTCATTTCCTCTTCCCTGCTGAGATGACTCGCATGCGTTGGCAGCAGGATAAGCTGTTCCCAGCAAAGTAAGGGCCACAGTGCGACCGGCCTGTTAGAATTTCTTATCCCTGTTGATAGTTCCTTCGTATCTGGCAGAAAATGCTCTCAGCCGAGTTGCTATACTTCTTAAACTGCCCTTGATGTGTGTGCCTCCTTTAGATATTTTGAGCGGGTGAAGAGACAACGAACTATAGATGTATACTTCTCCAGTTGTTTGGTTACTCATAAATAAGTGAAAGAGCTGAAAAAGTGCTGTAGGAAACCTCCTTCTTATTCTACTGATTGCACAGCTCTTTCGTAAGTGTTTAAAGTCATTATTTATATTTGGAGGCCTAAACACTCACTCTCAGTACCTGGCCAAAAGTGAATAGGATCTGTTTTCTTTTAGATGCCAGAGCTTTGAAGGGGGTCTTGAATCTAAGCGGTTGATATTCTAAGCAACCATTTATGAATCCCAGGCAGGAGCTTCATGTACCTTGCTTTATCGGTTTATTTCTCAGGACAACAGTCTTAGGAATAGGCATTAAGCTGGCTCTGTTTCCTGCTTTGTGTGTTACGCTTCAGTCCTAGGCCCAGGGGTTGACTTAATACCTAGCAGAAAGCTTGACTGACCTCTGATCCTGTTGGAAATGAATGCTTGTCCCCTCCGTGCATAGGTGACACCAGAGTTCCAGGATGAGCTGATGTGCATATTGAGGAGCCAACAGCGGGAGCTCTCTGAGCTGCGTCAGAACCAGATGGAGCTGCTGCAGAGACTCACGGATCACCTCGATGCCATTCAGAGCTCCCTTATGGGCCACGTGGAGAG
The DNA here is from genome assembly GCF_964195595.1 of Calonectris borealis. Taxonomy (NCBI): domain Eukaryota; kingdom Metazoa; phylum Chordata; class Aves; order Procellariiformes; family Procellariidae; genus Calonectris; species Calonectris borealis. Next base: position 964,905 of record NC_134323.1, read on the forward strand.
GGTGATTGACTCCCAGCGGGAGCAGGAGCGTATCCTTGTTTGCAAATGTTGCGTGGCAGATAAGGAGTGGAAGGCTGAGGAGTGGAAGATAAGGAGTGGAAGGCAGATAAGGAGTGGAAGGCTAGAGACATGAGGAAGGCTAAGAAAGTTCAAGGGTCTTGGTAGCGTGGGCCATAGGTGCAGTAAAATTGCCTGGCTGCAATAAAACTATTTCAGTTTCTCTCGGTCCCTTTCTAAGGGCAAGAAACTCAGAAATAGAACGGAGAAGAACTGATACTTTCTCCATGCCACTAAATTTTTTAGTTACCCATTAAGACCATAAGTGCCGCAACGCTGGAGTAGACTAGAGGTGCACCTAATACATTATCCTACATCAGGCAGTGGCCAGTTGCGCAAGAGTAATTACGCGATTATCCTTTCCTTCCTTTCCTCCTTAAGGCAAGTCAGTACTTGCACCAGAAATAGCATCTGGCTGCCATACTGCATGGCTGAATATAGAATTATCTTGTCTGTACCCATATATACATCTGGTGGTCCACAGGTCCCTTCTGTGTTGTCTGAAAAGTGCTTTCTTTTGGTGTTTTCAAACCTGGTATCCAATTATTTTTATTGTATTGTGAGTAGTCAGTTCCTGTACGTCTTTTGCTGCACTGAATTTGGTCATGTTCCCCGAACTGAGCAGCTCTAGCCTGTTTCATGTCTGAAACCACTCTTAACTTCTATGACATGACAATGATTTCTGTTTTCTCTATTAATTAGTCTTGGATTTTCCTTTTTGACCATCAGGCTGCTATTTTCATAGATAATTCAGATAGCTTTCTACTGAAGTTCGGCATCTAGAGCTATATTGTGACATTAGAATAATTTTTCCCTATCTGCACAACTTCATGTCTGCACTGAATTTTGTCAGCAGCTGAATTGTCTCTTCACTGTTTGTTTTGTTGCGGGTTTTTTTGGTTTTGTTTTTTAAGATGCACATGCATCCCGGTGTTTGTGTGTTGGCTCCTTCAGAGAGCTTGGTTGCTTCATGCGGTATGACTAGCTCTTATTAAGCCTGGGTTTGGTCCCGGGCACTATATCGCTTATGTCCACCAATTCCATCCTGTAGAAATATTTTTACCAATTTGCTTTTTATGGATATCGGGCTTCTTGGTTTCTGTAGTGGTTTTGGCTGGGATGGAGTTAATTTTCTTCATAGCAGCTCGTACGGTGGTACGTTTTGGATTTGTGACCAAAACAATGTTGATAACACACTGATGTTTTTGCTATTGCTGAACCCTATCAAGGCCTTCTCTGTTTCTCACACTGCTCCGCCAGCGAGCAGGCTGGGGTGGGCAAGAAGTAGGGAGGGGACCAGCTGGGACAGCTGACCCCAGCCGACCAAAGGGATGTCCCATACCGTCTGACGTTGTGCTCGGCAGTAAAAGCTGGGGGAAAGGAGGAGGAAGAGGGGGCCTTCGGAGTGGTGGCGTTTGTCTTCCCAAGTCACCGTTACGCGTGATGGAGCCCTGCTTTCCTGGAGATGGCTGAGCACCTGCCCGCCGATGGGAAGTAGTAAATGAATTCCTTGTTTTGCTTGGCTCGCATATGCAGCTTTTGCTTTACCTATTGAGCTGTCTTTACCTCAACCTGTGAGCTTTCTCACTTTTACCCTTCCTGTTCTCCCCCGTCCTGCTGCAGAGGAGTGAGTGAGTGGCTGTGTGGGGCTCTGCTGCCCACGGGGGCAGCTAAGTTAACCCACAATATGTAGGGAACGCTACTGTCAAGCTTCTTTTAGCTGTTTGGCTTTTCTACCATGTCTTCCAGAGCTTCTCTCACCCTGATCGTTTGTTTAAGAGCACCCTGTTGTTTACAGGAACACATCAGCAATGTTATTAGACCCCTCTTTTACCAGAGCTGCAAATTTGCTTTCACTGAGCCTCTGGAGGTGAGGCTAGTGTCCATCTTTGTGGACAGGAGTGTTGAGGGTAGAGAGGAAATCTGTTGTTTGTGCTCCTTAACATGGATTCTCATTAGAGAGAAGACTAGACCGAGCGCTGACGGAAGGACAACAGCGCAATGGGCAGCTCCAGGAGCACCTGTCTCAGCAGCTCTCTCAGTCCCTTTCCACTGCTGTGTGTAACCGTCTGGAGAGGACCATTCGTGAGGAGATGAAGAAGACCGTACCCCAGTGTGAGTGTTGCTGCCTAGGTTTTGAAGGTGGATCCCTACAGTTAGCCCCGTAGGGGTTGAAAGCATGCTGCGTACAAGTGTTGGCACTGTATGAAATAGGAGTTAGGTTACATGAAGACTAGTCATTGCGCTTTAAACTGTTGCAGGCCCCACTGTAATCTGAGAAGAGGAGTTGTGGTTTGGAAGGAGTATGAGGCTCCCAGAGGGGATGCCTTTCCAGAGAGCATGGTCTGACCTTCCATTATAATCCATAAAGCTTCTGGAGTCTGTTCGGTGGAGGAAGGCAAAAGAAGCTAATGAGTTTGGAAATGTTGACTGAAGCAAACTTAAACTTGTCTTTGCCCTTCCTCGATGCACTGGCACCATCCACGTAAGGAAATGTTTGAAGAAATGCTGGTGGGAAAGCCTTCTGCAGCCAATAGTGTCCACCATTCTGCTTGAAGCAGGGCTACCCACTATTCTAGATCAGGTCAGCTGTGACTTTGTCGGGGCAAGTCTTGAAAACCTTCAAGGTTGGAGATTCCACAGCCTCTCTGGTGATTTCCACCTTCCTAGCAAAAAGTTTCTCCTAATGTCCAACCTTAGCTTCCCAAGCCAGAGCTTGTGACCATTGCCCCTCACTGCATCATATCCAAGCAGAGTTTGACTCCATTTTCTTTGGGTTTTGAAGTGTGACTCTAGGGTTAAAGCTGCAACTTTGACATGTTTGTGTTGTGCCTAGGTATTTCCAAGAGCATGGACCCTATTGCTGGCCAGCTAAGTAACACTATTGCTGCCAAGCTCACTGCTGTTGAGGGGACGCTGAAAGAGAGTATCACCAAGCTAGTGAAGTCAAAGGTAAGGAGAACCAGACCGTAGCTTTTCCTGGGGACACTGAGTTGTCACCTGCCTGGGTAGTGACTCCTCATACCTCTTCCCCTCACCTCTCTCTCTAGGTAGGGTCAGTTTAGCTGCCAGCGGTCAAAGCTCTTTCCTGGTCTCATCCGGAAGAGTGAGCTTTGTGTACTCCCCTGCCTGCTTTGCCTCATTAGCCCTTTCTTTCCTTTACCAAGTTGTTCATTTTCTACTCGAGTAGAGAATTCTCACTACAGCTGTGTTTTTAGGGCCATCTCAATCAGCCAAATGGTGAAAGTTTGACCAGCTCTTCTGCTGTCCACTCTGTTCTCTGTTTGTACGTTATTTAGGGAACAGAAGCTTGTTACTTACCTTGGCAGGGAATGGTGGGATGTGGGAGGGAAGCAGGGGAAGGGGAAAGCAGCCGTGCCTGACTGTGCCACCTTCCCTTGCTCTACAGCTGAACTACAGGGAAATGGTGATGTTCTCAGCCCCTCAGCAAGCAGATGCTCTGCCTGTCGAGCGATGGTGCAGCCTGGTCAGCGGAAAGAGCTGAGGGAATACGTGCTTCTGACACTGGGCTGTCCTTATCTGATGTGGGCGTGTGGCAGGGACCTACAGTGTTTGTTTAGTCTGCAGCAGGCTGTTGTTAATTTTCTGGAATCTCTTCTGTGTGTGCTTGTAAGAACCTTACAGATACCGTTGTGAGGGCAACGGCCGATACCCTGCAGGGGCCGATCCAGTCAGCTTACAGGGAAGCGTTCCAGAGCGTCGTGTTGCCAGCCTTCGAGAAGAGCTGCCAGTCCATGTTCCAGCAAATCAATGACACTTTCAAGCAGGGCACGCAGGAATGTGAGTAGGTTTTCTTCCGTGAGTTTTCTCTGCACGGCGTATTTGCATTAGTGGCTGACAAGTTGGTCTTTCCTTATGTCTTTGCCTTTCAGAGTTTCACTGGTGACTGTTTAACCTCTTAGCCCATCTGCATGCTCCATTTCACACTTGGGAAATAGAAGCAGAAGTGAGGAGGTTTTTGTGGGTGATGCTATAAGAACAGAGATTCACCTCTGGTCTTTGTGGCCCATGCAGCAAAACACTTGGCTCATTCTGTGAATCTGTGACTTCTATTGAGTAGAAAAGCCCAGCTGTAGGATTACCCCATTCTGACATCAGGAAGATGATGTATGGAGAGGGTAGCAGTCTTGCAGCTAAGCCCTCATCTCAGAGGGGTAATGGAATTGGAGAAGGTTTAGGGAAGGGTACAGGGATGATCAGAGGTTAAATAGTGGCTGAACAGTGTAAATAGACATGGTCAGGCTGGAAAACAGAAAACTGTACTCTTAAGTAAGGAAAATTGTACACTGATGCACCGGAGGAGATCTTTCCTCTTCTCAGGCTTGGGATCCAGTTCCTTGGCCTCCTGGGAGGCCAGGCAGGTATTACTGTGCAGAGCTGGTTTCTGAGGGAGCCTGAAGCTGGCTAGTGCTGGCACAGCGACTTCTGTTGTCCGTAGATCTGCAGTGTCTCCAGCTGCTGTTTATTTTGCACCCTTCCTTTTCCTCACAAGTCTCCCACAAGTAGATAGAGCTTATATTCTTCTTCCTTTCGATCAGACCAGTTCATAAAATATTTTATAAAATACAGCTTTTTGATCTCTGCAGACATGATTTTTTTTTTTTGTCAGAAATATTCCTCCTCTTTCTTCCCTGGCATTGAACTCCATCACTAAATGCAGATCACAACTCACACTGTGTATGAAATAAAATACCCTGGCTCCCGCCTTTATCTTGCCCTGAACAAACAGTGCCTGTAAAGGTCTGTCACAAGAGAACTCGTGGCTTCGTTGCTGTGTCATGTAATTCTGCATGATGGGGAGGCTGGAAGCAGGGTTTCTAGGTTAGTGTAACGCAGCCCAAAACAAGGCTTGTGCGTTCCCCCCATCTCTCCTGCGCTTGTACGCTGGCTCAGGAGTTGTTTCTGCTGGAGGACATGTCGAGCTTGGCAGCTGGATTTCTGCCGTGACCGTCTCCACCGGGACCGATGGCACAAACGTCTTCCTCTCTCGTTGTTGCAGATATCCAGCAGCTTGAGACTCACTTGAAGAACAAGAAGGTACGAGAACAGGAGGCCCGGGACCCGCTGCTGAATCAGCTTCGACAGCTCATCAGCACCTTCCAGAGCACCACCGAGCAGCTGGCTTCCACTGTCGCAGCCAGCGTCCACGCTGAGGTGCAGCATCAGCTGCATATTATCGTGGGCAAGTAAGTTGGCAGCTGGGCTTGTGGAGAGAGGTGTCAGTGAGCGGTATACGTGCGTGTACAAAAACCTCTCCCTGCTAGTCGTGGAACAAACCATGTGCCACTGTAGGGCTGCTTGTTGGCTCTGTGCACAGTGCGACAAAGCATGTGGGTGGTGTAACTGTTGCCCTGTAGGGCACGAAGGGAAGACCACGGAAGGTTTCTAACAACCAGGTGTACCGCTGCTGCGTGTGGGAGCTCAGGGCCTGCTTTTCACAGCGTCCCATGTGCATGTTGGAGCACAAAGGACCTGAGGCAGCCCAAAAGCACGCTCAATTCTGACTAGCCTTCCTCTTCTAAATGTTCTTCTGGTCTTTTGAAGGCTTTTCTTCTTTACTCTGTGTCCTCAGGCGTACCAACAGTTTCTGCAGGCTACTCTGTCCTCCCAGCTCCTCTGCAGCAATTTGTGCCCGGCCATCCTGGTTTCAAGATGTGATCCTGGCAGTGCCTGCCGCATGGTCACACCATGAAGCTGGTGGCAGGCTGCCAGGCATTAAGACTGGCCGGTGGTCACCTGCGGGGCAGGACGCCCCTGGCTATTTTAAGTGACTAGAACATATGTCAGAGTGCATCGGGGTCTTCGATGCAGACCAGAAGGCTACCAGACTAAATTCTGGTCTCGTTGCACAGGCTGTGCCTGCTCCCAGGGAAGTCCTGCTACTCTGCCTGTGCTAGAGCAGGTTTGATGCTTTGTACCCTTTGTAAGAGGGGAGGATCCAGCCCTTGGGGGGGGAAAGGTGTAACACACAGCAGCGGAGCCTGCACTGTGGGCTGGTCTCGTGTGGAGAAGTCAGAGGCTCAGTGGAAGTGTGTTCTCATTCGAAAGGCGTCATCTGCAGGCTAGGAAACTGCGTCTAACAGATCTGATACGGAAAGCTGGGCCCATTCAGGGATGAACCTAGAGCTTAGTAGCCTTGCTTGTAAGCCAGGGACATTAAAGATTTAAAACGCCGTACGATGAGAGACTTAGTTCCCTGAAACATCACTTTCCCGCACAGAATCCCAGCATCTTCCGCATGCACCCTGGGAGGTGGTGTTGTTGGCCACAGAGCTACCTTGCGCAGCATGTTTCCGATGCCTGTGCCTCAGAGCAATTTGTGTTAACCCTTTGGTAGCCACACTACAATAAGCAAGCAAGCCTGTGGATTCCCGCTGGTACAAGCTTTGTGCAACGTTGTCCCTCAGCTCTTCATTTTCAGAGATGCCGGTTTGTTGTTTTTTTTTTTTTTTAGCATGCAGGAGTCTATTTTGGCCCAGGTGCAGAGAGTCATTAAAGGAGAAGTGAGCCTGGCTATGAAGGAGCAGCAGGCAGCTGTCACCTCGAGCATCGTCCAGGCAATGCGCTCGGCGGCCGGGACTCCGATCCCTGCTGCTCACTTGGATTTCCAGTCTCAGCAAACTCACATCCTTCAGATGCTCCAGCAGGGACACCTCAACCAAGCTTTCCAGCAGGTACGTGGGCTTCCTGGTAGTGGGCATCGCTGCTCGTTGGGGGATGGAGGGGGGGAAAAAGGGCTCCTTCAGCTGGGGACATAATCCCACAACTCACAGGAGTTGCCTGAAAAGACCTGGGGCAGCAGACTGCTCAAGGGGTGCAGCTGAACTCTTAGGCGGGTTGAGCCAGAGCCGTGCAAGTTCCATGATTTGGTGGCAGTTAAGTTCCCTCTTCCCCGCCCATGCCCTGTCAGGACCGTGTCGGCCCCGGTAAGCCAGAGTTTTGCCATCAGCGGTGGCGTGTGGTGCACCCCCGAAGAGAGCAGCTTCGTAAGCCCCTCCAGGCAGATCTACCAGCTGCGGCCTGACCTTGCCTTTGTCTTTGAATGTGTAGGCAGATCCATTTGAGCTGCTGCAGACAAACTCCTCTGGGAATAATAGTGCTGTGCAAACATGGCCCTGCTCCGTGCTGCTAACTGTAACCCGCTCCCCTCTGTCTGGTTGGGATCTGTTCAGCTTGGAACAAACACAGGTGTCCTCTGAGCATAGGCTGAGCCTAAGCACGGTCCTGCTTGCAGGGTTTGCAGAGAATTCTACTTCCAGAGGAGGCTGGTGAGCCACTGAGCTGCCCCAAGGCAGAGGGCTGCCTCGTGCTCTGTCCTGTGTCCCTCACCTGCCTGTTGTTTCCTCTGCATTTCTAGCTGTGTCTTCCTTGCAGGCTCTCACAGCAGCTGATCTCAACCTGGTCCTCTATGTCTGCGAGACTGTGGATACTCAGCAAGTGTTCGGACAGCATCCGTGCCCGCTGTCCCAGCCTGTGCTGCTCTCTCTCATTCAGCAGCTCTCCTCGGATCTGGGTACTCGTACGGAACTGAAGTTGAAGTGAGTATGATCAGAGCACCGGGTCTGAACCTATGCAGACCTGTTCCTGGCTCTGGCTTTAAATTCACTGCCTGGAAGCGAAATGTGGTGCTTCGACGAAGGTTGGAGCTTCTGTAGCCTGTTACTGGCATGCGAACAACCAGTAATGACTTGGAAAGAGTTGTAGGCCTTGCCACGGAAAGCTTTGCTGCCCAGAGGTAGTAGTAGAAGGGGTACCCAGCTGTAGGTGCTGTTACCTCCTGGATTGTAGTCTGTAAATATTATACGCAGTCTGTGCAGCGATCTCCTTTCACCAAGGAACGATTCCCCTGTGGAGGTAAAAGGAGGGATGGTGCCCTGTTTCCTGGATAGCTTAATATCCAGAGCATCTTTGCTCTGTCCTCAATTCTTAACCCGTTGCTGGACTTTGTGTCGGCAGTTTCGTGTCGTGACTGCCAGACAGGCTCAGTGGGAGGTGGCAGCAGGAGCTACTGGAACTGATGTCTGTTAGATGTTCTAAGCAAAGCTCGTGTGACAAAGTAGTGACTGTGCTGGTACTTGCCACGAACATTTTTAGTGAGTGAGTCAAAACCCTGTTATCTGTCCTAAAAAACTAACTTGTTAAGGTACCTCCAGATTTTAACCATGGCTTGTATGGAAAAATGACTTAAAACAAGTTTTTAACTCAAGTTAACAATAGGGATAAAGCAAGCTAGAAAAACTGAAAAAGAGGTTGAAGTTACAGACGAGCTGGTAATCAGAGTTAAAGTTGCTGCTGTTGAGTTCAGGCTGGTCTGTTAGTGAAAACCTTTTGCAGTGACCGCATTGCCTTACTCTCAGGCTGCGGTTTGAAAGTTTATGGCTCGTCTGAACTTCAGAATGGCTTATTGGTAAAGTTCTTGCTCTTCCCCCAACCCTTCCTGGATAGACATATTGGAAGAAGACCTTAAATATATCCCTACATGAAATAAGCCTCACTGCTGAGGATTTTTACTGTCTAATAAGTGACTAATTCTGCTTATGCTAAAAAGGCATGAAAGAAAATATCTACAGAGCTGTGACCAGGCATGGCCTGTGGCCAAATGCCACCTCCAGCTCTGCGGGGAGTTCTAGCTTGCTCTTGTGCCTGCTTGGTTCAGGCAGCCAGGTTGTGTTGCACGTACTGGAGGCTGGAAGATACATAGGCTGCCCTTACATGTTAAGAAGGGATAGGTGGACTTTGCTGTGAGTCAGTAACGTTTATTTTCTGATGGCTGAACAAGCTGCACTGAGTTTGGGTGGGTGGGGGAGCAGAATTGTGCATCTTCAGTGCTAAAATCAACCGAATCGGATTGGGATGGCACGTTGGTTTGGTTCTAACCCTGGCCTTTCTCCTTCAGTTACTTGGAGGAAGCGGTGATGCACCTGGACCGCGGTGACCCCATCACCCGAGACCACATGGGGTCAGTCATGAACCAGGTGCGGCAGAAGCTCTTCCAGTTCCTCCAGGTGGAACCCCACAACACGCTGAGCAAGCCTGCCCGTCGCCTCATGATCATGCTCCAGGGCCTGGTCACCCCCGGCATGACCTAGGAGGACCTACCTATCTTGTGGGCTGCTCCGTGGAAGCCCACCCAGCAGAACCAGTAGTTACTAACCACGTATGGCTTGTGTTAAGAGCTCTTGCCGGGAAATCTATCAACATGTGTGTGATGTCTCTAAGGCAAACGCCATCTGTGTATAGTCCCAAATAGTCACTGAACGCTCACTTGGCTTATTTTCCTAAATAGCCTCTTTTTGAGAGAATTAAATCTCTTCTTCACCTGCCCATCCGTCCCTGAGGCCTGGCTGGCAGTCCAAGGCGCATTCAGCAGAAGCCGGTGGATTTTTTTTACCCCTTTAGTTTGGAGTCTGCTGCCGTGAGCGGAGAAGGGAGGTCCACGCTGAGCCCCGAGCAAGGGGGCTGCCGGGGACACGTGCTCCTCGTTGACCAGAAACCAGTGCCCGTATCTTAGTCAAGGACTCACACCCCTCCTGCCCCGTGGGGTGAGTAGCTGGGCGGGTGTCAGCCGAGCAGGAAGGGGGCTTCACGGGCTCCAGGTCCCTGCTGCCACCGCAGGGGGGTGCCCAGCCCCTCCTGCGCCGTGCGGGCAGGCTGGGGCGGGGGGCTGTGCGTGCCTCTGGGGCGGGGTGGTTGGGCAGCAGCAAGCTGCGGGAGCCCCTGGGGCCACCGGTTCTGTTGTGTGTTGGAACGTGTTCATGGTTCAGACATTAGTTTTGATTTTACACCAGGGTTTTTCTTTTTATCTAAATTTTGAATTTTTTTTTTTTTTTTGAAATAACATTAAGAACAATTCAATAAACAACTTTTTGAGAAAAAAAGAGAAGGGAAGGCTGTGAGCATGTGAAACGCCTTGGAGGGACAATCTCCAGGCTGGAGCTGCAGGCGGGGGGGCCCCGGGCTGCCCTTTCTTTCCCCAGATCGTCCCCCGAGTCTGCTTGAGCTTTCCTGGGCGAGTCCCGCGGGGCGCAGCGGCCTTTCCTTCCCGTGGGCTTTGTCACGGGTGGCGGGGGCTGCTGCCCGCCGGGAGGAGGCACCGCATCCCCTTTTCACAGCAAAAGCGTCTCCTGCCGCTCCCGGGACTGCGAGGGCTGGGGTCCGTCCCGGGGGGCGGGGCCGGGGCGGGGCCGGGGCGGGGCCGCGGGGCCGAGGCTGCCGCCGGCGGCGGGGCGCGGAGCACACGGCGGCGGCGGCGGCGGGGTCCGCACCATGGGCTGCGGCTGCTGGCGGCTGCTGGGCGTCGTGTGGCCGCTGCTGCTGCACCTGGGTGAGTGCCGCCGGGACCCGGGGGAGGCTGGCGGGTGGGAGCGGGACCCCCGGCCGCCCCCGCTTCGTTGCCCCCTGCCCACATTAGCTGCGGGGAGCGGGGTGCCTGGTTGCCCCGAGGCTCAGCGATCCACCGTCGCCCCCCGTCCTGCGGTGCCAGGCAAGGAGGAGAGCGGCTTCGCAGCACTGCCTGGGGGTCCCTCTGCTCAGGCAGGGACAGTCCCCAGGCTCCGGCTCTCCAGCCTGGACCAGTGCCCCAGGCCAGCCCTGCCCACTGACCCCATGCTCCTGGTGGCTTTCCCTGCCTGCTCTCCTTCGCCAGGGGCCTGGAGGGCAACCTGCCCGCTGGGGAACGGTGGTCCGGCAGATCCTGCACCTCACCGGCACCAACGTGCCACCTCCACGCTCTCCCACTCCCCCCAGAGCCGAGGGAAGACGCCGTCCGGCTCCAGGCGCAGCGGTACCCGGTGGCATCCCTGCCCCGAGGAGGGACGCAGCAGCCCGGGGGCTAACCTGGTCCGGCGCTGCACGGAGGGTGGAAGACGGGGACCGCCAAGCCCGGGGCAGTTTTCGGGCTCGGAGGGTGGGTGATTCAGGCCCTTCCCCAGAAGCAGGACGGCTGCATCGGCGCTCGCTTGAAGCCAGCGATGCTCTGCAGCACCCTGGGCTCCCTCCCTGCCTTTCCCTTGGGGCTCTCTCCCTGGTGAGGCTGGGGACAGGTTTCTCCCATGTGGTTTTGCAGCGGGGTAGCAGGGATGATTTGCTCTCCTGGTTTCTCCCTCCTTACCTGCCCTGCCCAGCCTCGTGCTGAGAGACCTGGGCGGAGGGGAGGGCTCGTGCCGGGCGTTAGAGGAGCCCAGGAGGCCAAAACCCTCGGCAGGGGACCAGCTGGCCGAGGGAAGGCATCTGCTGGCCCCACCAGCCGGTGCGTCCCTGGGCTGGCAGGAGACGCGCTTGTCGCCCGACTGGGTCAAAAGAGGAGCAACGGATCCCACTTTCTCTATCGATACCTGCAATATTTGTGACCCACGTGGCTGGCATCAATCTGAGACTTCCCTCGGTGATGTGCTCAGGGGGTTTCTTGTCGCGAACACCCGCCGTGCTCCGTGGTGGGCTGAGGTTTCAGGCTCGCCCCAGCCCTCGTCTCGGCCACAGCCACTTTGCTCAGGGCCTTGTTCCAGGGGCACAGGCGTGGGATGCCAGCGGCACGGCACACGGCTCCCTGGAGACATCCTGGCTGCCTTGGCAGCCACCGGGCAACTTTTGGCTGCTTCTGGGGGCTCCTTCCCGCAGGGGATCCCTCCAGGACTGTCCTCACGCTTTTTTAGCATCCTTAGCTTAGAGAGCTCCCGGGCGCACACGCACGGCACTTCTGAAAGTCTCACACCTCCCGTGACGTGGCCCTGCGGGACCCCCGGGGCAGAGCCGAGCCGACTGCGCAGCGTTTCCCTGTGACCCAGCCACACACTGGATCTTTTTGGGCTTCCCCCCGGCCATGGATGGCACTCGCGGTCGTCCCCAACACACCCTGTCACCCGCCGTCCCGTGGCCAGCACCGGGGTTCGGCCAGTCCCGGTGGTTCATCCCTTGCAGAGCAGGGAATTGGGGCTTCCCAGGGTGAAGCAGCTGGAGTTGCACTTGTGCCTCTTCCTTTTGTCCTCTTCCTTCCCCTTCGCCTTTCCCCTTCTCCTTTCCCCTTCTCCTTTCCCCTTCCCCTCTTCCCCTTCCCTCCCGCTGCAGTAGGAGCAGGGACTCCAGCTTGCCGAGTCTTCGCTTTTGTTTTTTTTTTCCTGTTGTAGTCGCAAATTAATCTGTGCTGTCAGGGGATAAAAGCCGGGACAGATGGCTCCGGGGAGAGCCTGGGAGGCCCAAGGGGAAGCGGCCGGCACGCTGCTCTTCCCCTGCGGCTAATGGCAGCATCGCTGGCGGGGTCATCACGTCGTGCCACGTCGGGCTCCCGGGCCAGGAGCAAAGGTTCACTCTGAGTGCCTGGGGAGAGGATGCCGGGGTCTGGCGGGAAGGGGGTGCCAGCCCCTCGCCACATTTCAGAGCCCGGTGTCACCCCCGCCTGTTGACACCTGCCCCTGAGCCGGGCAGGCGATGGCCGTCGGGGGCTCAGCTCCGTCTCTCCTCTCCCCTGCAGCCGCGAGCCAGGAGCCCGTCAGCATGGCGGGGAAGTGTGACACCATCTACCAGGGCTTCGCCGGCTGCCTCATCAGCCTGGGGGACAGCATGGCCCAGAGCGTCCGGCGGCAGCGGGAGGAGGGCGGCAAGGAGGCGCAGGAGCTGGACACCATCTGCAAGTGAGTGTCCCCGTCCCGGTGGGAGCTGCTGGGGCGGCCGGGTGACCTGCCACCAGCGTCCCCCCAACTCCCGCCCGTCTCCCCAGGTCCTGGGACGACTTCCACGCCTGCGCCAGCGAGGTGCTGTCGAGCTGCCCCGAGGAAGCGGCCGCCATCTGGGAATCGCTGCGCCAGGAGTCCCGCAAGATCCAGTTCCAGGGGAACCTGCAGGAGCTGTGCAGCGCCCGGGGACGCCTGGCCAGTGCCCGCGGCTCGCCGGCTGCCGAGACCAACCAGGCCACGCTGCGGGGCTCGGCCACCCCCCCGCGCCCCTGTCTCCTGGCCCTGCTGGCCCTGCCGCTGCTGGTGCCCCGGCTCTAGCCCTGCTCGCCCGCGGGGTGCCCGGCTGATGCCCCGGGTCGGTCCCCCGGTGCTGTCCGGGCACTGGCGCCCGCGGTTCCCGCTGAGCCCACCTCCCCCTGGGCATCCCTCGCAGGGCACGGTCCTCTCCTGGAGCCCTTCAGATGGATTTATATTTATATTAAAAGACGCTTTTACATTTCTCCTGTCTCTTTGCCATGGGATGCCCCTCGCGTTCTTCCCAAGCTCTGGGTTTGCTCCAGGGATTGGAGGGGAGATGCTCCCTGGACCGGCCGCCGGGGAGGGTCACCGGGGGGGGCTCTGCGGCTCTGTCCCCCCCGGCGCATCGCCCGCAGCCACGCCGGGCAGCCCACGGGACCCCGACAGCCTGGGGAGGGCTGGACTGGGGATTCCCACCGCCCTGCCGTCACCTGACAGCTGCTTTTCAGGACAGACATAAAGGACATTCCCTTTAGAGATGGGTCAGATGGTTTCTTTATTTTAAAGGGCATCTTAGGAAAACACAATGCGTGTATTTCTCTTCTTTTCGGCAGCCCGATAGCTTGTCCTCTGGTGGGCAACTCCAGCGGCATCAGACAATTTTCTGAAAGAAATCCCATTTTCCATCCCTTTTATTTTGGTCCTGCTATATTTGGTACTATTAGCAGTCATCAAGGAAATTGGGGTTTGCAGGGAAAAGAGGAGGTTTTTTTAGACAAGATGATATAGTTGAAAAAACCAGGGAACTGAAGCTCTCATCCAGGTCCAAGTGGGACTCATTGAAGTTAAACCAAGATGATGTGCTGGAGCTTAACTTGGTTAAACTTGTGCCAATCCATGGAAGATGCTGTTAGTCCCATCCCTGTTGCTGTTACGCTGCAAACTTCAGAGTTCTTTTTCCTAGCATACTAAAACCCATTGTGGTAAACCTAGTTCCCCTAGACGTGGGTTGGCGAGGCGACCTCCCCGCTCGCCAGGGAGCAGCCATCGCCCCTCGCCCGCCACCTAAAGGGACATTAAAATTGCAAATGGGCCACCCCATCTATCACTGGCACGGCCCCGGGGCTCCCGGCAGCGGCGGCGGGTAGATCTGGCTGGCACGTGGGTAAAGGCAACAGCACCCGGACCACCAAAATCCTCCAGCCAACGTGAGTGCCACCGTGTCCTGGAACTGCGACAGCTCCGCCTGCTGCGCGAGGCTCGGCTGCGAGCAGGAGCGATGAGGAGAGCAGCTACGTGCCGTGAGTAGCGAGTTGCTGCAGCGCCTTTGATTCCTGGGGTGACTTCAAGGCTGTCCCGGAAAGATCCCCGCGGCCGGTCACGGGGCACGGTTGTGGTTTTGGCCCAGGGAAGCGTTTGCACGCTGGCCTTGTCTGAAAGCGAGAAGCTTAATTATCACTGTCCTCATCGAGCCAGGGAAAATTATTGCTCGTTTTGTCGCAAAACCTCTTCCTGCGAGATCCGGTGACTTAAACGTGTGATCCCCGACCTCTGGGATGTCACTGCGGCTGCTCCGGTCACCCGCCGGCATCCGGGGCCGGATTGTTGTGCCGTGGTGCATGCCGGGGGGCTGAGCGGTGGCTGCCGATCCCTCAGCTTTACGGGGGGACCCCCTATTTATTTCATGCCGTTTATTTCATTAACCAGCCTGGCGCTGGCTTGGGGGACACACACAAAACATCGCATGGGGAGGGGCGGTGACAGGCTGCCGGCAGCCTTTGCCGGGGGACGGTGCCGAGCCTGGGGCTGGGTCCCCCACGGGACATGGGGCAAAAACACCGTCCCGGCTCTCCTTGGGGGGCAGCTGCCGCTCCCCGTGTTCAGTGCTGGCGCCGGGGGGATAATCCACTGATTCTTTCCTTCCCAGTTCCTGACAATCCTGTGTTTAAGGGTGAATTAGTGCCGGATCCCCGCAGGGTGGCTAAGAGGATAAACACCCGACGGGCGCCGGCCACGCACCACGCAGCGTCCGTCGCCCCGCCGGCACCTCCGCAGGGCCGGGAGCGGTGGGCTCGATAGCACGGGCTGCGCCCCATTGTCCTGCGGCAGGGTGGCGGGAGGCGGCCGGGGAGCTGGAGGGCCACCGAAGCGGTGCTCTGCCAGGCCGTCACCGTGATGGTGACCCCGGCATGCACCAAACCGCGCCGCTTCCATCCAAACACTCCGGGTGTTTGATGCTGCACGCAGAAAGACGCCCCACACATGTCCCATGGCCTGGAAGATGTCACCACACGTGTCCCACACCCTTGGCTATGTCACCACGTGTCCTGCACACCAGCGCATGTCACCACACAGGGCCCGCACCCTTGGCTATGCTACCACACGTGTCCTGCAGCTGGAAGGTGTCACCATACGTGACACCAGAGCGTGTCACCACACAGCCTGCAGGCACTGACGGCTCTGGGGAGCCGGGGCTGGCATTTGGGGATGCCAGGCTAGGACGGGCCCGTGGGTCACCACTGCTTGGTGACACCCCATGGTGCAGGGTCCACAGCAGAGCACTGCCCTAAACCCACTGTCACCGTGTCACCCCTAGTCTTCCTTCAAGGAGGTGCCCACAAGGCCGGGAGCAGCAGTGTGACAGCAAGGACGGGCATGCCGACCCCCGGGAAAGCTCTCTGGCTGCTCCAAAATCACGACAAGCAGCCAGTGCCTGTCCTCCCGTTGGGTTCTAGGGTTTGGGACAGTCCTGCGGCCATGTCCCGCCGTGGGAAGGGACCACGTCCTTGTTCCAGCCCCTAAAACTGAACAGCTGGCTCCCCGCACGCTGGCCGGCATCTTAAAGCAACTGCCCAGGCTGAAACCCGGGGTCGCCAGACAGGGGGGTCGGGACCGGTGGCCCCCGGCACTGGGCACCTCTGAGCACCCGGTGTGCGGTGAAAACCCATCGCTCCGGTTATGAAACTCCGGCGACCTACTTTACACTCCCCGCTTTTGTTCTTAATTCCCAGATATGGCTGCTCTCCAGATTTTGCCCATCAAGGCAAATTAATTGGAGTAGATCCTAATTTGCTCTCTGCTATTCTTTGGGTAGAAGATTAAATGCTCTGCAGACATTATCTCCCTCCCTCTTTTCTAAGAGACAAACCTGAATTATTAAAAAAAAAAGGGGGATAAAGGAAGGCCGAGTTAGGTTGAGTTGATGTTTGAATTCACTTTTTGTAATCGCAGAAGGGGCCGGGGAGGCCCCCGCGTCCCTGGGCAGCTGGAACCAGATGGTGACACTATTCCGGGCAGCTGTGTGAGTGGGACGGCACACGTGGCACGGCGACACGAGGGCCAACCTCCCGGCCACGCCGCCCGACGCCTCCGCCACGCGATGGACGAATCCTCCATTCCTTTGCCCAGGGAAATTCCTGCTGGCGAAGGTGCCGGCAAGGAATGAATCCTCATCTGCAGGAATGCACTTGGGTTTCTCCAACAGGATGGGCTGAAGCTGTGACGGGACCACCAGCGGAGGTGGGACAGCTCCTTGCCCTCCCACTGTCCCCAGTGCCACCGTCCCAATCCGGTGTACCCACAGAGGAGCACACCCAGGCGCCAGCCTTGCCGGGCAGAGCTGCCTCCGGCATTGCGGGCACCCGGCATGCCGGGGGGAGAGGGAGCGTCAGGAGCCGTGTGTACCCTGGAGGACACTATGTCGCAGGGCTGGCCGCTGGCCGAGCTTGTGCAGGGATTTCTGCCGGGCCAAATGTCCAACTTTCCATAAGGAAATGCCAAAAGGCAATCTCAATCCCCGCGGATCGGACGCAGCGGGAACGGCTGAGCCGGAGTCACCTCTGTGCCGGGGCGCGCTCAGCCCCCCGCCTGGCACCCCGTCTGCACTCAGCTTTGGGGCTTTTTTTTCTCCAGAGAGGCATATGGAAAGTTGGATTTCTTTTTTAAGCAGCTTTAATTGAACATCCTCCCCCTCCGACCTCTGCTCAGCCTTGCCGGGACAACCTTGAGCTCTGGCCCGGCATGGCTGCTGAGGCACGGGCTCACCGCCGCGTGGGGCTGGGATGCGGCTCGGAGGAAATCCCGATTTCCCGCTTCACCGCGTGTCCGTTTGATGGCAGAGGAGGGGCCCCATTCTCCTCCTGTTCTGGCTTCCTATGGCCCAGCACAGCAGGAAGCCCCGGGCTCCCCGAATTGCCCCCTGCCCTGGACGTGCAGCAATGTCCCAGGCAGCTGGGGGTGCGGGGGATGCTGGAGGGGGTGTTGGCCGTTTCCATCACTCCGCAGGAAATTACAGCTCGTTGCGCCCCGTGAGACTCCGGATTCGGATGGCAGCGCTGCGGGTGGGTGTTGGATGCACGAGGAGCTCCGGAGGTCTCTCGTCCGAGCTCCTGCTCCAAGTGGGGTTTAGCTTGGTACCCACCATCGGCTTGGTGGTCCCAGCCTGCCTTTAGCAGCTTCCACAGGAGAAGCCGTGAGGAAGCCCCTGATGGGAGATGCAAAACCCCAAGGGGAACCCGTCCTTGCAGAGGGATGGTGGTTCCCAGGAGGCAGCAGCCAGGCTGCGGGGCCACCTCTGCTTGCTGCTTCTGCCTAGGGGTCCCTGCCTCGACGGGCTGAATCCTTCCCACGCTGCCGGAGGCAGGCTGCGGGTCTTGGGGGGGTGGGAGGCAGGGGATTTCTGAAGGGCAAGCAAGGAGGAGCAAGGTGAGGCTCCTCTCTCAGGAGAGCAACATCTTCGAAGGGAGGAGGGGGAACCAGGTGAAAGTCAATCAAGAAACAAGAAGATGACAGCCTGTTGCTAGCAGGGCGAGAGGCTGCAGAGCCTTCCCGGCGCTCGGGGCTTCACAGCCCGCAGCCAGCACCTCCAGCGGCAAGACGCTTACCCTGGTCATGAAACATTTCTTGCTGGAGAAATGACTCTAGACTGAGTAACAGGTTTCAGAGGTCAACTGACACTGACCCCAAACTCAAATCGGGTGCCCAGACCGGCAGGCAGCGGATCACGTAGGTGAGAGGACAGTTCCCTAAGATCCCTGCCCGCTCTCAGGCGCCATCACAGGTTTCACGCTTCCCCCAGAGCTTCTGCAGCGAGCTACAGGTTCTTCCCGGCCTCGTCCCTGGGTAGTTTGCCGGGCGGATATGTTGGCTTCGCATGGATGTCTGGTGTGACGTTCTCTTGGCTCCAGTGGGTCTCAGAGCACTACCGCGGCATAAATAATACAAGAAAGAGCCGCTCTGATTGAAGTTCTCAGAAGTCCATGGTTCTGGCCCAAGAATTCGATACGTGTTGGCTCTTTGGCAGTTGTGTCCTGACGGTTAGCAGCGGTGATGGACCTGTAACTGCCTCATTTGATATCCTCGTGAGCTGGCCAGGAAACAAAGCTGTGAGGAAGTGACTAATGGAAGATGCAAAACCCTGAGGGAAACCCATCCTCGCAGAGCAGTTATCCCTGTCCGAGCAGCTGTGGCCAAGGCGAGGCAGCTCAGCGCTGTACGCCCATCCGTAGCAGCTGGGCTGATGAGGAGAGGCACACGCTTTTTAATTTGCTGGTGGGACCAAGCTGGGATGACCTTGAGAAACGGCCTAAAATAACAGGATCAACTTTAACAGGGACATGTGCGAGGTTTTACGTCGGGCACAGGCTAAGCCACCTCCCAGGGACAGTGTGGGGGACGTGTGGCTGTGAAACATCTCCAGAAAGAAAACGGGGGGGTTATAGGGCTGAAAATGTACCAGCAGCACCACTGCTGTGTGGGAAAACAAGAACAGGCTAATTTCCCGTGAAAGAAACCTGTACAACTCACCGGATCTGCCGAGTAGAGCCCAAGCAGCCCCTTCTCAGACCTGTCACTCGTTATTTCCGTACCTTATCTGGAATTACATGGAAAAGAAGCTGATGAAAATAGCATACATCAGCAGGTATAACTTTTATTGCGGTATGACTTACTAAGCATTTTAAACAGCCAAAAGAGCCTAGGAGTGTTAAAATAAAACCAGCTATTTTTAAAAGCATGGTAGGTGTATGAAAATAGCCCCTCTCCACCTGAACTGTGTTGGGAATGACGCGACAGCCAGGCTGGAAAACAAGCCCGACAGTGTCGCATTTGTGTCTTCCCCAGAGAAAGAAGTGCCGTCAGCAGCTCTGCAAGAAGGTGTCAACCCTCATCCCGCTGCTTTCAGGTCATCTAGGGCTGAAACGTGGAGTGTTTGGTTTAAGGATGGGGAAAGGGAGTGAGGAACAAAGTCCACCAGCAGTTACCAAGCAAGCTTTGCGGGTTTTGTGGCACTTAGCAGCTGGGGAAAAGAAAGGAGAGGGGAAAAGAAAGGAGAAAGGAATGTGCCTCGTTATTCTGTTGTGCACAAGAGCTAGCCCACAGGGACCAGGTTTTCCCTGCCAAGGAAAAGGGCCAATGCTTCCGGGCGATTTTTTTTTGCAAAGGGAGTGTTTTTCCAGAGCCCCGCAGCCCAGCAGGGAGCCCTCGGAGCTGCTCGGTGGGAGCAGCACTCCCAGGCACTGCTGGGGATCCGTTTGGGCCGGGTTTGGCTCCGAAAAGGAGGCGAGGAGTCACCCCTCCTCCAGCAGCGGGTCCCCATGGCCGCCCCTCAGAGGCAGGAGTGTGGGGAGCGGGAACACCATGCCGGGCAGGGGACCTCCTGCTCAGCCCGTGGGGCTGAGAGGGTCCTGGGACCCACAGGGCTGAGGGGGGTCTTGGACTCTGTGGGGCGGAGGGGGGGTCTTGGGTGCTGTGGGGCTGAGGGGAGTGCCAGGCCCTGTGGGGCTGAGGGGGTCCCGGGGCCTGTGGGGCTGAGGAGATCCCAGGGCCTATGGTTTCATGGGGCCCATAGAGCTGAGGGGATCCTGGAGCCCGTGGGGTCTGAGGAAGATCCCAGGGCCTGTGGGGCTGAGGGTGTCTGTGGGGCTGAGGGGGCCTGTGGGGGCTCCCGGGACCCATAGAGCTGAGGGGGGTCCTGGGGCCCATGGGGCTGAGGGGGATCCCAGCGCCTGTGGGGCTGAGGGGGATCCCAGGGCCCATAGAGCTGAGGGGGGTCCCGGGGCCCGTGGGGCTGAGGGGGATCCCAGGGACCTGTGGGGCTGAGGGGGATCTCAGGGCCCGTGGGGCTGAGGGGGGTCCAGGGACCTGTGGGGCTGAGGGGGATCCCAGGGCCCGTGGGGCTGAGGGGGATCCCAGGGACCTGTGGGGCTGAGGGGGATCCCAGGGCCCGTGAGGTCTGAGGGGGATCCCAGGGCCCGTGGGGCTGAGGGGGGTCCAGGGACCTGTGGGGCTGAGGGGGATCCCAGGGCCCGTGGGGCTGAGGGGGATCCCAGGGCCCTGTGGGGCTGAGGGGGATCCCAGGGCCCGTGAGGTCTGAGGGGGATCCCAGGGCCCGTGAGGTCTGAGGGGGGTCCCGGGGCCCGTGGGGCTGAGCGGGGTCCAGGGACCTGTGGGGCTGAGGGGGGTCCCGGGGCCCGTGGGGCTGAGCGGGGTCCAGGGACCTGTGGGGCTGAGGGGGGTCCCGGGGCCCGTGGGGCTGAGGGGGGTCCAGGGACCCGTGGGGCTGAGGGGGATCCCAGGGCCCGTGAGGGCTGAGGGGGGTCCCGGGGCCCGTGGGGCTGAGCGGGGTCCAGGGACCTCTGGCGCTGAGGAGGGGGCCGGAGGGGGGGCCGGAGGCGGGGCGGGCCCCGGAGCGCGTGTTCCCGGCGGCCCCGGCAGGGGGCGGTAGAGCGCGGGACGGCGGAACAGCGTCCTCTCCCCACCCCTCCGCGGCCCCGCCCGCTGTCGCCTCCGCCAATGGCCGGGCGCGGTGTCTCCGCCCCCTCGGGCGTCCCCGGCGCTCGGGGATGACGTCAGGAGGCGGCGCCGAGCCGCGGGCCGGAGCGGGCCGAGGTGAGTGCGGGCTCAGCCGCCGCCCGGGGCCGCCCGCTCCGCTCCGCCTGGCCGGGGCCGGCCTGGCCGGGCAGCCCGGGCTGCGGCTGCCCCTCCCTTCTCCTCCCTCCTGGGGCCTTGGCGGCCCGGCGCCGCAGCGGGGCGGCCCGGGAGGCGCGGGCGCGGCGGGCCCCGGCGCCTCAGCCCTGCCGCTGCCCGGGGCGCTGGGCCGCGGGCGGGCCGGGAAGGGAGCACTGACCGCCTGCCGGAGCGTCCCCTCGCCGGGCCGGGCCGGGTGCGGTGCTTCCCTGGCCTGGAGCCGAGCCTGCCGCGGGACGAGCTACCGGCCGGACCCTGGGTCCCCTCCCTGGAAAGGATGGGGGGAAACCGGCCTCGTTCGGGCTAAGTTACGAAAAACAATGAGGGTTTTGGAAATCCCAGCTGGTTGGACCGATTCTGGCCTGCCACCGGCCCCGGCACAGCTGCCTGGAGGGCCGCAGCAGCCCCAGCCCCAGGTTTTCCCTCAGAAACCCACCAAAGGCCTATGCTGCCAGCCCAGCGACTGGTAACGCCTGGTAACACCAGGTTTATGTCAGGCAGTAAGATGCACTTTCAAATTTGTTAGTAAAACCAAAGGTAAGGTGCTTTCAGGCCTTTTTTCCCCATTATGCTGTGTTGGCCTAGGTGTGATTTGAAGGTTGCTGTGTGAGCATTTCTTACGCAGTTAAGGGCTGGTATCTTCAAATTTCCTTTCTGGCATCTCATAGAAAAGCGAAATTCAGTAGCTTCAAGTCGTGAGATATTGAATTGGCGGTGGAAGGCCTGCTGGGCCTCGGGTGGGTTGGTCAGCTGGCTGACACCCCTTATGCACGGGGACACCCTTGGGCATGAAACCGCTCAGGCCCTGATCTTTTCAGAGGTGGAGGACGCTTCTGAATCGGCAGGAGCTGAGGTGTTGCCCTGCAGAGCCGTGGGATGCAACGTGCTGGTTGTCCGAGGAGAGAAGCGGGTAGACGTTGAAGCATAAACCCAGTGTTCCTTCTCACCACTTACAACCGCAGCTCAGGCGTGCTGTCCTCTCTCAAATAGCTTGGCACCTGCCGAGTATGTGATTTCCTGCTCAGAGGGCGCTTGTAATGCTTCATTTCTTTAATGCGTTAGTTCCTTCTCCCACACTCTTGGTGGTTATTACACAGGAATGTTTCCACCTCGCTGACGTGGAGTTAAGGTTTTGGTGCTGGCTGTGGCGTGCAGCTCTGGGGTTCTGTAGGCTTCACGGTCGCGGACCTTTACGTGCTCGAGGAATAGCTACTGACATACAGTTGATGCCTGATCTCAGTTAATGTTACTAGCAGCAGTGGATTTATATGTGGTGTTTTCAAGCTCAGTGTTTTGTTTACAGGTGGGACATTTTACACAAGTGCTTCTCTACGTGTGGAATTACTCTGTAATAACCTTGTTTGTGGATGCTCTCATTCCATTTATCTGTTAACCTAGTATGCTTTAAGGTACAATAATGCTGGGAAAAACTGTCTGTGTGAGGCGTTATTCAGGAATAGCTATGGTATTTTATTTATTTTTTGGCACGGTACTTTAATCTGAATGAACACCTAATTACAGGACAGCCCTTGGTGAAATTCAAAGGCCAGTTACTTGCTTGCTATGAAGTTGCTTTTTATTCCTACTGCTTGCACCCTAGTATAGGCAGGTTTGTGCCTGGCTGGTGAGCTTGACTTCGCGGTGCTGCCAGGAGGTCTCACGTGAGAAGCTACTTTGTTGATGCCTGATTTTAAAATGGAATCTTAACTAAAGCCTTGTTTTCTTTCCAGGTTGGATGTAGAGTCTAAACTTCTTCCGGGTGTCCCTTCAAAACATTTCTTGCTTCTCCACGTAATTGTGATGGAAGACCGACCGGGGTTCTCTTTCTGCTGTTCATGCTGAATAGTTGCTTGGAGAGGTGGTGAATGAGTGAAGATACGCTCGGTGATGGTAAGGTGTACGATTACATTTCAAGGCTATCGGCTTTTCTGTAGCCTTCTGTGAAGGCTCCGGCACCATATTGATGGGCTCTGAGCCAAAGGGTAGAAATTTAAAACTGCTTGGCTAACTGCCGGAACGCAGTTTCTCCATCTCCTAGGCAGTCGTATTGTTTTAATCGGCACCTAAAGACTTGCTGAAGTGCAGCTGACTTGGTTCTGCTGGAGTACAGTGGGATGAGCAAGATCTCCCTTTGCTCTGGTCTGGAGCAGCTGGTGGAAATTCCACTTCCTACACCCAGCTCCATATGGAAGAAGAGAAGTGCCACTTGGTACCTGAAGATGCAAAAGAAAGCAAAGCTGAGTCAGGACATTAAAAGATGTCAAAGCCCACCTTGATTTCTTAGGGTTTGGAGGGTGAGGGAATTGCCAGCTAACGCTGCTCTGGTTAAATAAGGGCTGCCTTTTGGCAGGGGATGCAGTGAGTTAACTGGTAAAGTGCATCTTAAAAACAGCGTGCCTCTGGCTCCATAATCCCTGCCTCCTGCACAGTTTCAGTGATCCCCAGGAGCAAAGTAGCAAAACGTTGCATCCCGCGGCTCTGCAGGGCAACACCTGAGCTCCTGCTACATTTAAGAGACTGGTACCGGTTAAATATAAAGAAAATCTTAGGAAGATTTCTTAAGTGAACAAGTTGCTGAGATATTTTGTGGAGTTTCTAATGAGAAATTTCAAAACTATAAGATTCCGAGTGGCTGCTGTCTTACGAAGTTGAGCAGATTAAACAAAATTAAGGAAAATGCTCGACTCTTTCCTTAATTTGATTTTTATTAAGCAATTGGGGCTGGACAAGGCGACCTCCAGAGGTCTCTTGCAACCTCAACTGTTCTGTGACTCTGTGATTCAGTGCTCAGCCGGGAGCATTGAACTGCTTAATAAAAAGGTACTGTGTAGTTTCCACAGACGTCTATTCTGACTGTGGCTGGTTTTTATAGGCACTATCTTCACTAGCTTCTTGATGAAAGCAGCGAAGCACTGCCCATGCTCTGTAGTGTAGTGCAGTGACAATCCCAAACTCTTAGTTTGCGGTAGCATGGTTCCATTGAGACGTGAACCACTTGCATTTTTTTTTTTGTCCCCGTTTGAAACTTTACTACCTTGATTCCTGTTTATCTGTTTCTTCTCCTTCTTTTCCTAAGGTTCAAATGTGGGAATTGCCCCGGATGTGGTTGCTGCTGATGCTGCCCTGGGAAAATGCCTTGACAGGGAATTAACACCATTCAGTGATGGGCTGTGGGACAAGCAAAGTGCTTCCCGAGCCCCCCAAAGATGTGCAGCTAGACCTGGTGAAAAAAGTCGAACCTTATACGGGCCACAATGATATATACAAGCATTTCATCAAAGATGACTGCGGGACTGTCATCAAAGCTGGCTCTCCCTCACCGCCGCGTCACGCTAACCCGTATCCTGGGAACCACCTGCCTGCCCACGTGGACCAGCCCGAACCCCGCAAGAACAAAGTGGCTAAATACCGCGCCAAATTTGACCCCAGAGTGACAGCCAAGTATGACATTAAAGCTCTGATCGGGAGAGGGAGTTTTAGCCGCGTTGTACGGGTGGAACACAAGGCTACCAAGCAGCCCTACGCAATCAAGATGATAGAGACCAAATACCGGGAGGGAAGGGAAGTGTGCGAGTCGGAGCTTAGCGTGCTACGGCGGGTTCGGCACACCAATATCATCCAGCTTATTGAGGTGTTCGAGACGCAGGACCGTGTGTACATGGTGATGGAACTGGCGACCGGAGGAGAACTGTTTGATCGAATCATCGCTAAAGGTTCCTTCACTGAGAGAGATGCTACGCGTGTGCTGCAGATGGTATTAGATGGTGTGAAGTACTTGCATACGCTGGGTATCACGCACCGGGACTTAAAACCAGAGAATCTGCTGTACTACCATCCAGGAACAGATTCCAAAATCATGATTACGGACTTTGGGCTGGCAAGTGCTCGCAAGAAGGGAGATGACTGCCTGATGAAAACGACATGTGGGACCCCGGAGTACATTGCTCCCGAGATCCTGGTCAGGAAGCCGTACACGAACTCTGTGGACATGTGGGCGCTGGGGGTTATCTCCTACATTCTCCTGAGCGGCACTATGCCCTTTGAAGATGACAACCGCACCCGCTTATATCGGCAGATCCTGAAAGGAAAATACAGTTACTCAGGCGAGGTGAGTGTGGCAGTTTTGATGAGGGGAAGTCAAACAAGAAGCTCTCCATAGGTGGCTCTTGGTGATGACCAGAAGCTGGCTGTCGTGTGCAGGGTGGTAACATTATCAGGGTTAAAAAAATCCGTGATTCTGGCTTTTAAAATTCTTTCCTGTTTTCAGTCTGCTTTCCAAAACTGCTATCAGTGCAGCATAGTGAGCTCCTTTAAAAAATGTGTATGTAAAAAAAGGAGAGATCTCTTCCTGTAGAACAGAACTGGGATGCTTGTGGGTTTCTAGCTGGGGAGACCTCAGCCGTGGTAAGCTGCTGTTTGACGCTTCACTGTTGAAACTCGTGCCAGGCTGAGTGTTTGAAATGTAGCGTGTACAATCCATACTTGGATTTCTAATACAAATCCAAGTGTAGTCTGAAAAATACCTTTGCTGAAAGACAAGGCTGTGGCAGACAAAGGGGCACTCGCTGCTTAGATCTGGAGATGTGAGCATTTCTGAAATTAATCTGCATTGTCTCTTGAGCTGAGTATGTGGCTAAATTGAGGGTTTAAGGATAGTTTTCTTCCATAACTATGGAAAGAGGAACCTTGGGGGATAGATTTTAGGCAGAAGATGGGTACCCCTACCCTCCCAGAGGCGGGGGTGCCAGGCTGACCCAGCTCCTGCTGACTTGCTCCTGGTCAAGGTGGGAGATCTCGAGTACCGGCCAGCTCCTCTACCAGCACAATTGCCAAGTGTAGGCATAACTTCACCAAGAATCACGTTTATAGAAAGTGGGGCTATCCAAATTTGCAAGTTGTATTTCTGTATATATCCCTCACTGGAAATACTAAAAAAATGAAGCTTTTATAACCTCTTCCTCTCTTTTGTAAGAAAGTGTTTAGATTGCTGAATGCCATGACTTTGTGAGATGAAGCCCACTGGGAAAGTGTTAATGAGTGGCTAAGTTTATGGTTCTGAAATGACAGTAAAATAACTGTCAAAAAACCAGAATAAATTAATGATTGTTCTTGTATTTTTAGGTGTGACAGGTATGTTGGCATTTTAGTGATGGATGGAAGGAGTCTAACATGTTAGGTTTTTAAGCATATTAAGCTGCTTTAGGATTGTGTTTAAAAAAAAAAAAAATCACTCTCTGAAGGGTTTTCAGAGGTGTCAGTAAGTCTGTTATACTTTAAAGCTGTCAGGCCAGCTTGTGTTAATAGTTGGAATATCCAAGTTAAACGAAGCTGACGAGTATCGGCGTTTGCATAGGAGGCCACCGAGGAGAGCCCACATTTGACACCTTTGTGAATCTTGTTGATTCTTCCCATGAGCGCTCCTCAGAAAGTCCCTGGTATGCAGAGGAGACGCAAAAGCGAGGAGTCATAAACCCCCGAATTTGGCACTTTCTGGACCAAGTGCGTTACTTCCTTCAGAAACTGCAGTACTTGATTAGGTTCTTGCCAAAAGTATTCTATCAGCTGCTTCCTTGAACTCCAGGCTTCAGCTGACTTTGGCAGCCTTTGCTTCTTACGTTAATTTGCCACGTTAATATGATTTGTTAACCAGTTGCAGAGTTTTAAGAATGCAATCGGGTTATCCTAATGCAGAAAGAGATTAATTACCAGCAGCATGTGACATCTGCAGGGTCACACTGAAAGGCAAAGTCCTAGTTACCTAGTTTACCTTTATAACCAGTGGTAGTAGCTATGTTAAATGATTCTTCTCACGTGAAAAGGCCCGTTCACTCTGACGTTTGTTGTGTGGCAGAACTCATTCCAAGTGCGTGCACCTCCGTGTAGTTTCCCATTCAAGCAGTCGGTAGGTGCTGGTTTGGCTCAGCCTGCGTGTTGGCCTCTGGACAGCAGATTTTAGAGCCTCCTAGATTCCTTGGCCAAACTCAGGTCTGATCCTTTTTAGCTCACTCCATTGTGTTCGTCTTGGCCATTCATTTTTCTCCTGTCTTTCCAGTTCTTTTATTTTGAAGCAGCAGCGTGGTGGGGTTTTTTTGGTGAACATTCTCCTCTTTTTGTTTTTTTGATTCCCTACTTCTGTGTCGGCCCCGTTCCTCGAGGTGCCAGAAGGTCAGTGAGACCGTTGACTCTGAATTTGCTTCTTCCCATTGGCGACCTGCTTTTCTTCTTAATCTCTCTAACATGTTGTGATAATGAGTTCTGTAGTTTATTTAAAACACACATGGAAAAGCTGTTCCCTTCTCTTAGTTTTTATTCGCCTCTGCTCATTTAACTGGTGTTCTTCTATGTACATCTTCTTAATCCCCTTTACTTGATAAACTAGTGAGTAACGTTTCCATGTCCACCTGTCAGTTATCTTTACACTTCAGTTATCTTTATACTTCTTTAGATTCCTTCTTTTTTTGAGGCTGAAGAGCCAGCTGTGTTTAGTGCCTCCTATGGAATATATGCCATAGATCTGATTTTTGCTGTTACCCTTCTCTAGGCTACTTGCAATCTTTGAGACGGGGTGATACGTGAGCACCGTGGCTTTGTGTCATGGCATAGAAAGGTCTCTCTGGTTTTTCACTACTTCTTCCCATAGGGTTTCTGACACTATATTTGTTTCTTTGACACCTCTGAGCATTTGGCTGATGATGTAGAGGGTGGTCCACTGGGACTCCAAGAGGTTTCCTGAGTGTTAATAGCTGATTGGGGGATGTCATGGTGTCCACATAATGTGGTGCATTGCCTCTAATGCCTCCACCCCTCAGTGCATGAGCTCGTGTTTAGTGACATTGAATTTTGTGACTGTCGTTCAGTTTTGTCACTTGCTATTTTTACCTTTTTTATTAAGTTTAGCATGCTATCCAGAACACGTTCTGCCCGTTACTGTGAAATGTGGTAATTCTGGAGTCTTAGAAGCAAGTGGTGGGATACAGGTTTGACACCCAATAAATGATGCTGATGATACCGAGCTGTTGAGGGTAAAAACAAAGCTGAGGCGTGATGCACGAAGTGGTGAGAGACCGCACGATAAATTAGCTGTGGACGAACTTGAACTGGTCCCATGGAAGGACGAGTAGTTTGAATTTTCTGTAAATGATGATGGGCTCTGGAGGTGCTTCTTGCCTATCAGAAGAAACAATCTGAGGTTAAACACTTCTAAACATCACCTCGATACTCGTGATCAAAAGCTATTTGATATTAGGAATCAGTGTGACTGTCGCAGGTCTCTTTGCTGTGCCATGCCCATCATCCACCTGCACTTGCGTGTTGAGAACTTGCAGTTCTGCTTCCCCCTGAAAAAAAAATACAGAACTAAAAACCATATGAACGGCAGCGTGAATAATCAAAGGTATGGGCTGGCTTCCATTTGAAGAACGAGTGAACAGACTAGGATCGTTCCTCCAAAAAAATAAATGTTTAAGGGGGGCCTCTGACCGAACTCGGTACCGCCGTAGGCAGAACTAGAGAGCAACTGTTTTGAGCGTTCCCTGGGGTAATTTAATTTGATGTCCTCTGGTCCTTGTGCCAGAACTGAATTATTTTGAGAAATTCTGTGACTTCATTGCGACTAGGGCCACCGGTTGTGTACACAAAGGTAGCACATGTGCCACAGAGAAAGCATTAGACTATATATTTTGAAAGTGCCAGTGCACAAGCCTGAAGCATTTTGTTATCCCACCACAAATGACATACTTTAGGAGGCTGTTACGGATACTATGTGTGACATGAGTGGTAGTTTTGGAAAGCTGTAGACGTTTACTGCTTGGAAAGCAAATATGTGTCAGCCAGTACCCTGTATGTTTTGACCGGATGCTTTCCAGACCCAGGGAAAATGGATGCTTTAATTTACCAGTGTAATTAAGCCTATACCCCTAAATCGCACGTGTATTTGACTGTAGCCAGGTATTGGCAGGAGATGCAGTAACAGGCTGCCCACTTTGTGAGTAAATTCTAGGTGGAAACAAGATGAGCCAGAGATTTAGAGGTGTCTGGCTTGTTCCCCACAACCTTGCCAGCTTTCTTAAAGCCATTTCCCGACTTTTAAATGCTTCCAAATTTCTGATGTTCGGAGAAAATTGCTCTTATTTTTTTGTGTTACGCTGGAAGAAGTGGGAAGATGTCTGAAATGAGGCTGTTGGTAAGTTCGTCAGACAAATGGAAATGGCAGGAGCCATAAGTCCTGGTTTAGTTGGAACAAGAATGGGCAGAATACTGGACTGCATTGCAGAACTGTCTCTGTCTGATAGATGCAGAAGCAGAGATTTCAGGGGAACAACTGCTTTTCTTCTCTGTAATGTGAACTTTGAAGATGTGAAATGGAAGAGGAAACGTTAAAAGAAGCCTGTGAAGTAAAGCGCCCGGAGCTGACAGCTTGAGCTGCGCAGCTGAGACAGGTTTTGGGAGGGAAGGAGGGAGCCGACTTCCGAACTGTATTGCCGTACCATGTCATGCAGCAGCAGTGCCGTGAGTTTGCCGAGAATCGGTGCCGAGTCCCGCTTTTCGAAAGGTCTGGCCTCAAAACCTTGTCAGAGAGGACAAAGCTGTATTGAGAGAGGAATAAAAGCCAAGATGCACGCTGACCTGAGAAGTAGCTTCATCTTCTTGAAAAACAAGTGAGCTCCTGTCCAGGTAATGTAATTGCTTTCTGACTGGGACCCTCTTACCAGCGCTCTCCTGTTCCTGGAGCGTGAGGTCTGTTTGAAGAGGCTGTTAGCAGATCAATAGGAGAGGTCTCCCATAATAGCTTATTCAGGTACTGCTCTGATTATCTCTTGTATCTCCTTCTGTACCTTCTGAACTGCTTGGAGTAATGGGTAGGGTGAGGAATGAAGAAAAGCTGGCTTTGTAACTTGGCGTGCTTTTTTCTGAGCATCTCTGAGGAAGGGTTACGTGGGCTATTGAGACTGCATTTGATGTAGCCTGCTACAAAGTCATTCTCTTTCACTTGTTTTGTTCGAACTCGCTAAGAAGAAAATTTGGCAATATTTTAATTGAAATCTTGGGGATAAAACTGATTTCTGGGGATCTCTTTGTAGCTTAAAAAGTTGTCTGAGGAATAAAGCTGGAATTCCATTCACGGTTTCCTTTGAATTTGAAAGTGCAGAAATGAACATCAGACCATCGTTATCCTGCTAAGACAGGCTTGCTCTGGTTCTGTTTCAAAGCTTGTCCTTCTCTTGAATACTGATACTTTTATGTTGCTTTACACACCTGGGAAACTTGCTGGAAGAAGAGGAGGATAATACATGTTGTGGATAAATTGGGAAACTGAGCTGGGGATTGTTCTGGTTTTGATATCTGATCTGGGCAAATCATTTCCCCTTGTGGCCTGTTTTCCTATTCATAAAACAGAGTCAGCTTTTTGTGTATGTTCGCCAGGGGTGAGGTTGGTGGGTGCCGGCGTGGGAACATCTCTTAATCAGTTTAAAACCAAAAAGCTTGTTCTAAATAATGGTGCTAGTGGATACATTGATAAATGTGACGTAAGGAGAGATGGGTTTGATATATGAAGGAAGTTGGGCATTGCAAGTCTGTAGGAGCTCTGCAAGGGACTTAGCAGCCATGTGGCGAGGTGATCTGGTTTTGTGCGGCTTGCTTAGATTTTCCAATGGTGTTTAATAAAGTTCCTTACCAAAGGCTCTCGAAGACACTTTGCAGCTGTAATGCGATAGCGGCCTTTGCATGGATCAGCAATTTGCTGAAGATAAGGAGAAAGCTGAAATATGTGGTCAGTTCCATGGGGAAGGAAGAAACAGTGAAGTTTGAAGGATCTGCTCCCTTGTACCCAAAAGCGATCAGGACAAAGTTCACTAATGAAGCCGTGCAGTCGCTGATGATTCAGAGTTCTTCAGAAGGTGAAAACGCGGGCTGTGGACCTCCTGAATGCAGGCTGCTGTGGACCTTAGAAGTTTGCCTGAGTTAAAAGAGTAGCTGGACAAATTCTTCCTATGGAAGATAAATCAATGGAGAGAATGATGTTAAAAAGTCCTAAGTATGGATAAAGAGGTCCCTAAGCCACACGTTTTTGAGGCTTGAGAGTATGGGGGGGGGTTAATTGCAACATAGGGACTGGTTTCTTGGGCTCTCCCTCTGTGTCGGCTGATGCTGGAGACACCACACTGGACTGGCTAGATCGCTGATCCAGTAACCTTCAGTCCTGCTAGAGGTGCTAGTCTTTCCTTCTCTCATTTCATCCCTCAGTTGGGCCTTCATCCACTCCCAAGAGTTTTTGAGCTGAGTAATAGGCAGCCTGCAGAGCAGATAGTGCTCCGAGGTTGTGCGTGCAGCATTTGGGGCGCCTGCCTGTGTGCTGGAGGTGTTCAGCGGTCCCATCGGGCGTTGATGGAGCAGGTACCGCGCGTCTCGTGTGGTTTTAGCTTGTGGTTTGGAGGCAGCATTATTTCAACTGAGTTTGAGAATCGGCAATCAGTGCCAAGGCTTATCAACTCCCAACATGGGCTGATTTTACTTGCTGTATAATACTCCTTTGGAAAGGCTAGACATGTAAAAAGTGAGGAGGGTAAACATTTCCTATTAAATGGTAATGTTCTTGAACCCTTTAATTATGACCTGGTGCTGGAGTTCCCCTGCAGGCAGGTGAAAAAGCAGGCAACGTATACAGACTAAGTAGTAGTAAAAAGTGCATTTTGCAGATGATAAAGTTAGTTTTAAACTCCCCTTCTCCTGCAGAAATGTTTTTTTTTTTTTTCCTTCTGAGAAATGACTCTGTCTCGATATTACACATCTATAAAGGAAAATGTGGTGTGAATTGCATTCTTCTGGTGACTCTGCCCTTCTCTGTTCGGTGACTCATGCAGATTCGAAGCATGAACGCAGAACCTATCTAGTCACCCTGCCTGGCTGGCTTGCTCCCTGGTGCCCTTAATATGACGGCTTCATTCTTTGACAGCTCCCCTTGCTAGTTGGTGTTGCTGTTTAGAGTTCTGCTTGCTTACTTTCTTTGCACTCCCAACAACATCCCAAGATGCTGTCTTCCCTGTTGCTTCTACTGTCAGATGTGCAAGGGTGACAGCAATTTTGGGCATGGCTGCTAAAGCCCCGGGTGTAAGTTTTTGAGCAGTTCTTTCTGATCCCGTGAGCGTGTGGTGCCTTCCCCACTGACTTTACGTGGAATATAAACCCTTCTGTAGTTTCAGAAACATGAGTGCCTTTCACGGGAAGGCATGTTTAGAAACATGTCCCCTTCAAAACAAGGATTCTTGTGGGTCTTCACCAAAGTCTAATTTTTATGGCTTGCTCATTCTTCATTTAAAAACTGGCCTTTTCTCTCTATCGGCAAACCCTTCAGCCAGGCTCTGATTTTAAGTCAGAACCTTTGCAGCATCCCTTTCTCCTGACTTGAGTACATTCTTGCTCTGTTCTCACACATGCAGATCTCTGCTGCACATTTTTTGTGTAGCTTGTTTCCTTGGCCGTGTCCGCCCCGATTTCTTCTTCTCCATCTCTTTATTTGGGTTACCTACACTTTCTA
Source organism: Calonectris borealis (assembly GCF_964195595.1). Taxonomy (NCBI): domain Eukaryota; kingdom Metazoa; phylum Chordata; class Aves; order Procellariiformes; family Procellariidae; genus Calonectris; species Calonectris borealis. Next base: position 997,389 of record NC_134323.1, read on the forward strand.
CCTAGGTTCCTTGCCAACCTAGGTTCACCTGGTCTGTGGCGGCTTGGTAGCAAAGACTGTGATGCTGGAAGGGAGTGCTGTGGTCTGTTAGACTGTCCCTGACATGGATGGCAGCTTCCTAGGATAACCAACAAGACTGGAGACTTGTTCATATACGCAGGCTTCAAGTTGTCGTAATATGGAAATATAACTAACATGCACATGAAAATATTGTAAGTAACAATTTTATAATATTTTTTGTAGCGATGTCACCTTTTGCAGTTATGTCAAGTCAAATAAAGAGCACCTATTTCTAAATCTAGATGCCATTATTTGTGATAACTTTGTGAAGAAATTGATGGCATTCATGAATTGGTTCTGCTTGTCGTTTTGCAACAGACTGGCAAGCGCCAGTCCAGACAGCATCAACAAACAGTTGGTCTGGCTTCCTGCAGTACAGTGTTGCAATGCATACCACTGAACTTAAAATTATAGGAAGATTTAGGCACAAAGCGACCTCAGGAAGTTTCTGGTCCAAACCCCTGTTCACAGCAGGGCTAAATTTAAAGCTAGATGAGGTTGCTTAGCACCTTGTTCACTCAGGCTTTGACAGTTTGCAAGGATGGGATGTCACCACCTCTCTGGGCCCTGTCCCAGGGCTGCCCTGATCTCATGGGAACTGTGTTTTTTCTTTACATCCAGGCGGAATTTACCTTGTTGCAGCTTGACAGTCACCGCTTGCCTTTTCACTGAGCATCTCCGAGATATCTGATGTGGTGTCATCCTCTCTGTAACTGCCCTGACACTACTGTCAGATGTACTTAGATCCTGTTTCTCCAGCTAGCTGAGGTTCTTCTGAACGGCAGTCCTGCCCTCCTGTGTATCAACAGTTCCTCCAAATCTTGGTCAAAAGCAGCCAAACAGCAAGTACTAAAAATTTTCATGCTAAAGAGAGATTTGCAGCTCAAATGACTTCAGAGCAGAACCAAAGGAGAGGCTTAATGTGCAGATTGTATGTGCATAGCATTTCTTTTTTCCCTTCTCGAGCGTTCGGCATCTTAATGATCATCTGCCCTAGCTTGGAGTTGAAAGCGCCGAGGTAAATGCAGATATTGAGTAAACTCTGCAGATACTGAGTAAACTCTGCAGATACTGCTATGGATAGATTCAGGCTGGAAGAATGCACTTAATTACATGACAAATAAGTTACCCTAGTAGAAGATGAGTGGAGTAGCATGAATGGTGTTCCCATAATAGCTAACTCGGTCCACGTAAGTAAAGAAATGAAACGCTTTCTCCCAAACAGTTTTCCCTGCCTGCAGGTGATGCCAGAAGCAGGAAAAATGAAGAGAGCTGGCAGTGCATTAGGAAACAAACTCTGTGCCTGTGCTGTTAGTTGCTGCCTGACAGACAGCAAGATAAAAATACGAAAAGCAATTTCAAAGCAGCTGGTGCGTGCTTACAGGATGAGTTCTTACGCCAAGTACATCGGTACGTCCGCAGAGCGTTTCCAAAGTATTCTTGTAATTGTCCTCATTGTGGAGGCTGCTTAAAAGACTGCAGAGGACATGTAACCCCTCAAATCCCTCACAACACGTAGTGGAGGAGATGGATGACAGTCTGGTCCACTTTTAATATTAATTTCCTGCATTCACTCAACTTGCTGAGAGAGAATGGGGTAGGGCTTGAACACAGGCTTCTTCTGACTCAGTTGGGAACTGCTTACTGAATCGCCTGTCCCTCTCCAAAGGGACCGATCAGTGATTGTGTTATGAGGACTGTGGTCGGATTTTCTATCAAATGACAAACTTGTTCTAAAAAAGGCTCAAGCAATAAAAAGAAACAGCAATTATTCTTGGTAACCTCCTTCCCCTAAAAGTTGCAGATGGAAATGTGTAGTGGCAGAGATCCACAGGAAAAACAACCACCCAACTTTCTATTTTGCATTTGTATTTTAGTGTAGAAAGTAATTTCCTGTAGGAGAGGAAAAAAAATATACTTACATATCACAGAAAACATCTCTCCACAATCCCTATTGCTTTGCAGGAGAGTTCAGTCAATATAGGACAAACATTCTCAACTTTTGGATGTGGCTTTTTAAAGAACAGTAAGTTTTGCATTGATGCTGCAGCAGGTGTGATTCTTGACTGTTTGGCTGCCAGTCTTGGAATGGCTCCTGCGTGTTTGCACTTCTGGTCACTTAGAGTTAATTACATATGCCTATGTAATTAAAAAAAAAACCAAATGACTTTTGTTGTTTTGATGACAAAAAGTATTACCACTTTAGAAAAAAATACCGATTTAGAAAAAATCAAATCTTTCATAATGTATGAGCTTTATTTTCTATTTTATGCTTTGTTTGCCCCAGAAATTTGTCCAGGTTTTTTCCTGCAGTTCTTAACTATACTTTGTCATATATCATAAAGCTTTGTGTAATGTGTTTATATGCTAATTAAATTGGTTATAAGGTAGCAACTGCCTTGAAAGGGGGAAAACTCTCCCTGTGGTGATTTCCTCCTAGTACATCTGCTGCTTAAGATGGGCAGCAGGGCAGCCTGGCTTCCCTGAATTTGGACTAGACTATGTCTTCTGGCAAACATTCAAAGCAGATTAAAAAAATTGCCAGGAACAGAGAAGCACCACTGCCCTCTAATGTTCCCATTGGTTCTTTATTTTTTTTTAATACAGGAGATAAAGTCATGCATCCACAAGAGGCCTGTAAAGCTAGTGTCTGTCTCCCATTTATTGAAGATTTACCTTTGCATGGTGTCCTGTGCTGCCCTTTGCTCTGAGAGATGCTCCTTGCAAAGCCACCTCCTCCTTCTGGAAGTTCTCCCATGGCTCAGTGCCTGGGAGGGTCCCCTCGCTCGTGGGGACCCCAGCCGGTCGCACTGACCGATGGTGTTGCCCTCCCTGGCTATGCCAGCTGGTCTTTAGACCCATTAGAGGCTTTTGCAAGACACGGTCATCACCTTGGCCTCTGATCTTCCTGCCAGAAGAGAGAATAGATTTCACCCCAGCAGGGTGGCCAGTTTTCAGTCTTCTCCCTGGAGTCTGAGTGTCCCAGGCTGTTGAAAGGAAATAACGAGGAAAACAGGCTCAGGGCAGTTGAAGGCAAGGTTTTAAACCATATTTGCAGGACTCATTTGCATGATTATAGAAGTCTCTGGGCCCATGTTTTAACCTTCTCAGAGGAAGAAAGAGGTTTTTTTCTTCTAGCAGCTGGTATGTTTTTTTCCTGTGAGCCACATTAGACAGTAGAAGTGTTTTACAATAGTCCTGTCATTAGAAAAATGCGTGCATTTTTTCCTAAAAATGAGATTTTTTTTTTTTCCCCATGTAAGGAAGAAATTTTTTTTATGTAAATTGCTGAGCCCTTTGCCTGGAAAAAGAAAAAAAAATCAATTTACAGAGGAATGTGCTTTTGCATTTCATACGGCTGTAAGAATGCGGTGATTTTTAAGTAGAGCAACAAGAGTGTTGGCAAGGTGCAGTCAGATGGCTCTCTGTTAAAAAGGGCACTATGCTCTGCTTTGAAGAGCTGAAATACTTCAAGAGGATGAAAGTGTGCCTCTCCTAGCCTGGCACAAAACACCGAGGCCAGCCGTATAAATGTACTTCTCTTAGCTTCTGCTCTTTCTTTTAATGCACCTGCTTAGTGGGTGTGAGTATAGGTGGATTTGTGTTGCTCCATACGTACCTGAGAGCTGAAGTGTTTGTCCAGTTCTCTCCCGCGGCAGGAGCGGACATCTTAGGCGCTCTGAAACATGATAAAACTCAGTTAAAACCTGGAAAATCCTCCAACCTTCTGCGTGTATCAGTGGCTGCGCTCCTGCAAAACTTTAGTATGCTGTATTGGAAAACACTTTATTTACAGGTAAAGAAACACGTTTTCCAGTAAAAGGGCTTTGAAACCAATGTATGCATTTAAAAATCAATTCCCCTTCGCTTTGGCTGCTTCTTGAGGTTTTTTGAAGGTTGTTTCCTCCGATGGAATTGGTGTGTCACAAGGACCTTTCTCAAAATCATTCCTTTTGCCTTTTTATTATATACTTCAGCTTACGTTGCAACTCAGCTGTGAAGGTAACTCCAAATCCTAGGGCAGGGTAAGCAAGGAGAGGGATGATCTTTCTCTGCACACATCTTTCATTTCCATCCAGCTACAGTCTGCAACACCCCATTAAGAGTTTATATTTCCCAGAATCGTGCATGTCATCAGGTCAGTGAATTTTCTGAGTCAGTGGCTTGTGGCAGGTGAGTTGCTGGGCTTTCCCTTACTTTGAGTTTGCGGTTTCTGCGGCTGGAAGCATCTATTGAAACAATGAGGTGGAGACACCATGTGCTTCAGTGTGGTGACTTGTTTGCTCGGATTTATTCCGGTGTGTCAAGCGGAGGAGCCCAGGATGGAAACTCTGTCTAAGCCTTGAAGCTGCCCCTAGAAACAAAGAAAGCAGGGAGTGAATCTCCGTGGAGAAGAGGAATGTGTTTTTTCCCAGTAATTTAATTCACAGCCCCTCGTCCCTGGGGCTGTTCTCTATACCAGTAGCGCCTGCGGGTTCAAGGCAGGGTGAAGGGCAGCAGCTGAGCATTTTTGTTAAGGATTTTGGGTGAATGGGTTTGGGAAAGTGGTGCACAGCGTATGGAACGTCATTATTGTATGGATGGAGGAAGGCAGGAGCCACATCTGGGGGAAAAGGACTTGCAATCGTGCTGTGATTTGACATACCGTATTTTCATTCCTGCATCTCTGGGCCCTATAAAATCCTGTTAATGGCGGAATAGTATTTCTGCAGAATTAGGGATGTAGGGATAAAAGGACATTGGTAGGGTAGAAAAAGAATATTAAGCTGCCTCTGTGCAGAATATACATTACTAACAGAAAGGATTTGAACTATCAACTACCATTGGTGTCTTTGACTCCTTTACAGTTCCCTTAAAATAGACTAGGCAGTTTCCCCTTTTACCTTTGGCTGATGTTGCTTTGCTTTCTACCTGTGGCGCACATATGTTGTTTTTCCGATACCTTAGTGGAGGTATATTTTGAGTGGCAAGACATGCTGCTACATGTTCGTTTGCTTAGGACCAAGGTTCAGCGAGTGAGAATATATGTTAATTCTGCAGTGGAAAGAGCTGTGATCTGCAAGAAACCACCCTTACCCGCTGGGAGGATGGTTTATGCTTGACCACGCTAGCTCTTCTGCATTCTATGTTTCGCTTGGGCTATGTAATGGGCTATGTTGATTGAGGATGCAGGAGGACTGGTAACACCTTGCTGCCTTCTTGTATTTCCACCAGTGAATGTGGTAGAAAAGTTGAGTTTCCTACAAGACCGTGGGAGAGAGAAAGAATAACTGCTTTGAGAGGTGATCTCTGCAAACCTGGCCCGTTCTAAATACAACAGCTCTCCTCTCCTTCCCTTTGCTGGAGATGATCGCCACGGGGCGGGAGACTGTGCGTCTCGGCAAAGCTGTGTTTGAAGTTCAGCTGCTCCTGAGTAGGGCTTGAGCTGGGTGCAACCCTTGGGTGCAGGCACTTGTCTGGTTCTGTGGTTGCTGTGACGTGTGGGAGTTTATCACAAGGAGCCGTGGGGTGAGTGGGTGGGGGTAATATCTTAAACTACTTCAGCTGGATTTGCTAGACCTGGTCTGCCGAAGACCTGAGGGTGGTATGGCTCCAGAAGATCGTATGGAAGTACAACCTAGAACAGCAGCGCGACTCTAGGGGCACAGGGAGCCCTGACTGGCACCTGTAAAATGTTTTTAAAGTGAGGTTTCAGGTGGGCGCTGTAAGTGCGTGGCACTCTGGAGAAAGCTACAGCATCTTCCTAGCTCCCATCTGAGCCCCTGGACTGAGCACCAGACTTTGAGGTTTGGAAGAGCTGGCATCTGGCCATAGTCCCTGCTCCAGGTTAAAAGCCACTTTTAATTAATCAAAACTGAGCTCTGCAGAAAGGGCTGCGAACACGCACCTTGTTGCAAATCATTTTGTGGCCTGTAATTGACCCTGCCTTACAGAGGGGCAGTTGGACCCGATGCGTTTGGAACAATCTGCTGTTGAAAGGTGTCTCAAATTTCCTCTGACCAAAATTTGGGACCTCCCTAGCAGTTGCAGTGTGCTCCTGCCGTGAGACGAGACAAAGGAGGAGTTAACTAGCATACATGGCGTAGGTAGGAAGTCAAGATTTTGATTTCAGATAGTTAAGATCTCTTTTCAGCTGCAAAAACTGTTTTGGGGAGCTTCTGTTGGTGCTGAGCTGGAGGGCTAGAAAGGTGCTTCCTAAGCCCGGAGTTTTTCTTGGTAGTTTCTTCACCTCATCCTTGAAATCCCTAAATCTGACAGGATTGCAGTTGAAGCTTTCAGGCGGGTAGACACAAGGGAACTGGGTTACTTGTTTTGAGCTGGAAGGGGTGGCTCAAGCCGGCAGCAGTGTACCTGTTTCGGAGCTCCCTGTTTTGGAGCACGAGCTTCAGGGCTGGCTCGTCTGCTCTCTCGGTTATCACCACCCCGCTGCTTCGCCCTCCTGCTGCCCCGAGTGAGTGCTAAGATAGAAATCCCAGCCATGTTTTCCAATACATTTGTTATTTAAGTGGATGCTTTTATGGATTTTCCTGAAAACTGAGCTTTTACTAATACACCAGATTAGTGTTGATTGGTGAAATGGGAGCCACGCGGACAGGTCGAGGAGAGGCAGAACGGTCTGGTAGTGGCTGTTAAGAGATACCCGCTGTTAATACAGCGTATACCTAACTGCTGGTGTGGACGTATGCCTGGCTGTGTGTCTATAGCTTGTAAACTTCCATATGTCCTACGCGTCAAATGCACCCAGCGTTTCAGGCACTTTGAGTGATTAACCAAAGAGTTTGATTTCGTACCTAACAAAAGGTAGAATTGAGCTGTCTGAGAAGGAAAGTATTTGCATGTTTCCTACTTTTGTCCATGTCTGAAGAATAATTTCTAAGGGATTCTTTCATAATCTGATCATTTTGAGAATGGTTATGTAGCTCTGACATAAGAAATGTTTATTGTTATAGCTGGGATGACTCAAAAGACTTTATATACTATTATATCAGACGCTGATAGGAATGCCTGAGTTACAGTTTCTTACCTCTTTCCACTTAGTCCTCCACCTTTTTTTTTCATTTGCTTTTAGCTGTGCAAGCTTCAGATGTTCTTGGTGACATTCTTAAGCTACTTTTTTGCTTCAGAGGCTGATTTTGAAAAATTAAGGAAAACTAGCTTGGCTCTTGGATGAGAATGTAAAATCATTTCATGGCATACTCATCTTCCAAAAGTCGTAGGAGTTCCCGTACCTCCAGTGTTTGGCACAGGGGCTTAGCAAGGATGGATCTGGTGTTGGAGGTATCTTTACCTGTTTCATGAAAGTGTTCCCTGGTCTCTGAAAAATCCCCATTTGGAAATGCACGGTAGCACTTAACAGCCTTGCTTTGGAAACCTGTGTGCGCTGAATGCGTGCCGGGCGTGTGGAGCTCCCGAATAGTCAATATGGGTAAATCCAATGAGTAAGCGCGATAATCTTACTTAACAAACAGAGATGGTGAATTACCCACGTCTGCGGGCAAAGGAGAGGCCGGATTTGAAGTGTTCCTCATCTTCTGGAAGCAGGGAGCCTTCTCCTCTCCCTGGCTTTGGGCAAGCAGCGTGGCCGCACATCCTCTGCATCAGCTGGTATCTTCTGTGTCAATGGGCGAGAAGCACTGTGCGAGAGGGGGTCTGGCGCTAGGAACAACTGTGCTTTTCCACTTACTACTACAAATCACTTTGTCCTCGTCTGCCCTTCATGCAGCGAAACTTCTTTGCCTAGAAGCTAGGAAAATAACGTTCTCCAGTCTGTCTGGGGACAGAAGCCAGCAGGCAGATTCTGCTGTACGGCACTTTCGAAATCTGCCACAGGTGAAGCAGGGAGAGCGTGGGGACCAAATCTTGTATTTCCCCAAACCTATTGTGTTAAAATTGGCATTTACTTACCGGTGGCTCATCAACAAAGTGGAATATGTAGCGAGTGTGGTTCTCTAGAAATTGCCAAAGGTCCAGTGGTATTTGGGGCTTTATTGACTAACGCGGGTGAGGGAAGGGGGGGTACGTTCATTATATTTGCAGATGACATTGAATTGGAAGGGCTGCAAAGTGCGTTGAATTCCAGATGGCCCTAACAAATTTGAGCCGTTCAATATCGGTTGCGATTTTTTTAGAAATAAGAGCAAGTTCGTGCACAAAAATAGGTGAAGAACAGAAGATTAGGAGGTGTTGGCTTCTCAGAAAAGGATCTGTCTATGAATCACAAACTATTATGCGAGACAGCAATATCACGCGTGTGGACAAAGACAAACGTGCTGAGGGGTATGAAGAGAGCGAGCGGCCGTGTGGTGTCATCCTGCTGCGCTCAGACCCGGAGCTCCGACGCTTCTGGGCAGCGGACTTCAAAAACAACCGCCGGCCAAGCGGAGAGGCTTGACAGAAGATCAACAAAAACAACTGTGAGTCAAAAAACCACAGTCTCTGGAAGATTGAAACGTTTTTGGCTGTTTGGCCTAAAGAAGGGGTTGTCATAGCAGTTTGCAAATAGGCACAGGGCTGCTTTGAAGAGGAAAAGGAATAATCTCTTTTCCAGATTATGATAAACAAAAGCCTTAAATTGCACTTAGAAAGATTCGTGTTAGACCTTGTACAACACTTTACTAGTGTCTCCTGCTCCTAATAAAAAATCTACCAGGAGGATTGCTGAAGCTGTCTCGAAGAAGAAGTTAGGCAGTCATCTGTCAGGAGCGATGCATCTGCGGTGGACCCTTTGGGGACTGTGGGATGGATTGGATGATGCCTGGACATCCATTGCAGCCCTGTTTCTACCCTGATTTCCCAAGGAAGCAAAGTTTATGGAACTGTGCTATCTGTCTTTCAATCTCCCACAATTAACTACTTAACTTCTCAGGCCAGTTTCAGCCCAATTTGAGCGATGTGGAGAATTCAAAGGCCTGAAGTTTCTATGAATTTTATAAAAGTCAGTGGCTCAGTAGGAGAGACAACTAAATTTGCATCCTTGCTGTAGGAAAGGTAATTAAATATCAGTGCAAATTTATCCGGAGAGCTGATCAGCACGTTTATTTCTGAACCACTCGTGGCTTGACCCTGTTAAGCGTGTGGGATGGAGCCTGGGCGATGGTGCCTGTGGGAAGGAGGGACGTGCTGCTGCCATGGAGGGGAGATGTCAGTGCTGGCCAGGGACAGGGAGGAGAAGAGTACGTGACACACATGCTCTAGAATCATAGAAACCTTGGTTACAGCAGACCTTTGTGGGTCTCTAATCCCGTTCAGCTTGAGATGGGACTGTTGCCAATAGTAGATGAGGTTGGCTGCGACTTTGTCTTCCTGAGTCTTGAAAGGCTTCAAGGATGGAGATCGCCCACCTCCCTGGTGACCTGTTCCAGGACTGCAGCACCCTTCCAGTGATTTGATTTTTTTTTTCCCCCTGGTATTTCCTGATACGAACCTTCCAAGGGGCAACTTCTCCCTGTTGCCCCTTGTATTGTTTGGACCTGCTGTGTGGCTCTGTAATCATTGTAACTATTTTCAAATAAACCTAATCTGCTATTAGATTGCCCTCAGACTTCTCTTTGCCAGACTGAACAAGCCCAGCTCCTTCCACCCCGTCTTGTAGGGGCAGAAGACCCCTGGCCATCTTGGCAGCCCTCACCCAGATCTTCTCCACACCCTTCTTGAACTGGGGGATGGCCAGGCTCCACAGTAGTTAGGTCAGTATGATTCCACATAGCAAACTGAAAATTTTAATCTTTTTGTAAAACAAACAAACAAACCGAACCAAAACAAAAAACCAAACCAAAAAACCCCAATGTAGGAATCAACCATGTAGGATATAACAGGGAAAAAAAGTCACATCGGTATAAGATTATAGTTGCAGAATTAGGTATGTGTAAGCTAGGGATGTTTGATTTAAGGTTGTCCTTGCTACTTTAATTTTTCCTTCCTGTGTATATGCAGTTTGGTGCAGTTTCAATGACATACTTTGTTGTTCAGCAGGATCTCTGGATAGTTTGGATGCTGAAAGAGGCTGAGAAGATAATAAGGAGAAACGTGGCGGAGGGTGATCCAGAACAGTTGTTCTGCTCTGGATTCGTAACAAAAACTTCCCCGATAGTGCCAGGAAAGACAACTGTAAACCAGCCACCCTGGGCTGAACGGTGTTATCCCAAGCAAACCTACTTTTAGTGTCTCCTGATGTTTTGTGCACTTTAAAATTTTCAAAGTGGCTGTAGCTTATATCCACCTTGCCTCCAAAACAGTGCTTTCTGGGAGAGAAACAGGAATGTCGTTAGATTGGGCATTACTGGCCTAACTTGGGAAGCACTTGGGATACCTAAACCTGGGCTTTTAGGGAATGCTTGGATGGAAGAAGGGGCATTTCACCTCCTCTGCCCTGTGCCTGGGCTGGATTTGATTAAAATTGAAAGAGTGACTATAAGGAAGAAAGGAGAGTCCAGCCGGGCAGCGGGGCAGGTGCTGCTCTTCTGCTGGAGCCTGGGCGCTGCTGATGTTTTCAGCACAGCTCCTCGTCTGCCTGCTGCACTTGGGGCTTGGGCTTGGGGAGGTTGTAGGAGCCTCCGTGCTGTCCCGAGCCGCAGAGGAGAGCTGGTGCCAGCCAGGAAGCACGGCATGGTTGGACTAGCAGCTAAGACTCTCCTAGGATTTACTCCCCCTTTTTCGTTCTCTTGTAAGCACCCAGGGCTTGTGCATCGACAGCTTGAAGCCGGCAGGAGGGGGTGGGGGTGTGTATGCAGAAGGTTATAAGCTTATCTGTTCATCCTCCGCTGCACTAATCGACGTGATAAAAGATATTCTTCCTCCCTGGGGAAGATTTTTGCTCTCTATCGGGGACCACCATTTCTTAGTTAAACTGTTACTCTGAATGGGTGCATAGAAACGCATATTGGCTTCAGTTCCAGTTCTCAGCCAATACATCTCTTAGGATAATAATTCAGAATGAGAGAACGTGATGCAGATCAAATTTGAGTTTTCTTTTGAGAATAAAAGATGTCAGGATACCCAGATGTTATGAACAGATTGGGAAAGGTATTTCCCAGTTTAGTTACTGCAAATACTGTTGTGAACTGGTGCTATAGCAATACCTTTGGAAATTTCTGACTCTTTCCCCTGCTTGGCTTTTTGATGGCAGTCTCCAGCAGTCTGTACTCGGTGATCTCATCTTTTCACCTGGACTCTCCCGAGTCCAGGTCTCTTGACCCTGAGCTTTCTCAATATACCATTTCTCAGTCAAGGTATTGGTTAAAGTCCCCTATGTCTAACTGTAACTTGCTGACACATTTTTAAGAGATGGATGTGGAGCGATCCAAGCTGCAATGTGGTGTCCCCCATTTTAACATGCCAGTTATTTCCCTAGGCATTGCAGTTAGAAGAGCCGTCCCTGGCTGTAGAGAAAAGCTTTGTGTTTATTGTGTTTGTAGCTGCTGTAATTTTACTGCGTGATTCCAGCTGAATACTCAGTGCCTGTGCAGGGAAAATCGGCTGGCTATTTCCATTCGAAAAGCTGGGTTATAGAAGTTCACAGCACCAGATGGCTGCGCGTACTTATAATGCCGTGGATTATTAAAAGGCTGTTGTATTTTCCTCTTTCATCCTCCCTTTATTCCTCCTCCCCACATCAACAAATTAATGCTGAAAGCTTGGGAATCTGTCCTGCGCAGACTTTAGCACATTACATCTTTTCATTGGAAACTTTTTGTTCCAGCCCTTTTGAACTGGTTGGTTTTGATCACCTCTTTGCAACTGCTCGTGGGCTGAACGATGCCCGGGCTCGTTATTGGAGCCTCCTGGGCTGGTTCGCCACGGGACGTCTCGTAGTTGCTATCCCCAACCTGCTCCTTCGGAGTTGACACTTTCTGTTTTCTGAAGTCAAGTGGGAACCTCTTAAATTAGACAAAACAGCTACGTTAACACTCCAAAAACCCTCAGCCTCTGGCCACCAGCCTGGGGCGAGTCGCGTCCTTGCCCAATACCATGTTAATGCCTATTTTGCCAAGACTTTTTCTACAGCAGGTTTTGCTGTTCAGGTGCCTCATGAAATGGACACCGCTCTTGTATAAAAGATGTAATGCAAAGGAGGACCTTTGGTTCATTTATTTTTAAAAGCTAACGACGTGTCACTTGTCTGCCACCACCGACATCTGAATTTTAAAATGCAACTACTCCGAAAAATGATAGAAGATGGAGAGATGTGCCCTGCCTCCAGCACCATACGTACCTGTTAGATTGAGCCATTTTTGTGAAATAATGCCTTTGCTGTTCACATTCGTGAGACCTGGGGACCATCTGCGTCCAGACTGACTTTCTCATTCGCAGGTTTTAATGGTCCAGATATCTTCAATGGGATTGCAAACAGCAGCAGCGTTGGCGAACAGAGAGCGGAGACGTATATAGGGACACGTACGCAATCCTGAGCAGCATTGTGTGTCTATAGCACAGAAGGTAGCTGCTGCAAGCCTTGCATCCCACATAGGTTCTGCAGGGTAAGGAAGGCTTGTCCTGATGCATGTAATTAACATCCAGAACAAACGCCTTTATATTAATATATTAAAAATTCTGCCTGCCCAGGTCAGGGGTGGTCTTTGCAACTTCTTGAAGAATGGTATCTGCGTGGCCTGTCCTCACAGGGGGATTAGCGTGTATCTGGGGGAGGATGCGCTACTGAAATCTGGAGACTTCCAAAATCTGATTTAAAAAAAAATACTCAGGGGAAAAAACCATAACTTACAAACCTGAATATAATAGAAATATTTTAAAGACCGAGTGCTCCACAGGAAAATGGATCAGAAACGTATTTACCATGTGTTTTAAGCTAAAAACAAGTAAAAGGCCAGCATAAAACAGATGTCTCGTTGGCTTGTTTGCGGTGCAGGTTTTGATGACCACTTGACAGCAGCGTGCACTCCCGTTGTAGGCAGAGTAAAGTTCAGGGGCTCTGCTCTAGTATCTAAAATCAGCCCTGAAAGCTGCTCTGCCTACGGAGTGCTGGCTCCCGCCCCCGCCTCGGTTTAATTTAGTGAGACGAGAAGACTCACGTTGGTAACACAGGTCAGCGTTTTATTTCGGACGCGCGTGTTGGGAGCTCTCTGCCAGCGTGCGGCGGGGTTGTGCTCGCTTCAGCTGTAAGTGAAGGAGGTGGGTTGGTTGTTCAAACCGGGGAACAACGCGCCGTTTGTTCCCCGCGCGCCGGTGCGGATGGCACCTCAATAGCTTTTATGCCGATGTGAATAACAAGCAGGGGTGGTGACGGGATTTAATCACGGAGGGCCTCGCGCTGCACGCAATCACCTAGCCTAAGTGACACTCAGAGGAGGATCTTTTGCTTTCCCTCCTCCTCCTCCTCCTCCAGACTGGGAGCCTGAATCAGAATATAACATAGCACACTTGAGAGCTCTTTAAGGCGTTGTAAACGAGGCTGCTTTCCCCCAGGTTTCTTATCTCAAAGTTGCAGGTCGGCGATGCGCCCCGTGTTTTATGCAGCTTCGAAGTTCAGGAGGTGCTTTTGTAGGAAATGCGGCAGCTGTCGTTCCTGAGGGGCCAGAGCTACAAACCCCCACCGTGGGAGTTTCTCCTGGTGTCGTTAAGGCTGTAAGACAGACTGTGGTTTCGTACTCGGTTGAAGTGCTGCTAATTCTGGACTCTTGGCTAACGTAGCTGCTTCTGCAGCCATCGGGTGAATCACGCCAAGGAACGGTGGCTGAAAACCCCAGCAGAAAAATTAACAGAAGCTCCCTGATTTGGCTCACTTTGCCTTCACAAACCAAACAGCCTGTGCTGGCATGATGGAGAGCGCAGCATCAAAATGGGAACAACAGACATGGCGTGCTCATCTTCCGTGGCACGGAGCGTTGCTGTTAACAGCGATAAGGGCGTGATATGAAGGCAGTCCCTCCGACCAAGTGGACATGTTCTATCTGTTGGGGCAGGCTCATTCCCAATAAATCTTTTTTGTCTTGTAAAACTTTGAAGTAGCCGTCTGTAGGTGAACCTGGCAGGAACCCATGTGCTGCTGTAGGGCTTCTCAGCCTCCCTGGTGCTTTGAGGCTTCTCCAGCGCTCGATCAGACTCGTCCTAGGAATCAGTGGGATGGGGATACAGTACTTTTGCCCTAAGAACGATCTTTTGCAGCTGTGATAACATGCTTTGTGCTTCGTGTTTTTGTAAAGACCGACTGGCAAGGGAGATTCAGGCCTTTGTAGTTCTGGGTGTCCCTCACCTTCCCCATAACGTCATCTTTAGAGCTCATGTCAGCTCTCCTGAAAACAACACGTACCTTGGGTAGGAATCAGGGAATCAATACGTGTTTTTCCTTCAGTGGGTACTGTCAAGGTTAAAAGCAAAGCTTGGAGGTCAGATGACTGGTGTGGTGGTTCTTTTATTTGCACAGGACTAACCAGAAGATCCCTCTGCGGCTTTGTGTCTCTAGGGAAAATGTCAAGGAGCTTCAGTGTGCGCGTGTAGGCTTGTGCACCGAGTGCTGCACCCATGGAGTTGAGGAGACCTCTTGGATGGCCGGGGAGGAGTTGCTGTTAGCTTGGAGAACGCTGTAGTCAGGCTCAAGCAGGTCACCTGTAAGAAATGGGTCTGTCTGAAGTTTGCCTGGTTGCCATCTCAGACTTCATTCACGGTTTCACCAGGCAATGAAAGCACGATGAGACTTTGGAGTTCGAGCACCAAACAGAGCGGCCCTATGTCACCTGAGTGACCCAGTGGTCCTCCTCTAGGTTATCTACGAAGGTGCAGGGCGCTGAAAGGTGTCACCTGGGCCTGGAGGGATGCAAGGGGACAGGCACTCTGACGAGGAAGGAATTTTGCCAATAACTGCCGTTTTTAGAAATACGATGTCCATATACATCTTTACAGCCTATCTTCCTTCCTCTCTTCCTGAGAGGCCTCTTAACCTCTTGGATTCAGTTGTTGAATAGGATAACTGCACGAAAGACAGAAGTGAGGAATGGATGGCTGCACAGCTCATCTCAGAGATCATGAGTTACTAATTGCTGTTTTTCTGTTCCAGATATCCTCACAGTCACTAGAGAAAGTTCAGCAGTCTTCCCTCCCTCCTAGGGATCTCCACGTGCCTGAAAGTTTGTGCTAGGTAGTAGGTGGAATGTGGGTTTGGTGGGTTTTTTTTGTTTTGTTTTTTTAATCTAAGGATCCTTTACGTTTTATAGTAGTACTAGGCTTCTCTGCATCTCATCTCTTCTGATCTCAGCAGCCCGGCAGCCCTGCTCCTGCCTGGTGAACAGAGGGGAGAGTGCCTTAGAGCCGTTGTCCTGTAAGCACCATCTGGTAAGTCTTTGCCAGTGCTTCTTGATGATTAGAAAAAGGAAGGCAAAATGATGGCAAGACATCCTCCTTCACGCTCTGCTGAGCCTCCACACGAGAGTAAAGATGTACTGTTGTTTCCTTTGGTTGTTGCAGGGACCCTCGTTATTTCTGCATTAGGGTGAGCTATCCAGATCTACTCACTGCAGCTCTTCTGCTCCCCCCCCCCCTTTTTTTTTTTAATTTTGCTGGATCATCTTTTTAGCCACTCTGCTAAATTTTGGAGTTACAGACATTGCTTTCCAACATGAGGGCCAATAGTCTCCGGTCTGAAACTAGTCTGTATCCAGTGTTTGTCTGGTGAGAAATGAGGTTTGTGAAGTGGATGCTGCAGCAGCTATCCCAGACAGAGGACTTGATTGCAGTTGTTTGAAAAGCTGGTCACCTGCAAGAGGTCTCCGCTGGATTCGGCAAGTACTGCTGAGGTTCTGCTCAGAATATGGCTGTTCTACCTTTTTTTAAGATACGTAGAAAGCCTCCAGAACTACTGTAGTACCTTTCCCTTCTGGAGGAATGCAGTCTAACAGAGGGAGCGGCACAGAAGTTATACTCAAACTGCATTACATTTGAAATCAGTTCATAGAGGAACAGGGGCGCAAGATGAACAAGTATTGGTGACTTCTCTTCATTGTTGTGGCATTTTTGTGCCACAAAAGGTAGGAATTTGTCATTGCAGCTGTGAGATTAAAGGCAAAGCTATCTGATGGATAGCTGATGCAATGTTTCATGGCCATTGGCTTGGGAGCATTTTCCTCCCAAGCCATTCTCTTGTTTCTCCTCAGAGAAGCAGAGGGGCAAAATCTCCTCTAGATCACTTCAGTCCTGTCGTGTGAGTGCACCTTGTGTCCTGCACGCGTATCCTTCTTGGTGTTCTGTTAACTTTGCTAAGTTAAAACTGCTGTTTTGCCAACTGATGCAAGGTTTCTGGAAAGTGGATACATTTCTCCAGGGACTGGAGTTGAAAACTGCTAAATTCATTCCACTCAGTGCTTCAGCAGAATGTAGCCTTACCTATTTTTAAAGAAAAGGCTTCAATGAAATAAAACCAAAGATGCGTACGGTGCAGCAAATGAAACCTCCAGCTGCATAAACAGATCAATAAACTGATTTGTGTTTGCTGACCAGAAGAAAAATCTAATTGCAAGTACTCCATATTCAACGTTTGTGGTGAAACTAGAGTAATTGGAATAATGAGAAATCCAATTTGCTTTTGTTTGGAGTTTATTCTTCTTTAGGTTTCATTAAACTGGACTGGTGCAATGCACAGGCCTCTCAAGGCTTAGGCTGGTGATGTTTTCACAGTTTCTAGGTCTTCAGACTGATACGTTCTTCATGGATTTCTTCAAATTCGAAATTATCAGACTTGCCATCTTTTAATACGACTTGAAATGATTGAAGTAATATTGTTCCTGGTGTTTAGAGGCTTGTTTCACCCGCCAGAATCTCCTGTGTTGGGCAGCCATCGGTTGACTGAAGTTTGAATGCATCTGAATGACAAAATAGCTCTCAGATTGTTGCAAGTTCCAGATCTGTGCAGTTCCTAACATCTGCAAGAGGGAATAATGCTCTCCTGCCTGTCCTGAAGGTGTATTACCAAGAGAAGTATTGTTGTGTCAGCTCTCAAGTATTTTTCATTTGAGTGCATCTCTTGGGATTTAGGTAAAAAAGAGAGGATGGGGATCCTGGCATGGTTGTGTCTCTATGAGGGACAGTATTCAGAAAGGTAAAAGATTTTAGATAGACAGGAAGGAATTCCCCAGGAAAAACAAGAAGGTTGGAGTTGTGTGGATGTGTTTTCTCCATTTGAGTGGGACAAGAGCTTTTTCAAGGTATTTAAGTCATCTCAATTGCTGGTAAGAGTAATGAAGATGGTACTAAAGAGTTCTTAAAAAGTTATCATTGCAAGGAGAGCAGAATTGTCACCAGCATTTAATATCACTTTGAGTTAAAGTCGGTAAATTGGCTAGACATATTGTTAGCTTAGACGTCTCATTAGCGTTACGTGGAGAGTGGAAGATGAGTCCTCTGAAGGAAGGAGAACGGGGTGAGCGCTCTGTCTGCTAGGAGGAGGGCAAGGAAAGAAGTGATTGGAGGTGAATGGGGTGTAGACAGTAATGGTGAATTTATGATTTTAACTATGTAAATAGCTGATAAGACTTAAATGAGTCTTAAAAAAAAAAAGCTACAGAAGATAGTTTTATAAAGGTTTTTGAAGGCAAGCCTGGTAAAAGCGGAGGCAAAACCTCTTGTTGCTGGGTTTCGTTTGTCCATCTGTGGAAGAGAGAATCCAGAGGTCGTCTGTAACTGGAGATCCGGGGTTTAAAAGGAAGGTGATGTGTCAACCTGCCAATTGACCCTGGTATTGTCTGAGGTTATGCCAATAAAGACTAAACCCTGCAAGTTGATTCCCTTTGCTGTTATTTAACAGAGGAAGCACCTTCTCCAAAAGTCTGGTAGGAGATCTATAGGCTTGAAATGTGATTTATATCTCCCCATGGCAGAGGCAGATTCGGCTTTTTGGTTCTGTTGTTATAAATAGCATGAAGGCTGAGCTCTTCGAAGGGTCCATAGTTCTGCAAAACAGACCCGTGTGTTCAATTGCAGTTGTAACCTTGTGGGTTTTGCTACATTTGAAAAGGTTTTTTGCTATTTTATTTATCCTCTCTATAAATGAACACTTTAATGAGTCCCTGATCAAAGATTGTCCCTGTTCTATCCTAACTAGCGCCTGTTTTTTTCTTACCATTGATTGTCAAGATGTGTTTCATCAGCTAAGAAAAAGTGATTTAAGGCAGGTCGTGACAAACTAATTATATTTGAAAACAGTAGACAGAAAAGCTTGAATTTTAAGAAAATTTTGTTAACTGATTTTGTTCTTGAAGCGTGGAGGGGAGCGCATTTTGGACATGGTTTCAAAGCACAGAAGTGGTGTGGGATCCACAGGAGAAGGCTGTGCTTCCTTCCTGAGCACTCTGGCTCTAAGTACTTCCATTTCTATTCTGAATACGTTCGGGAACATTTACAGGTTTTTATTCATGTATCGGTATTTTCTTTGTGTCAAGTAGTTCATATCATTTTCGCTCTCTTCGCTTGCATACTTATTGACCGTGATCATATATCCCATTTTAGCTAAGCTGAGTAAGCCAGACTGTTTTAGTCACCGCTTGTAAAATAAGACTTTCTGTACCCTGACCATCCTAGTAGGTCCTTAGCTAGAGCTTGAATTCATCTTTCGCCGACTGTCCCTGCTGTGGGGCTGGGAGCAGTGCTGGAACTCTCAGACCATCCTGCCTTTCATTACAGGATCCTCCCGTGGATTAGCTCTCTTGCCGGTGCCTTTGAGCCTTTTGAAAGAGAAAATTGCTTTCGGTAGCAATAAATTGCAGACCTCAAAAAAATCAGGCCATACCTTTTTTAGACCTTTTGCACAAGAAAAGGGCATTATATCTGACTGTACACTTGGTGGACCCCGAATTTTAAAATAGCTGGGTTCTTTTCTTCCTCACCAAATGAAAGGAGGAGTGAAAGACACAGAATACCAGCCTTTTTCTTTTTTAACCACGCATGCTGTTTCCACTCAGTTACACACATGTATTTGTACATGACCTTAATAACCGTATCAAAATCTTTACTTCATTGCATGAATCTGCTCAGGCTTTTTGTAATGCCACTTGGGTCTCCATGTACTTGAAAAATTCAGTATTGGTGGTTTCAGGAGGGGTGAGACTCACACAGCACCCAGAAACCTGCTCTTGCCTGGGTCCATTCGACACTTGTTCTTTTATGCCAGCCATACTGCCTCCACGCCACTCTTACAGTGGATTTTGCCAGTTTTCTTCCTAGCTTTGTCCACAGCCCTACCTTAACCTCCTGCTAAAGGAAATGTTCTCACTTCTCACGTTAGTGCGAATACGGTATTTTGTCAGAAATGAAACAATTCCAGCATGCATGTCTGTAGGTGTTCGTGTCCTAAGTTTTTATGGCTATACTTCTGTGTATTGGGGGGATATAGGGGGAATTTATTATAGGAGTAATTAATTATTTTGGGTTTGTTTCTTTAAGACCAGTATTTTTTCAAAGATTTCCTTCCTGTTTCCTTAGTAAGCATTCCTGAAAATTCCTTATATCTAACATTTATATATATTTAGAACGTTTTATGGGGTTGTTTCCAGCTGGTCTGAGTTGACTGTTCCAGGGTTGACGGTAGCAGCATCTCCTAGATTTCCACGTGGGAGTGAGACCAAGTACCACGGCAGAAAAGTCTCCCTAGTCTTGGTTTCAGGATCGATGCAGAGGTCAGTGCTTGCTCGCTAGATGTGCATCTTAAGACGAAGGGTCAGAGAAGAACCAGGGGTCTGGTGTGGGGAGCCGTCCCCTGTGACCAAGGTGGCTCACATTCAAGCAGTAATGGCTTCGTCGGATACAAAGCACTTGGACTGAAGAGGGTCTTCAGCGGGATACGGTGACTGTTCTTCTTGTAATAGCTGTATGGTTTTGGAAGACGACGCGAGAAGATGAGCGGGAGGCCCAGGGCCAGCCCCTGGAGCGGGACGTAGGTCTGGGAGCCCATGTCTGTCTGTGGAGCAACAACTGGAGCGAGCGCGGGACGAGAGGGACCAGGGAAGTCCCAGCCAGTTGCTGCAGAGAGAGCTGGGTCTGGGGGTTGACTGAGGCCACGAGTGTGTGTGCACACGCGCGTGTGGTGTCTGTAGGGGTGAGGCACCTGGGAGGGGTGAAGATCCAGGGCCAGCTGCCGAGCAGGCTGCGTGCGCAAGGGGTCCATAGGGTGTGAGCGAGGGGGGCTGTGCCACAGCTGGAGCGGGATCTGCAGCCTCGGGGCTCGCTCTGCCTAGGTGCCAGCAGCTGGGAAGACTGGGATCCAGGGTCAGCTACTGGGCAGGCTGTGTCTGAGCCCAGCTGCTGGAGGGATCCACGCTGCACCTATGTACCTATAGACATTTCCCACTAATTCAGCCTCTCCCCCTAACGGTCTCTTGAAGTACTTGTGTGTCGTTCTCCTTGGGCAGATACTGTTGGTTACAACTTGGAAGATTTGAGGATGAAAGAGAGAACGGAAGAAGCAGAATGCCCTGAAGCACCTTTTGGGGATGGGAGGAATTAATTAATCAGCAAAGCTGTGCTGGGATGTTTCATTCTAATCATCTCTTTTGTATTTCAGCCCTGGCCTAGTGTGTCCAACCTGGCCAAGGATTTCATCGATCGTCTACTCACGGTGGACCCCAGTGACAGGATGACAGCCCTTCAGGCCCTGAAGCACCCGTGGGTGGTCAGCATGGCAGCCTCTTCCTCCATGAAGAACCTGCACCGTTCCATCTCGCAAAACCTTCTCAAGAGGGCGTCTTCCCGCTGCCAGAGCACCAAGTCCGCACAGTCCACCCGCTCCAGCCGCTCCACCAAATCCAACAAGTCGCGGCGAGTTCGGGAACGGGAGCTGCGAGAGCTCAACCTGCGCTACCAGCAGCAGTACACTGGCTGAGCGCTGGGCTGGGACCTGCCGGGCGTCTTCCCAGACGTCTTCTCTGCGGTGTAGGTGTGCAGCACCCTTTGCCGCACACTCACTCAGTGAGGAACATCCAGGTTCCTCCCTCCCTCCCTCCCTCCAGGTGTCCCCCCCATCCATGAGGAGGTGTCCCCCCGTGCGGAGGAAAGGGAATCTCGTGGTGGCCATCACACCCCGCGAGCTGTGCCGTGGGGTCTCGCGCAGGAAACGGGGGAGCCCTTGTAGGCTCAGAGCGCAGCTCAGAGCCTCGAGTAATACACAAATTAAGGAGCCACGTGGGGAGAAGCGCTCTTTCTGTAGCCCAGGAGCTTGGTTGTTCATAGTTATTTATTAATTCCAGAGCGTTGAGTTTCTCTCACTTGCATATGAAAAAAAAAGAAATCACTTTATGTGTACGTACATGCACGTATGTGTGTGCACACACACGTGTGGGTGTGTATATGTATTTAAAAATTATATATACACAAATTCTGAGCTGGTTTAGTCAGACTGTGGTGCCTTTGCAGTGAAGCTGGTATGAGTCACATGCAGTTAGAAGTAGGATAGCTCTGACTCACCGGCGTGCTGCCCACCAGCTCCTCGTCCCAATACGACACCGAGGAGATGCCAAACAGCAGTTTTCTGTGACGGCTGGGAAGCTGCGAGGTTTCCCCCGGGGGCTGCCATCCACCTGATGACGTCAAGAGTTTGCTCAAGCTGTGCGAGAGCGGCCGAGCAAATTGGCAACCAGGCTGAAGTGCTGCGAGCTCGGAGCTGTAGTCACGTTCCTTTGATCCGGACTGGGTGGGCGCTCCTGATGGAGGGGTGGGAAGAGGATCATCATCCTGCAGAACACAGAGAGATGTCTTTGGCAAGGCAAGGTTTTTGTGGGGTTCCTTGCTGCCCCCCTTGAATTATCCTTCCGCTATTTGCAGCAAGACCGGTGCCTACCACGCAGGGTTTGTTGTTCTTGCTGTGAGACGGCCCTGTCATACCTGTGACCTGTTACACGTCCTGCGCCCTTCAGACTAGCGTTACCGACTGCATCGCTTCACCAGAACTTCGGTGGTTCCAGGTGTTGCACCCCGTCTGCAGATTTTATGGGGCTCCCCTGCTTTGCTTGCCTGTTCTGCCCCGGTCTTGCTGTCCCTGCTCGGGGTCAGCGATGTGGTGGTGGGAGCTGTCGGGATGGCCACAAATGGCTCCATAGCCACCAGGGTAGGGGCTTGGGTAGTGGAGGTCCAGTCCTGGAGCGTCAGCAGTGATAATGCCCTGGAGACACTGCCCAAACACCTTAGAACTGTTAGGTGTGACTTCAGTTCAACAGGAAAAACCTGCCTTTCGCAGTTTTCCTTGTGCTGGATGGGTGATGTGGGGGCCTCTTGTGAAGGACCTCTCGGGGGGGTGGGGGCTGTAGAGCTGAGCTTTGTGCAAACCTGCTGGGGTATCTTCCCTACTAGTTCGAGCAGCAAAGCGGGGCTGATGGCACAGTCTCAGGGTGGATTTGGCCTCTTGTGATAGCAGAGACAAGATCTGCAGTGAAGGAGAATGCTGGGGTTTAAAACTTTGCATATGAAGCCATAGGGTTTGCTTCGTGCCGTGCGCTTGGGAAGTGTTTGCTCAGCTCTGGGCTGGAGATGCGGGCTGCGCAAGCTCGAGGGGCTGGCGGGCATGGCCCTTCCGCCTGGGATTGATGTCGGTGCTGCTGTGTTTTGGTGTCAGCAAGGTTTTAAGCGGTCGGTCACATCTCCAGGTCGCAACTCTACTGGCTGCAGCCCCTCTTAGTCAGCAGACAGCAAAGCAGCGCAGCTTCAGTGGGAGAAGACTGAGTTTTATGTGCTAAGGAAAAAAAAAAGGGAATTTCTAGGGATGTGCTTCCCTCCCCAAAGCTGGGATGGGCCATAACCACTGTGAGCACAGCTCGATGTGCCCAAGCGTGTGGTGGGGAGTACACCAGAGGAGACCTGAGGACAGACAGTATTTGTAGCAGGGGTGAATTCTAAATCCTTTGCATGGTTTTGCATATTATTTTGAAAACTCTGGATCCTTTGCAGGCTGCCCTCTCTGAGTGGCCATTCTGCCATATCACATGCAGTCTTTCTTCCATCAGCATTAACAGATACCGCAGAATTACCAAAAATTGTTTTTTTCAGCTCTGTGGACTGCAAAAAAATTGTTTCTTCTGCTTCTGTTACCTCCTCACCTGTAGTCTTCCCTGGTTCGTTACCATGAACTATAAACTAGACGTGATTTCTGACAAAACAGGCAGCTTGCCACATTTTGCTTCATAAACAGTTCAGTGCCCCTCATATTTCTGCAAACAGCTCTTCAGAAGCAGCAACCACTCTAAGACAAGTATCAACTGGAAAATTGTTCTTCCCCTGGACGTTAAGAGATGGCAGGATGCTCCTCTCGGAGGGCTTCTGGTTTGGAGCCGTCACTCGTAAGAGTCTTCTGCATGTTTGGAGCATCACACCCAGGCACTGTGATCTCTTTTCCCTCCTGGGTGCTTTCGTGGCCCTCCCCAGGTTATCTTGCATGTTTATCCTTAAAATAGGTATTTTGCCTATGCCGGGAGGTCAAACTGATGAACTGAGCCAAGACCTCTAGAACCTGAGACCCTTTCCTTTAACCACTAGACCATCAAAATGCACAGATGTTGTGCAGACGTCTGCCCACACTGTTCCTTCATGCTTTCCCTTGTGGGATAAATGAAGGTGGAGAGGAGGTCAGGACATTGAGCTCTGGTCTGACCAAGCTTGTTTCCCCACCTTCACAAAGCAGAACAAAAATCTTCTCATCTGTGACAATTTTTGTGTTATTGCTCTTTTCAGCTATTAGTTTTTCACCAGGAAAAGTTCAAAACGATGTCATTCGTGGTGAGTTTGGGGTGCAATATGTTTTGGGAAGCGAGATGTTGCTATATAGGTTCCCGACGGTGTCGGTGTTCTGTGATGATACTCTGACCAGGGAGGTGAATTGTCAGAAGGGAGGATCTTCCACGTACCGGATAGCTGCAGCCTGCCTCTTTGTGGTGTGGAGCTGCGGTCCTCGGGCATCCCGCTATTAGGGAATTGCACCAAAGGGGACCAAGTCCATCCCGTAAGGGGCTTTGGCTTTTCTAGAAAAAGAACTCTAATTCTCTTTACAAATGCAATGTTTTCTTGTTTGCGTGGAAAAATCAATGTAAACATGGGGAAAATCTTTATGGGCTTTCCTTCCATCATTTGATTGGCTCAATCCCTCTTCTTTTTCTGTATCAGTATTTGCAGGAACCCAGACAATAACGTGTGTGGGCAGAGGGGAGACTAGCAGAGCTCCGTCCAAGTGTCCCTTGGAGCCCTCGGTGATCTTTCTGTTTTCACTCTGTCCGGAAAACTGCGATGATCCAAGTGCTACGTTGCAAGGTCCAGCTCAAGAACGGTTCCGCGGGTGCTTTTGTCCTTGCAGTTGTGGCACATTTTCAGCTGGGTCTGGCGGGGAGAACAGGCAAAGTGCTGTAATTTTGAAGGAGTAGTTCAGGTGACTTCAATCTCTCTTCTAAGCAGCTCTTCACTGTGAATTATCTTGATCATCTGTCTTCGTATATATTCCACAGGAGCATCTCAGCTCTCAGTTTATCTCAAGTCTCAGGAGTTTACACTTTTCAGGAGCGCCTTGTTTGGGGATTTTAGAAGCAAAAATCTCTCTGAAATGTCTTTTCTTTCGTTTAATTTTTAAATCGCTTTCTTTGGCTCTTAATGGTGGTTCTTAATTTGGCTCGCAGGGTTTTTTGGAAGACTTCCTCTGGTACTGAATTAGCCGGGAGAACGCAGGTAACAAATGCATGTTCCAGGCCATTGCTGAGCTGCAGTCTTTATATTAGCTGGAGTGCAAATCTCTGTAGACGAGTGCTCTTGTTTTCTGGACTTCTGTTCAGACAGTGAAAATGAAGCTGGAATGACACCTAGTGGCAAATCGTAGTGTGTCCGTGTCCCAGTACAGCCCTTTTCTGATTACGTTCCCACTGTTCCGGGGTGAGATGCTCTATACAAAGAGGTTTGGTGTGCTGAGCGATGGTCCTGGACCACACCTGCAGTCCTAGGTGTTCAGCGACCTTCTCAGCACGGCACTGTTTTCTCCTGTTCTGATCCCGAAGAACAGCATTTTAGCCCACATGGGTGAGCATGAGTCCACGTGCACCCGCTGGAAGGCGTGCTCAATGCTGGGGAAAAGACGCCTGTGGATTTTTTTTTTTTTTTTTTTTGAGGATTGTTGGAAATGAACGTGAAAAAGTCTTCCGGAAACAATGTTAAGTGGTCTACAGACTCGCATCCAGATTTTTGAGTACCTAATGTAATTTCTATGCGTTTTGCTAAAACAGCAATTATTTGTCCAGGTTTGATTTACTTCTTGCCCTTCTCAAGGTTCTAAAAACCAACGTGTCAACCCAGTGACGGTAGAAACCCCCTTCTGCAGCTTCCTGCAATCCAGAAGAAGTCTGTGCTCTTTAACGCTGAGGTTGTGATAGCATCCAGATGCTCCTGCCAGTTCCTGGGCTGCGTTGTTCTTGGAAACCTACAGCCCTACGTGAGGGACAGCTTCACAGCCTTGTGATGAGAGCAAGCCCAGACAAAAGGGCTCTGACCCGCTGGCTTCGGTAGCGATGTGGAAACCAGCTGCAGTGTAGGGCCTGCGTTACGTATTTGTTTTGGCAATGATAAAGCCTCAAACTCTTTAACTTCTTCGGAATTTGGATATTTTCTTCTTTTAGGTCAGATATTTTCTGCTCTGGCAATTTGCATTCTTTCTTATACCCTGCTCTGTTTCTCAGTCCTGTTCTCTACCAGGGTGTTTGGTGAAGTACTAATACACTCAACTTTTATGTAATGCCCAAACTGGAATAGGAGTCGTGGTTAATTCAGCAGCAGCTCTGGATTTGGCTCTGCAGGAGCCGTGGTGAGTCCTGGAGCGAGGTAAAAGCATCTGTATGGTGCCTCGCAGGTGGGAGGAGGCTCCCTTTGAGGACCCTGCAGTGCAGGCTCAGCTCAAAATGGTCTCGTACAACCTAGGACATCTACTGCGTGGCTGTTACAGGCCCCCCCTGCGTGGGGCCGTAGTCTTATTTTATGTGGCGATACTAAAGATTTGGAGGGTTTGAGGTGGGGTAAATTAAAATCTCAGTTGTTTGACTTAATTTAGTTTTGTAAATGATGCAAAGCAACACAGAGATTGGCTTTCGGAAGGGATCACACCCTCCGGAGGAGTTGCAAACTGTTCTCTGGCAGCGGTGTGAGCCCTTGGATTTGCAGGGCGGGTGGTTGTGTCCCGAGCTCTCACCAGCTCGGCTTCGTCCTGGGAAATATCACGAAGTGCCTGTACCACTCTGTGCCGGATACCCAGCCCCAAGTTGCCTACACCACTCTTGGGAGGTTTTTGGTGCTGTTTTTTTGACCGCTCAGTGTCCTCTTTCAGCCTGGATTAAGAACACCGCTCTTGGGTGCTGCGCAGGCAGGTGCCTGCACGTCAGCTGTGCCTTACTGAGCAGTAAATGTGCCAAAAAAAAATGTGAAGCTGCAGGGATGTGCGGTGGCAACGGCATCATGGAGCTCGGTACCTTCCACCCTCGGTGTCCCTGTGGTGGAGGGACCACGGGAGGCAACGGGCTGCTGCCTGCCTGATGACATTTTTTTCCTCCCCTGCACCGTAATACTGTAGATCCCTCGTGTGTGACGGGCGAGCCGCTCGCCGCTGTTGCATTAATAACGTTGCACTGTGTTTGTCTGCTGAATGTGGAGGAGATCCGCGGCTCCAACGAGGTGCGTTAGAACCGAGCAGCTCCTGCGAGCACGCCCAGATGCCGTGAGTTTTCCTGTTGCCTTTCACTATGGGAAGACACCTCCCGGGAAGCTCTCGGGACCGGAGGTCTTCCAACACTTGCTGTTATTTTTGGTCGCCAAATTTCCGGTGCTGGGTTGGAACGGCTTGGAAGTAACTCCGGTCGTGTCCCATTAGCCTCCTAACAGGGCTGTTTTGAGAAGCATCCAGTTCGGTGACTTGCCTTTTGAGTCCTGTCTTTCCACTAAGGACTGTCTTACAGGATGAGGTCCGAACCATTGTAATTAGTCTGTAACGTTACCATTAGAGTGTACAGAATTATTTATTTTGTGTACTCGGTCTGCTAAACGTGTAAATGTATTCTGTGTACCCCATCGCTCTGCTGTCGTTACTTCTGGCTCACGGCTGGCGCGGGGGCTGACTGCTGAACGACGCTGCTTTCCGGGCTGTGAACGGTGGTCAGTAAACGCATCGAAAGCCAGGAGCTGCTCTCCCCTCTGATGTGTTCTTGGAGCACAGCAAGAAGGTACCAAAGTGCCTGTGAAAGCGTTTGCTGGTTTCTTTAATGCAGGTGCCAGGCCAGGAGCTGCCGGAGGGGAGACCTTGTGCGGGGCTGGGATGTCCGCAGGGATGCTCCAAGTGAGTTGGGCTCTCAACCTCTTGCTGGAAGGCAGGGTTTGGAGGCTGAACAGGCACTTTGGGACATTTTGTTCACTTTTCTTTGACTGCAAGGTGGCAAACGGGGCTAGAAAAATACCCTGGATTGCCCGCAACAACTCTCTGGTTTCACTCTAGGCAGCTCTTAGGGACCAGCAGGAAAACCTGTAATACCAAGTGACAAATGCACACTCCTTTCGAACCACCTCCTCCTGGAAGTAAGGAGATTTTTCAGGGACAAGGGACCCCGTCCCAGCAGTGGTAGGGATGACAGTGACCTGAACACCCAGAGCAAATGACCCATTGTGCTGCAGTTCATTAATTCCTGTCTGAAGCTCCACGTGGCCACCAGTTTCTTCTGCCCTTAGGGCCCATCCCCACATCTCTGACGTTCAACTGTCTTTAAGGTCATTTAGGAGCTAACTAAAGCCAAGCAGGAGTGTGCTGCTTTCATGTGATGGGTTTTATTTCAGATACCACGGAGTGAAAGCACACTCTGCGTGTCATGTGGGACGGGGTGTCCCTAGTGCAGCTGCTACCGCTGCCCTTAGGGGGGAGTAGCAAGGAGCTCAGCC
Organism: Calonectris borealis; assembly: GCF_964195595.1. NCBI lineage: Eukaryota > Metazoa > Chordata > Aves > Procellariiformes > Procellariidae > Calonectris > Calonectris borealis. Next base: position 1,025,319 of record NC_134323.1, read on the forward strand.
CTCGTGCCCTTCTCCCCTGTGTCCCGGGCGAGGCTTTCCAAGGCAAAGGAGCCCAGGCCAGCAGCTTCACGGGTTTCTCTGCAAGCCCCAGTGCCCTCACGTCAGTTTGCTCCAGTTGCTCTTGCTCCCTGCAGAGCAGACCACTAAATGAAGTGAAATTTTATCCAACCAAGCTAAAACTTATCAGCCCTGAGCTATGCTTGAGCAGCTTTTTTATTTTTTTAAACTCAAGCATTTGGGCCAACCTTTTTTCTTTACCTTCCACTCATGATCTATAACCCTTCCCACGGGTACGTCTGTGTAGCGTCATGCTTTCTCTGCGACTGCCTGATATGAGAGCGATTACAACGTCTTGGGGGCTGTGATTCACGCAGCTAAGGTTTTATATCGCATTCGCGTCACTGGTAAAGAAAAAAACCCCACGCCTCATGTTGGGACAGTCTGATCCTGCTCGTCTCCACTGTGTCCTCATGGCCAGCTCTATTTAAAGCTGCCAGGGACCAGGTTTTAATTCATTGACCATGTGTGAACACAAAACTACTTTTTTTTTTTTTTTTTTTGCACCTGCCATTGTCTCAGGACCCTGTTTGGGTGAAAACACTGCTTTCTTCTGAAAACCTGTCGCCTGGCCTTGAATTTTATTTTCAGCTTCAGATTTTCCTTTGGGATGGCCTTGAGTTTCCCATTCTGTTACCTGGCAAATCTGCACGTGTGAAGCAGCGTGCTGTTCTCCAGCTGACCCTTCCACCTTCCCGAAGAGCTGGAGCTGCCGCTGGCTTTTCTCCCTTTCAGCTCTGTGTTCCCAGGCTGTTACACAAGTTACAGCTTTAAGTTGCAGGCAGGGATCTTTTAAGATCCCGTGCAGCCACCCTCCGTCGCAAGCCGAGAAGCGCTTGCTGGTGCTGAGCCTGGTGAGCTGCAGCTCCGCAGTCCCTTCCCTGGTGGGACCGGCTGGTGCTGGAGACCTTGCAATGGGTCAGTGGAAGGACCATCACAGGTAACTTCACCCACCCTCAACGCCGCGGTGGTCTCTGGGCTGCTGCCAGGGTGTAGATCCGTGTGCTTGAAGACCCCCTGAGCAGCCCTCGAGCCGCAGCCGGCCCTGCTCCCCCTCTGCCTGCGCATCGTGTCCTGCCTTCGCGCCTCCCCAGCGGTCCCAGCTGGGCACCGAGCTCCGGCTCTGGGAGGTGCTGGGGTTCAGGAGAGGAGCACGGGGTGCCCCAGGCTTCCCCCATGCGCCTTCCACTCCGGTCCGCATCGCACCAGGAAAGGAGCCAGAGGCAGCGCTTGGCACAAGCAAACGCTGACACTTTATTACGAAGCGGGGTGCCTGGCTTCCAGCTCAGCCCCTTGCCGGCTCTGCCGAGCTCACCGTGCCGGGAGCAGCGCCCAGCGAAGGGGTCCCTCCAGCGCCGGCTCTATCCCTGAGCAACAACGCGGTCGATCCAGTTTCGGAACTGGCTTACGCGGGTGTACACGGCAGGCGTGCGGACGTTGCAGTTTCCGTTTCCCCAGGAGACGATGCCGATCAAAGTCCAGATGTTCCTGTTCTGGTATACCAGGGGTCCGCCAGAGTCACCCTGCGGAGAAGACACCTCCTGCTTAGTGGTCCCAGCATGTGCTCCAAACTGGTCCCTGCCACCCCAGCCACCTGGTCCCCTGGACGCAGCCAGGTGCTATCGCTTAAATCTCTGGCTCCGCAGACCCCCGTGTCCTCCTCCTCCGCCCTCCCTGCGGTGCAGCGGGACCTCGGCTCCTCACCTGGCAGGAGGAGGCGCCGACCCCGCCGGCACAGAGCATGGAGCTGGTGATCCGGTTGCCCCAGTACTGCTTGCACTGGCTCTGGGCGATCAAGGGCAGGGTTACCTGCTGCAGGCGCACTGCCAAGGCTTGGGCTAGGGGAAAGAAGCACCATTAAATCGCCCCGGCGTCAGCAGCTCTCCTGGGGCCTTTGGGAGCGCACAGGCACCCTAGGCAAGCTCTCGCTGGTGCTCCCAAATACGGGTGCTGCCGTGCAAAGCACCTTCCTCCTCCATGCCAGAGTACCCCTTCTTCCCTGGCCGTGATCGTCGCGTGCAAGCAGCCTGGAGCGAGGGCAAGCTTCTGCCCGTGCACAGTCGCCCCTGGGGCATGCACGCACCCGCCTCCTCAGCACGCACCTACACCCAGGCGTGCACCAACGCACCCGTATGCGCACTTGTACACACCCAGACGGGGTTACTCAACCGCCAAACTCCCCCCTCCCCATGTGTACACGAGGTGTCACCCCCCCAGGTGCCCACGGGCACCCCCGGACCCTGCAGAGCCCCCAGGAAGGACGGCAGCCGCACGCAGCCCTCCCCGAAGCTGCGGCGTACGTACAGTTGGTGTTGGTGCGTCCCCAGCCGGTGGTGACGCACTGGAGGTTGTTGGGCAGAGCCAGGTTGGCGGGGGCCAGGCAGATGGGGGACACGCGGGGTCCCAGCTGGGCGGGCGAGGAGAGCTTCAGCAGGGTGATGTCGTTGTTGATCTTGCGGGGGTCCCAGTTGGGGTTCGTGATGGCCTGCCGAGAAATACCCTAGCGCTTCATCCCTGCCCTCCAGGAGCAGCCGCGGCGCAGAGCTGCAGCCCCATCCCAGCACCGCGACCGCGTCAGCCCGGCTCACCCTGGCCACGGTCTTCACTTGGACAGACTCTGTCTTGGAGCGGAGGTCATATTCCCCGAGGACGACGACGTGGGAGTACGGGCTGCGAGAGGTAAGGGAGTCAGGGGGAGGCGGGGAGCCGGCACCCGAGGTGGGAACAGCACCAGGGGCTGCCGCGGGCATGGTGCACTGCGTGCCCAAGGGGGCCGCGGGCATGGTGCACTGCGTGCCCAAGGGAAGCCACCATGGGGACAGCCGGACAGGGAGCCCCGGGCTGCTCAGTTCCTCAGGTGCTGGCCTTTGGGGCTGTCCCAAGTTGCCGCTCGGCGATGCCCAGCGCGCCCTGAGCCCCTGCCCCTGCTGGGTGGCACCGGCGTGGGCTGGCCGGGCACCGCTCCTCACTTGAATTCGCAGTGGGCTGCCGTGACGACCCAGTTCTCGTTGATCAAGGAGCCGCCGCAGAAGTGGGATCCTGAGCGGGTCTGGGGAGGAGAGAGGGAGGAAGAGCTGGGGCTGGGCAGGCTGAGCCCCCCCCCGCCAAAGCTGGGGGCAGGCAGAGGGTGTCACGGGTCCCCTTGGTGCCTGTCCACCCCCCAACCGTGGTGCCTGGCTCGCCGTGCCGTGCTGCCGCGGTGCTTAGGGCACCGATGCTGCCCCTGCCCGGGGAGTGGGACGGAGCCGTACCTGCAGGGACACCTGCCAGGGCCATGAGCCGGGCACCGCGTCCTGCCCGTTGATGATCCTCTCGCTGTAGTGCACCGAGGGGCTGATGGTGGGCACCCCACAGCCTGCGGGAGAGGCAGAGGGGCACAGGGGTGACCCTGAAAGCTCAGGGCTCGTGCCCGGGGGCTGCCTGTGCCAATGCGGGTGGCTCTGTGTCACCATCCCCAGGGTGCCCCGGTCCTGCTGCACCCGAGGACCTCCCCGCACCTGCGGGCAGCGCTTACCTGAGACGGCGCTGGCAAGGGCCAGGCAGGCAACTGCCCACAGAAACGCCATCCTGGGAGGACACGGCTGTGCCCCCGGGGCCACGAGCTTTATAGCAGCCAGGAGCCGTGTGGCTTGTAGCCAAGCAGGGCAAGGTCCCCCCGCTGCCTCCTGCCAGCTGTGGGCAGTGGTGACGGGCCAAACCTGGCACCTACCTTGCCCCACGCAAGCGGGGACGTAGGAACGTGCTGCCGAAAGGCACCCTGGGGTGCTTGGGCTATTGCTGTAATGAGTTGTGTCAGTTCTCGCTGCCCGTGGAGCTGGAGAGGGAGAGCACCCCAGGGCTGTGACAGGGGGCACAGGGGGCTGCTTGTGGGCACACAGCTGGGGTAGCAGTGGGGCTGGACGTGCTGGGACGGGTGCCAGTGCCTGGGCTGTGGGAGGTCCCCCCGTCCCCAGGCCTGTTTCAGACCTGTTGGCACCAGGGCTGTTTTCCCTTGTGGCCACGAAGCCCTGGCCTGGGACAGCGCCGGTCCCAGCTGGCCGTTCCCAGGGCCACCCCTTGAACCACGGCCCTGGTGCAGGTGACCGTGTCCCAGAGCCAGCTGGGGCAGGTGGGGCGGGCGGACGCCTTCCCAGGCAGGCGGGAGCCGTGGCCAGCGCGGAGAGCTGGGCGAGCACACCGTGAGCCCCAGGGAGGACGGTGGCCACCTCCCCGAGCCGAGGCTGACCCCTCCACCTGAGCACCCCCCACTGCAGCTGCCGGACCCCTCAGCCCAGGGCTGCATGCTGGGGAATGGCGTAGTCCCTCCCAAATCCCCCCGTCACCATCCTGGATGCGCAGGGCGGGGGGGACATAGCGTCTCCCTCATCCCCCATGTCCTTGGCTGATGCTCCCGGGGTGGCACCGGGTGCAGAGAACCATCCCTGGGGTGATGCTGAGCACGGGGATGTACCCCCCGCGCTGTGCCCCCCAGATACCCTCATCCCTGCCCTGACCCCCTGGGGAGCAGAGCCTGGACGCTGGTGAGCGATTGCAGAGCTCAGGCCTTTATTTCTGGCAGTGGTGCTGTGCGAGGACAGCAGGATCAGGCCCGCCGCAAGGCAGGAAGCGTGGCAGAGCGTGGAGGTCTCCCAGGGTGCTGCAGGGGTGGGGCAAGGATGCAGGCACAGGGCCAGCTTTGCTCCTGATCTTCGCATGGCACCCGGGGAGGAGATGACCAAGGGCTGGACAGCAGCAGAGGCTGGAGGGAGAGCCGGTGCCCATCATGGAGGAACCTGGGCCAGGAGGATGCTCAACGCACCAGACACAACTCGGTTCATGCTCTGCATGAGGCTGGAGGGTCTTGGACTCCAGTCCTGTCTTGGGTGCTGGCAAGAGAGCCGGGGCCAGGAGCTGGGCAGGGCAGCAGGGGCTCGGAGCTGTCCCTTCACGCCGGCAGGGTGGATGGCACTACCCAGGGTGGTGAGACCCCGTTGTGCCCTTCTCCTCGGTGGCCGTGAGCCGTGATGAGCCGGCTGAGCTGCTCTCCGCCGTCCGTGCAGGGCCCAGGCTGGCGGAGCAGCAACACCAGACCTCTGGGCTGAGCCAGAGGAAGACCTCCCACGGCTAAAACCCTCCTGCAAGCCTGGGTCTAGCAAGGCTCCCGGCTGCCTTGGAGCTGGGGTGGTAACAGACTCCATGGCCAGGACGCGCCGGCTCAGAGGGCTGTCTGGAGACTCGGGGGAAACCCAAATATCTCTGCAGCCCCACGGAGACGTGGACTCACCCCGGCTGCAGACTCGTGCCCTTTGCTCTGCAGCTCCTCTTTCTCCTGCCGGCAATGGGCCAGACCTGAGCAGCCCTCAATTACCGCCTCAGCAGGCCAGCAAAAGAGCTATGGGTTGATTTTCTCCTGACCCAGGTCTCCCGGGGCTGGTGCTTGTGGGGAACAGCCGGCTCAGCGAGGCAGGACCGGAGGAGGACGGCACGTATCCAGACTGTCCCCAACACAGGGCAAGGTGCTGCGCCTAGGGGATGCCATGTGTCACCTCCGTTCTCCCTACGCGCCGCCTCGGAGATGTCCTGCGTGGTCCGTACGTCCGTGGGGGCAGCGGGGAGCAGGCCGTGGGGTGCCGCGTCAGGCACACTTGCCCTTGCGAAGGCAGAAGGGCAGCTCCGGAGCAGGGACCAGGATGGTGCTGAAGATGGGCCGGTAGCTCTCGGGCAGGACCTGGGGGTGCTGCGCCATCATTTCCAGCACCATGTGCCGCACCTCCTTGGAGACGTCACCCCGCAGATCCAGCAAGGTGGAGATGTGCTCATCGCTGGGCAGAGAGCAAGGGGTGAGTCCGGGCACAGCTGGCCCACGGCACCATCCGCAGGGCCCTCGCAGTGCTCGGGTCCTGCAAACCTCCCATGATCCAGAGAAGCTGAGCCGAGGCCAGGGCGAGCCGGTACTTTGCATCAGCCAAACTTTAAAATTTGCTTGAAAATAACCCCACAAAGCTTGTCAATTTGGTTTTGACATTTCATGGGGTTCGGCTGATTCTGACATTTCCAGTTTGGTGTTTTGTGATTTCTCACAACTTTTTTGGCCACCAAATACAGACGGGTGAATGCCACAGCAGAACTGCTTTTTCCTTTACATCTTTGCCCTTGGGACTTTGCAAGAACCCCTCAAATCTGGAGCATGGGAAAAGGAAACCTCAGGGAGGAGGGGGAAAAAGCTCAGGTTTCTGCCTGCTCTACAGCATAACCTCACGGGGTCCAGCTCAAGCCTGGCTCCGCTGGGCAGGCTCATGCCTCCCCCATCTCAGGGAGAGCAGAGCTGGGGGGCTCTGAGAGCAGCAGCTTCTCACCTGGCGTCAGGGTACTTGGTGATGAAGCCCAGCACCTCCAGGCTGAGCAGTGCCGGGTCTTTGAGGCAGATCAGCTCCCGCAGGGCAAAGACGGCCTCCAGGCTCTGCTGGCTCCGGTCCAGACCCTGGGAGGGAGAGTGGCCACGTGTGAGACTGGGAGGAGGCCACCGCGGTGGCCAGTGAGACGCAGCCCGGTCCTCAGTGCCCACGTGGGGACCTGGGCCCTGGTGGCTGGTGTCTCCCCACTCAGCGTGTCCCACCGATGGGTGCTGGCTCGCCCCAAGGCGAGACGAGGCTGTGCAGCCTCACCAACCTGCGCTGGGCAGGATGGGTGGTCCCCCGAGTCCCTAATCCAGTCAGTTCCTCCCATCTTGGCTTCACAACTGCCCAAGCGTAACAGCCACGTCTCGATCGCGGGCTGAGGTACCCACCCCATCTGCTGTGGGCTGGAGGGGAGCAGGAGGGCGACGGGGATGAGCTATGAGCTCCTTGCACCGACCTCGCTGTGCAATGCTCCCCTCCCATGGCCCAGCCCCGGCTCCCCGCCACACTCGGGCACCCCTCACCAGGCCACAGAAGAGCTCCCGGAGCTGCGTGGCGTCCTGCAGCAGGCGGTCGCAGAGCTGGCCCCGCTCCTCCTTGCTCTTGCACACCATCTTCTTCTGCATGAGTGCCCGCAGGTACTGGCTCGCCACCAGGAGCTCGCTCTCCGTCAGCAGGAGCTGGGCAGGGGAGAGCTGTTAGCGCTGGGCATCGCCTGGGCGTCGGACCCCAACTGCCCAGGGAAAGGGGCTGGATGCAACACCAAGCCGTGGGGGCAACCTCCTGGGAAGACCCCTGGCCAGAGGGACAGAGTAGGTAGCTAAATTTGGGGGAAACCCTGAACATCTCTGCGTGAGATGTTCAGCCCTCTGGGCTGCTCCGGAGGATACGGGCTCTCCGGCAAACCCAGCAGCGACTGCATCCCCGCTCCCCTCCCAGCTCCCTGCTGCCTCTGGGCTGCCTCTGGCACCCCACCATGGTACCCAGCTGCCCAACCTCCTTGGCCCACAGCCATCTGAAGCACAGCCCGCAGCAACCCGTACCGTGAAGACGGGTTTCCTGACGCGGGAGAAGTCCTTTGCGTACTTGTCAATCACTTCGCACATGCTGCTGACGAGCTGGGACCCGGAGAGCCACTTGCGGGAAGGCAGCTGCAGGCAGAGGGGCTGAAAGAAGCAGAGGAGCAGCGCACGGCGCCCTGCATCGCATTGCTCTCGCAGCAGCTGCCAGCTGCGGGGCGGCACGACATCCCACAGCCGCTGCCCGCCTGCTGCCTGGCAGCACGACCGCTTTGCCTTGCAAAACCCCCAAGCGCCCGCTGCCAGCCGAAAGTCAACATAAAATAGAAGAGTGGTCTAAATTAGGAAATTATGGAAATACCCTGGGGCTGCCCCTCCCTGAGACCCAGGGATCCACATTTTGGGGCTTTATCTGGGTCATGATGCCCCACCGTGGGCAGCACCTGAGGTCTGGGCAGCAAGCTGCTCCTCACACACCCGCTTTTGGCCTGTCCTGCTGTGATTTTATTTTTAATTTCCACTCCTCTCCACTTCCCTTGTGTAGACATAACACGTGTTTGGCCGAGGGCTTTGACCTCCTAGTCCTCCCCTGCTGTCCTTGCCTGCCTTCCTGCCTGCAGGCAGACATTCCCTCTACGTCTCTGCTGGGGCCGTGGCAGTCTGCGAGCATTTCACCCTTTAGCTGCTCCTTTGTTTTCACGGCATTCAAGCCCTAAATAGCAATGCCATTAATTATTCCAGATTTTTGGTCCAGGCTCCAGGAAAGCTAAATTTGACTACGCTGGCAGGAAACGACTCGGGCAGTTGCAGATGGGCTCATATCCTCTGCACGAACGTTGCCTCTCTCCTGTTTGGTTTTCTGCCACGAAACAGCCATAAAAAGGAGCGCGAGGCAGCCTGGGCGGGCTGTGGCTCCCGGTCTCTGTCGGTTAGTAGTTTGGGGGCCACAAGCCATCTGCCCCAGCGATACAGGGTGGTGCTGGCTGGCGACAGACATCGCCTGAGCTGCGGGTGGTTTATCAAGGTCTGGGAGCCAGGCTGGCAGAGACGCCTGCAGGATGATAGCAGGCCGTGGGGTACGTGGCGGGGATCCTGGGGGTGTAGCAGTAGGGCTGTTCTTGCTGGGGCCGGGTTTGTGGCAGCCCTGCCAGCCTCAGGGGCTGTGGACAAACGTACCTGCAGGTCCAGGAGCAGCTCCTCCAGCAGCAGTTGGCAGGCTTTCTTCTGCGTCCTGTCTAGAGCAGCCCGGAGGGATGTGGGGACTTCTCTGCTGGCAGTGTCGGGGTGCAGGGAGGAGACAGAGGAGCTAGGAGAGAGAGAGGGAGGGGACGGGTAGCCTAGGAAGCACGGTGGGGATACTGGTCCCACATGGGGATGGGGAGTGGGGAGTGGGATTGCTACAAGACCTACAAGGTGCTGGTGAATGTTACCTGAGAGCCAGGTTGTTGTTGAGCATGGCCAGAAGATAGGAGACATAGTACTTGGGTATGGTACGGTCCTTCTGGTGCTCCTTCCCGCATTGCACTAGGGCTTCCCGCAGACTGCAACACAGCGAGTCAGCCATGATGGGCGGGCAGAGCCCCGGACGTCCCACCACGAGGCGCTGGGGTGCTCTTGGGGGCACGTGGACCTCCCACAACCCTCCCAGCTCACTTGGCTCTTTTCAGGCCCTGCCCCCAGGTTGGAGAGTGATGGTTTGTTGGGTAGGGTGGGACAGTGGGACCCCTTGGGAGAGCAGGGCTCGGCGCTACCAAAGGGGTGCTTGGGGCAGCAAGCCCTGGGAGCTGATGGCCCCCAAGGGCTGAGGCAGTAGCCCCATGGGTGGACAGGCTGCTGAGCCTTCTGTGACCTGCATGAGCGCTGGGTGCCCCACACAAGATCTCCACCATCAGCCTATGATGCTTGGCCATGGGTCCCAGGGTCTGTGGGGACGGGCCCGGGTGCAAGGGGCTCCACTGACCGGCCCAGAAATGCCTCGAGCTCCTCCAAGGCCATCTTGTAAACCTTCTGCTGCAAAGAGTTGGTGATCAAGGAGGCTACCTGGATATTCTCATTCAGCATCTGCACAGGGAGAGGAGAGTGGAGGTGAGTCAGTGGGAGGCTGCAGGCCTCAGCCCCCCTTTTTGGGGGCTCTCAGCATGGCCATGCCCCATGGTGCTGGGGACCCACCTGCATGACAATGACGGGCAGCGCTGACTGGAAGAAGCCCTGATGGTCCGTCTCAGGTTCCTCTTCCCTGAACCATTCCTTGAACTCCACCTCCAGGGTCCTCTGCATCCACTCGAGCACGCTAGCCTGCGGGATGGATGCCCACCACGGTCAGCCCAAGGAGCCGGGTACCAACTCCCTTGAGACCCAGCACATAGCACAGCAGCGAGTCCTGGGCCTCGTCCCACAGGCTCACGTTCTCCTGCTGCTGTCAGAGCAGATGGTGGCTCAGTGGTGGTCATTGGGTCCCCGTACCCATTGACTGTCCCGTTCACTCACCTGGACTTTCACCACGTACTTCCTCTCTGTCTGATCCACGAGCTCAGGGGACATCAAGGGACCCAGAGCAGAAATGTCCACTTCTGGGAGAAGGTCAGGGTGACCCATCATCTTTGGGCTGGAGGGCAGAGGTGGGACAGAGCTGGGAAGACCTGTGTTTTCCAGCAGTTCCTACCTCTCCCTCTGCCCAGCCCAGGCAGCTGGGGCCACCCTCCCAACCCACCCGTGTGCTGGTGGACAACCCGGCTCTCCACAACCTCCCCTGCTTGGTTGGTGCTGGGGTTGGTGCTGACCTGTGGTACACACAAAGCGCCCACTCAAGGAGGAGGAAGAGCGCCTGTTTGTCCAGGTCCTCTCGGAGGATGTCCTGGAGGTGGCTGGTGAGGGCCTGGTGGTAGGTGGCAGTGCAGACGCTGAGGATGTTGTAGTGAGCTGGGACGCACTGGACCATCAGGTCCTTCACCACACGCAGCTCAGATACGACGTCCTTCTGCAGCGCTGCCAGGTGCCTGGCCAGCCCTGGCCCCTGAGTGTCCATGCGAGTGGCACGAAAGTGGGCTCCTGTGATGGTCTCCTGGAGAACGTGGTAAAACTTCTGCCTCCAGCCCTTTGGGCGGCCAGGGGGCAGGAAGGTGGCCTCCAGGAGCAGAGTATCATCTATTTTCTCCTCCCGCTCGATGATCCGTACAGCGGTGACGAAGAGAACTGGGTCCTCGCGCACCAGCCGCAGGCTGCTGCCCACGATGTCCCACAGCTGCTTGGCCAGGCTCTCGTTGAGCTCCTGCAGGCCACCGAAGTAGGACAGCACAGTTGCCTGGGCACTGGAGAGCCCGCGGAGGTGCAGCTGGGAGAGGATGTCGTCCCGGAGGTGCTCCATCATCATGAGCTCCGCGTGGGCCTCCAGGAGGTGCTGCCCACGGAGCAGCTGCAGGGTATGGGAAAAAACCTCGTGGACTGTGGGAGAGGGAGGAGAGATGCCAGGATTGAGTGCGGGGGGGCAAAGAGGGTCGGCACCGGGGTCACGGGCGCAGGTTAGGCAGGGAGATAGTGAGGGGAAGGGGCTGAGATCTGGGGCTCTGGGAACACGGTGCTGGATCAGGCCCTGGGGAGGCAGTGGCATCTCCATCCACAGAGACTTTCCAAACCCAACCGGCAAAGCTGGAGCGATCTGCTCCAGCTTTGCCGCCAGCCCTGCGCGGAGGCCAGGGTTGGACTGGAGTTCTCCCCAGGGCCTTCCAGCCCAAATCCACGAGGATCGGGCCAGTGCCTTACCCGAGAAGAGCTGGGGCAGCACCTGGACCACCGAGGCCAGCTGCACGTGCTCCGCCGTCAGCGCCCGCATCTGCTGGAGGCCCTGGAAGCGGTCTGCACTGTCGAGCAGGGCCCACCGCGCAGCCCCCAGGTCCTGGCACACGCTCTGCATCTCCTGGGCCGCCGACCGCAGCTGCTCCAGCCCCGCGCCCACCCCCTCCAGGTAGGACTGGACAGTTGACTGGGGAGCAGAAGAGGGCGGAGGGGCAGTGGAGCTCTCAAAGGCTGGAGGACTCAAGCACCATTTGCCCCAGCTTTGCCAGGTCTCTCTTACAGGCACTCCCCCAGCCCCACGAGGTCACATCTGCCTCATCATGCCATCATATCTCCCAGACCTTCTGTGATGACCCCATCCCATCAGACCCAAGCACACCCAGCTTCAGGAAACCCGCTCCAGCAGCAGGAATGGCTGATTTCACCCCCTTCTGGGTAAATTGAGTCATGGTGACTATTTATGGGGTGGGAGAAGGGCTGTGCGGGAGGTAGAAGAAGGGCATCACTTTGGGATGACCAAGGCAGCAAGGTGAGCAGTAACCAGATGTCTCCTTTCAGTTTTAAAAGATTACTTTTCTTCTGCAAAATATTTGCAGGCCAGAGGGCCCCCGTGTGCCCCCCAAGGCACATTAATGGGATGAAACACCTCAGTGGCCGTATGAACCCTCCTCCAAAATGGATTTCCATCTTCTCCAGCCCTGCAGCGGCACTGGCACATCTCCATGCCTTGTCCGCCCATTTAACTCCCGGCTCCTGGTGCCAAGAAGCACTTTTACCCAGCGTCACCAGAAGCAAGTCGTTTTCTCCAAGGCCATGTCATTTAAGACAAGTTGCCTCCTGGACAATTCACCCACATTCAGGTAGGAGAAACCATCTCCAAAATAATCAGAAGGTTGGGGTTCTCAGACTGATTGGCTCCTGGGGTTAATTGTTCCTCAGATTATGCAAAAAGGGTCGCCCTGAGCGGGGAGGTGTGCACGGGGACGGGGGACGGCCCAAACTGATGTGTGCGGAGATGGAGTTTCTCCCGCGGGACCTGCAGGCAGGGGCAGGTTGGAGCTCTGTGCCTCCTCCCAGCCGTGGGGAAGGGGAGCTTTGGTGCTGGGATGGGACGGTGATGGGGAACGTTGACTCCTGCGCACGGGATGTGCTAACACCCTCGGTGTTTTGTTTTGAAGGATGGTCAGAGACACGGGAGACTCATTTTAACACTTCAGAAACTACCCAGGGGGAGGGCAAGGAGCGGGGGTTTACCAGACCTTTTCCCCCAAACAATTGCATTTCTCCCACCAAGCGCCAGCCAAAGGACAAGATTTTTCCAGAGGTGGGGAAAAAAAGATGACTTAATGCAGAAGGGGGGACCTTGGCCGAGATCCCTGCTTGGGGAGGTTGCGGGCGTCCATGGGGTGGGCTGCGGCAAACACCCACCTTCAGCCGGGACTGGATGGAGCTGTTCCTCTGCGTCTCTCGGCTCCGGTACTGCCCGAGCCCCTCCAGCTTCTCGGGGCAGTAAAACACCCCTGAAGCCCATTTCAGAGCGGCTCCTCTCGCCAACTTCTCAGCCTTCTCCGCTTCCGGCCACTCCTCATCTGAGGACGAAGCCAGGGGTTAACGAGTGCAACGAAGCCTCTCCCGGCGGGGCAGGAAGGGCCCCTGCGGCCAGAGGCAGGAAGCTGGCCGCCAGCGGACGTCCAAGCACACCCAGATGTGGGAAGCTGGACAGCACGGCAGCAAGCGGGTCCTTCCGCGAGGGCCCCCCGAGATGCCACCAGCGTGGACCGGGGTCGTCGCAGCAGCCGGGGTGAAGGTTGTCCCGGGGAGCTGTCACCCAGCCTGCCAGCTCGGCTTGGCTGCTGAGCGCATCCCCATTGCTCCCCAAACGCAACGCGGGGATGTCTGAGGGGGGTCTGATGCCGCCTGGGAAGCCCTCGGCAGGGCTGAGGCTTCAGCAGTGAGTCAGCAGGAGGGATGGTACGCTCTCGTATGAAGGAGAGCCAGGCTGAGGTGAAGATGGGAGGCTCCCGGTCTCCCAAAGGCACCCACGCAGCTGTGGGGGGCCACAGCGTCCCCCTTTGGCACAGGGTGCAAAGCCATGCCAAAGGCCTTCTAGCCAGCATGGAGAGCTGAGAACCAGTGCAGTTATCACACGCCAGCCCCCATCCCCAGTGCCTGTTTCATCATTTCCCCCTGCTCCATCCCCGGCAACTTCCCAGCTTGGGGCTCACCGCAGCCCCGCAGGGATGTCACCCAGTCCCAAGCCGGGCTCTTGCTCTGCTGGGGAGCCTGCCTGCACGGGCACCCTCCGTGACTGGGGGGCTTCGGAGGAGGCCAGCGGCTTTGAGGACGAACTGTGCGGCGAGCAGCGCTGCCCCCGGCGCAGGTCAGAAGGCAGAGCCGGGCTTCCACTCCCCCCAAAAGCACAAGGCACCGGCCCCGGCACACAGAAAAGGTCCAGGGGTGGTAAAGCAGAGGGCGGGGAGCCCCCAAAACACGCTGAGAGCAGCAGCATCCCTCCCCTGCCCAGCACCGCCGGCTCCCCGGGGGGTGGCCGCATCGTCCCCGTTACCTCTGGGGCCCGCGGCGCGCTCCTCCTGGGCAGACATGCCCATGGTCTCCAGGCTGCGGGGGCCGGGGCAGGGCTGCGCGGAGGAAGCCGGCAGCCGTTTCCTCAGCCGGAGCAGCCGCTCTCCTCAGGGCTTCATTGTGTTCCCGCGGCCACGCTCAGGACGTCAGGAACTGGGGGCGGAGGGGAGGGGGGACACGGGAAGGCGCCGTGGCTGCCGTAGGCCTCGGGAGTAGCAATCACGCCCTGCCCGGCACCCCCCGGCTCCCCCTGGGCGCGCAGCCCCTCTGGCTCGGGGAGGACAGACGGGTGCCCGCGGTGCCCCTGAGGGACAGCGGCCCAGGCCAGCGCCTTCACCCCACCGTCCGCACCCATAGCGGGAGCCCAGCCGAGGACGGAGCAGCCGGGAGAGGGTGCGCCTCTGACAGCCCAACCCGAAGGCGAGAGCGTGGGGAAGCGGGGATGGACCCTTCCCGCCTGGGATGGACCTGGAGACGTCCCCCCCCGCCACAAACGGCCTTCACCGGGCACAGGCCGGAGGATTCGCCCCCAGACCGGGTGTTTTGGAGCAGGCGAGCAGCGAAGCGCTTGCTTCGCCCAGGCGGTGCGAGGGCTCGCGCGGTTAGGGACGGGATGCACGGTACCACGGCTCGGGGCGGGCGCACACCCCGGGTTTACCCTGGGCCCCCCCGGGCCCTGCCCACAGCAGGCAGCCGCCGCCGGCCGTCACACCGCCGGCAGCTGCCCGGGCAGACGCGGCCTGAGGCGGTGCCCGCAGCGGGAGCCGCCGGCCGCCGGCCCCGCACGGAAGGGGCGGCTCCCGCCGGGGAAAGGCCCGGCCGCGCTGCCCGGCAGCCCCGGCCCCGCCGGGTCCCCTCAGGGAGCGGCCGTGGCGCTTTGCCGTCGCCCCGCGCCCGCCCCGGAAGCTCCCTTCGTGCCCCGCAGCCCGGAAGCGGAAGCGCGGCGGGGCCGGAGCCGGCGGCGGCGGCGGGCAGATGGCGGAGTGCGGGCCGCAGCCCCCCGGGGGTGGGAGCGGGGCTGCGGGGGCGCCGAGCCGGCACGAGAAGAGCCTGGGGCTGCTGACCACCAAGTTCGTGTCGCTGCTGCAGGAGGCCAAGGACGGCGTGCTCGACCTCAAGCTGGTGCGGGGGCTGCCGGCGGGGGGTGAGGGCCCGCGGCCCGTCTGCGGGGGGAGCGGAGCTCCTGCGGGCCCGGCCCTCCGGGGGCCGAAGCAGGTTTTGGTGGGGGGAGCCGGGGCATGGCAGCGCCCGGTGCAGGGAAAGCGGGGTCCCCGGGGGTGCGGCAGGGCTGCCGGCCGCGCCAGGGGCCTGCGGAGGGGGCCCCGCACCTGCCGCCCTCGTGTGCCCTCCCGCCGCTTCCCGCCGAGCGGATCTCCCCACCCTGCCGCTCTGCTGTCCCCAGCAAAGAGGGACGTTGCAGGCGTTTGCGTGCCTCACCTGGAGCCCCGTTTGGCCGTCTTGTCCTCTTCTTGTTCTCTTGTTCCTTGCCCCGCACCACGGTGCTGCTTGATCACCGGCACCACAGCGACCCAGCCCGATAAAGCCTCCAAGACCTATAGAAGCGGAGAGACTGTTCCTCCCTGCGGCGCTTTGCCCCCCTGGCATACAGCAGGAAGGGGAGCGTGGTCAGATTCAGCTCTGCCAAAGGTTGTCCCTGATGCCTTTAGGCTGTGGAGAAGTGCCCTGTGAACGTGCCTTGCTTCTGCATTTTTAAGATCCTCAGCTAGAGGAAGTAACTCTGTCTTTGTGGCGCGTATGGTACCTAAATCTAGGCCTTTTCTATAGGTGAAGTTCCTTCGCTGTGGTTTCCACAAATACCTCTTACGTGGGTACGCGTGCGAGCGCGCTCTGACCCTTCACAGGCCGCAGACAAATGCCCTGAAGACGGAAGGGCTGGAGGAGTCTCCTGGCTGTAGGCTTCCGTCCTCTCCTCTGCCAAATTGTTCCTTTGGATCAGGGCAATATTTTTCTGCTTAAAATGTCTGTTAAGTAGATTCGTTGATTTGAAGGGTTGTGCAGCGTAGGGACTCCAAAGTCCTGGTCCGTTTCTGGCAGGCGAGAGGGAACATCATTCCTGTGCTGACCCGCTCTGTACGCGGTGCCCCTGGCGTTGTTGGTCCTGGCTATGCCGGGGCCGCACCCGTTAAACTCTTGCTGGCGCTAGCTGGCCATGCGGTAGTGGAAGGGGGTGTATCGGTGCCGTCCGGTGTGTCCCGAAACCTGAGGGGAGGAGAATCCTCTGAGCGAGGCAGGGAAGTCCTGGGGCTGCTGAGGAGCTCCTCCCTTACAGCCGTGCTCACTCTCCTCCCAGCGTCGTGCCTTTCAAACAGAGGAATCTGCCTCTTGAAAAGGCGTCGATTCTCTATCGAGCCGCATCACATCAGATTTAGAAAAGACCTTTTGAGTGTCGACTTCGCTAAACTGTTGTCAGTCGCACAGACGGCTCTCTGCGTTCCTCTTCCCATCCCATCTCTTTTACCCTGAAGGAGTACTGAATTTTTAGGCTGCCAGGCTAGTGTCTTCTAGCACTGCTTTCCTGCTGAGGAATGGTGATTTTCAGACCCACTGCGAGCCAGATGGCTGGAATTTGGTTTGTGCTTAGTGGGGAGGTTGCTGGGTAGGAAGAGGAACGAAGGGGCAGCGGCTTCTTCTCATGGTCCTAATGACATTGAGAACATGGCTCTGTAATTTGAGGTGCTGGCACAGAGGTATGAGATGGCAGGCAGAGTGCTTGGCCAGGAGTTAATGTGACAGGCAGGAAGGAGTGAAACATGACTGAGAGTTTGGAGTTAAGCGTCTAACCTTTTTGCAGGCTGCGGATACTTTGGCTGTACGACAGAAGCGACGGATTTACGATATCACGAATGTCCTGGAAGGCATCGGGTTGATCGAGAAGAAATCCAAGAACAGTATCCAGTGGAAGTGAGTGACAGAGAAGCTCTAAATCGTTCACAGGTCCCTTCTGGTCCCAGATCCTGTCGTATAGGTGCCTTTTTCCTCTTCAGGCAAGCAGGGCTTCGTGGGGCTGTTGTCTAAGTGACAGTGCGTGTAAAATGCCCCGCTCAGAGCAAGGTTCCTCGGTGGTCTGCGCATGCTTGTACTTCCCCCAGCTGGGCTATGCTGACGGTAGTAATGAGGAAAGCTGAAGCACGTATGGCGTGTCTTTTTTACAGCGGAGCTGTCGTTTTGGTACTAAGTATCTGCAGTGTCTTGGGCTAGAAAAGATGCCTGTCACAGCACTGGAGATGGGGGAGAGCCCTTCCAGTCTGTGGGATGTAGGCAGATGTACCAAACGTTGCTGTGCGGGAAGGTGGGGATCTAGAGCGGGTACAGATGAAGCTTTATGGGCGATCTGGCCTTGACGTATGATGGGTGGCAGTAAGGGAGGTAGCAACCTCTCTGCAAGGTTGGGGCTGGTCTGGGTGCCTCCAGAGGCTGATGCACATCATTCCTTTTTACTTTGCGCAGAGGCGTGGGTCCTGGCTGCAACACACGTGAAATAGCTCACAAACTTATCGAGCTGAAGGCAGACATAGAGGACCTGGAGCAGCGGGAACAGGAGCTGGAGCAGCAGAAGATGTGGGTTCAGCAGAGCATCAAAAACGTTACAGAAGACGTGCAGAACAGTCGATATCCTTTGTGTGAACTGATTACTCTGTCTCTGTGTTCACTTGCTGGGCTGGAAAGCAGAGACCTGAGGGATCTGCACTGAGAGGGTCAAGAGGCAGTGCCTGCCTTTGAAATTAGGGCAACTCTGTCCAGCCTGGGAACCAGCTTTCTCTGCAGTGCACAGCTTCTCATCTGGCTTTTTGAAGTAAAAACCACTGTAATGTTTACCGTGATGAGAAAAGTGCTTCTCTCCGAGCCACAGGTGCCGCTTTCTCGAGCGTAGAGCTGCTCTTGTGGCTTTGCCTATCTTAGGGTGTCAGCTCTGACGAGTACGTAGCTTGCAGACCTCGCCTGCAGACCACTTCAGAGTGTGGCGTGGAGAGCCTTCTGGGGATGGCGTTCCTTGTGCTCAGGAAGGAAACGCCAGGTGCCCTCTGAGTTCTCCGTCTGCGCAGGAAGCTGCAGCTTTTCTCCTTAACCTCGGAAACATTAGCGTATGTGACCCATGAAGATATCTGCAAGTGCTTCACAGGTGAGGAAATGGTGCTCCATCGTAAAGATGTAACGCTGCAGTCCTATCACTCTGTCGCAGCTGCTCTCCTTTCTCCAGGAAAGAGGAGGCAGCGGACCATGGGCTGCCCAACAGCATCAAGTTAAATGTCGTGTGAGCTCTGACACCATCCTGGGTTTGTGTACCACTGAGTTGTAGCTTTTTTGTCACCATCAGAGGGGACAGGCGGTTTCTTTTGCTTGTGTTTAAAGGAACATAGCTGCCGTTCCTCAGGAAGTCTTTTTTGCTGGGTGTCACTATGTGTGGGCGGTGTTATGTTACAAGCCCTTGATTTTAAGGGCTTGGGTGGACAGTGTTCTAATAATGGGAAGCAAATGTTATTGCATGGTAGAAATCTGGGTGTAAGCAAGAAAATAGCATAAAAAGTGTTCCCCCAGCTGCATCATGCCCTCTACCAACAGGGATGCAAGGAGGAGGTAGTGGAGAGCAGGACAGAAGGGAATATGCTGCTTGCTGTGACCTCACTCCCTTGTGTACTGCCTTCCTAGAGCTGTGAGGTGCCTGTAGAGAAAGCCATGTCTTCTGTCTCTGTGGGGCAAACGTGAAGAAAACCCACAGCAGTCTCTGTTTCTTCTCTATTGCCAATTTTAATGATAGCTGTAGGACCAAAAAAAAAAAAAAATCCCCGGTGGCCAGCGTGCAGTACAGCAGCCTGCAGTACATAAACTGTTCTCAGCTGTAGTGGTGTGGAGTCGCATCTCCTTTCTGCTTCAGTGGACACCTGACCTCTCCTCACCCCGTGCAACCTGCATCTGCTTCCTTGCAGCAGAGATTGAAGCTACTTCTGACCACCCCCAGCCACGCGTAATCTCGCCCTTGTCTAACTCCTTCCTTGTCTCTTCCAAGTGATCTTCTCCCCCTACACTTCATCAGCTCTTCTGTTTTTCGTCTTTGCCTTTGTGTGCTTTCTGTGTTCACCAGGCTTTATACTGCTCGAGTTCCTGCTGGTAACTTATGCATCACCACCCCCTTTGCTTTACTATTTCTTCTGATTTAAGCTAGCACTTTTTGGGGGCAGGGATTGTGTTTTCAGTTTGGTAGTGCTTGGGGCCAGATGACTCGTAACAGTCTGGAAGAGTTTACTGGAGACGAGCAGACAGCTTATTGCTTGGTTGATTGAGTGTTTTGCATTTTATTGCACCTGTTTTTTGTAAACCAGTTTGTGTCTGAAGTCAGGCCTCACCAAAATGTGTAGAGAAGATTAGATCTTGCTGAGGGCAGACCTGAATTCCTCCCAGAACAGAGACTTGATCCACGCTTTTCCATTGTCTGTTCAGTGTCTGCCCAGTTTTGCTGTATGAATATGCCTTACATAGTTTTTTTTTTTCCTCTCTGAAGTGTCTGAGCCTCGCAGAGGTTCTTTGTTGGACCCCTTGTGTTCTTGAACTGTGGTGCAGGCTGAATTTCAGCTCCTGTTTTTTTTTTTTTCTGATTGACTGCTATTGAATTTGCTTTCTCAAAGTGAGTTAGGGCTTGAAGATTTCCATGTTTGGACTCTTGTCAAATATGGATTCATTATTTGGATTAATTAAAAAAAAAAAAGTGAGTGTGTGTTAGCTTTCAGTGACTGGGAAACATAATTTTCCCATCTGTTGCTGTGATGCATTTTGCACTTGCAGAATCAAAAAGGAAGTGGAAACACACTGTACGCTGTTTTGTAAAAGTATTTGGGACGTAGCCATCAAGGGAGATAGAAATGCAGCGCCTGTATTGTTGAAACTAAGAGGTCTTAAAGCTTGAGCTTGTGTCTTTGAGCTTTATTATGCACTTTTAATGTCTTTTAACAATAATTTTCTTAAGTGCAATTTGTTAAAGGAATCTCATCTTATTGACAAATCCTGTGGTATTTTTAATCCCTGTACCTTTTGCTGATCTGACCTTTATTTGCCTGCCTAAAATTAAAGGATGTGCTCTTCTGCTGTCCACTCTCTCTCATCGCTCTGGGGATCTTCTGTGTTAATTATCAAGTGAAGCTTAATGCAGAATACCGGTGAAGTGCGAACACTAACCACACTAAAGCTTAAACATTCAAAGTGAAAGCTGCTAACTGCTCAGTCTGAATACGTCTGATGTTCACAGCACTGGTATTTCTCTGTTCACGCTTCTCTAAACCCGGATATGGAGTGGAAGCTGCTCGCCTGAGACTGTTGTGTTATTAGGGGCACGGGTCTTAAGGAGCTGCAGAACTTGAAAAGGAAAGATGCTGTCAGCCTGGCTGCCAGCCCCGCGTGTGCTGGGCTCTGTGCAGGCCCCAACACAACTAACACCAGCCAGCTCTCTGGCCGGCAGAGACTGGGGAGTGTTGGTTTCGGGTATTGGTGCTGCAGCATGAGGCTGCCATGCTGTTGGCAGCCTGGCTCCTGAGCCTAGTTCGACACCGTCTCTCCGCTGGCAGTGCAGCTCTTTGAGTTGTGCGCTCTTTTGTTTATAATTCACATCTAAAAGCTTGTGACAACAGGATGAAGGATCCTTCCCTTAGGATTCAGATGTTCTTAAGAGTCAATTTAAGCCAGCCCTTCTGAGGGAAAGAAAGGTTAGTCCTGTTAAGGATGCTGCTAAGAAACTTCGGGGTTGCTTTGGGAGAAACTTCACAGGTTCTTTGTGCCCTGGGCAGTTGGCACACTGGGAGCTGTGGGGTATGCTTAGCAGCTTAGGTGGGTGTAAATGGCAATCCTCCAGGGAAGGGAGCGCAGGAGATAGGGGGCTTTGAGGAGAGGCTCTTTGTCAGTGCTTAATTATCGTGAGGACAGTTCGTGCCCACTGAGCGCTGACCAGTCTGTTTTCACAGGAGACACCCTCCTTGCGATTCGAGCCCCATCAGGCACGCGTTTGGAGGTTCCCATCCCTGAGGTGAGTGGTCGATGCTGGGCAGAGAGCGGGAGTGTCTGTGTGTGTGTGTCGGGGCGGGGGTTGTTGCTGGATTGACCAGGCTGGGAGTTGGCAGTCAGGGCTTTGATGGAGTCAGAGGAACCGGCAACCCAAGGGAGGCTCCAGATATTAAATAACTGCCAGGAAAGTCTGTTGTTTGGAAGTACGTGAGTAATTGCAGGAGCAGCAGGGAGAGGATAGTCCTGGGAGTCAGGGGAATTGTGTGTGGAACCATGCTGGAGCACAAGTCTGATGAGGAGCGGCTGAGGGAACTGGGATTGTTTAGTCTGGAGAAGAGGAGGCTGAGGGGAGACCTTATTGCGCTCTACAACTACCTGAAAGGAGGTTGTAGCCAGGTGGGGGTTGGTCTCTTCTGCCAAGTAATAAGCGATAGGACGAGAGGAAATGGCCTCAAGTTGCGCCAAGGGAGGTTTAGGTTGGACATTAGGAAAAATCTCTTTACTGAAAGAGTGGTCAGGCCTTGGAACAGGCTGCCCAGGGAAGTGGTGGAGTCACCATCCCTGGAGGTATTTAAAAGATGTGTAGATGAGGCGCTTAGGGACATGGTGTAGTGGGCATGGTGGTGTTGGGTTGACGGTTGGGCACGATGATCTTAGAGGTCTTTTCCAACCTTAACGATTCTATGATTCTATGCTGAACTGTCTGGACAGCATGTCTTGCCTCTGGGAAATCTGTGTTCTGTTTGAAAAGGGCCTTTAATATATGGTTGTGTTTTGCTTTTGACTTTTCCCAGGGCCTAAATGGGCAGAAGAAATATCAGATCCACCTGAAGAGCACAAGTGGTCCCATTGATGTTCTCTTAGTAAACAAAGATGCTTGGAGCTCTCCTCCTGTCGTACTACCTGTCCCTCCCCCTGAAGACCTCATTCAGTGCCAGGCAGTTGCACCCTCGAAACCGCAGATACCACCGCTCGCCCACTTCCAGGAGGCATCCGTTCCCAGCAGCACCCAGCCCTCCACTCCGACACCTACCAGCACTCAGGACCATAGCCCTGCCGCGCAGAAAGCCGCAAGCACAGGTGAGGGGGCGGTTACGGGAGCAGAAACGGGATGGTGGCCGAGAAAGGAGAGTGCGTTCCTTGGCCTGGCTGGGGCTGGCACTGCGGGTCGTGCAGCATTGTCAGCTCCTGGCAAAGGGGGCACCTCTGCCTTTGCTGCCGTGAGCCTTTTCTTTTGTCCTGATTAGTGGGACTGGCTGCGTTAATGGAAATAAGACATTGGCTTGAGGGGGTGGTGCCAGCCTGTAGGAGCAGCGGTGGGGGAGAGACCGATCATGCAGATATGTTGATTAGCAGAAGTTTGTAAAAGGGTCTTCGAGGCTCAAGCTCAACTTTCAGTTTGAAAAAAGACTGCCAAAAATACTAGATTAGGTTGGTTGTGGCGTTGTCCACCCAAATTTTGAAAGCCTCCAGTGGTGGAGATCCCCAGCTTCCTTGGTGAGCTCTTCCAGCACTGCAGCACCCTCTCAGTGAATTTCTTTTTCCTGATGTCTGGATCCTTTGAGCTGCATCTGATGCCTGTTGTGCATGTTACATCGTCTGGCACCACTGAGAAGTTCTTGATTTTTGTAACTGCCTTTCAGGTAGCTGCAAGCGGCTGTTAGATTGCCCTTAGACTTCTCTTTGCCTGACTGAACAAGCCCAGCTCCCTCCACCCCTCCTTGTAGACCATGTGCCCTAGACCCCTGGCCAACTTGGTAGCCCTCAGCTGGATCTTCTCCACATCTTTCTTGAACTGGAGGATGGCCAAAGCTGGACACAGTATTCCAAGTGCAGCCTCAGCCCCAAGCAGGAGGATAGTAACTTCCCTCAATGTGCTGGCCGTGATTCTCCTGGTGTAGCTTACTACCTGGCTTGTGTTAATTGCTGTGAGAGCATGTTCTTGGCTCACGTGCAGCCTGGTACCACCAAGACTGCTCTCCAGCAGAGCTGCAGCAGGACCTGGGAGTTTTTATTGGGTGAAAGCAAGAAGCCATCTTCCTATGCAGCTGTCTGTGCTTGGCCAGCATTGCCAGTTGAGGGTTGAGTCTGTGCTGCAGCCGCTTGCTTTGGGGCTGGTGGGAGACGACATCCCTGTGTGTGTCTGCGGCTCTTTCCAGAATGCGGTGTCTCAGCGGCAGAGTCCAAGAGCAGCGGCGACTTCGACCCCCTCAGCAACGCGTCCGCGTCGGCCGGCCAGCCGGACGGGTTAGATACCCAGCCGCTGCAGTCCTCTGCCTCGCTGGACAGCAGCTCCGTCCTCCCCAGCCCCTCTACCTCCTTCGAGCCGATCAAGCCTGATCCCACAGGAAGTGAGTATGCGCCCTCGTTTCCTGCGTTGCTCCAAAAGCATGCTGCTTGGAGCGAGGGAAAGGCTGCTGGCCCTGGAGGAAGGAGCTGAACTCCGTTCTGCCTTTGCCGTCAGCCAGGCTCTGCAAGGGATGAGCGTTTCCCTGAGAGGGTGCTGGGGAACCTGGTGAGAAGGTGACTGTGTCATGTCTAGTGTCCTGATGCTTTCTGTGACACCAGTGCTAGAAAACCTGCAAGGGACACTCGCGTGACACACGTCTCTGCTGTTATAGGTAGGATTATTCCCTGGTAGGATTATTCCCTTTCAGTCCCTCCAATTTTTGAGACTCCATGAAGCTATAGAATTTCCAGCCATCACTGAGAGCACCTTTGTAACTCATGGGGAGTTTTCCTTTACTAGGAGAGCTCTTGTGTCTGTTTTCCTCCTTTACTCAGGAATACTTCATCTATCTTTAGTGATCTCGTGGTCTTAATGATCTCGCAGTATATATTTGGGGAGCTCCTTGATGTGGTAAGGTAAAATGGGCTTTAAAAAAGGGACATTTGAGCTTTATGCCAGGAAATGGCAGGCTGGCCCAAGGAGAGAAAAACATCCTCTGGGTAAGACACACTGCTTTAATGTTTTGAAGCCTACCTTCACTGCAGAAGCACTCTAGGTTAGAGAGTTATGGCTAGAAGAGGAAATCTTACTCAAATGTAGCTCACGCAGTGCTTTTTTCACGCTTCTGCTGCTAGCACGTCCGAGAGAAGCATGAACTATCCGTCTTCGTCTTGGAGTAGTTTTGATTGTGGAATTAGGCCTTTGGTGTGCACATAGCTTACCATGGGTGGGCCTGTGCTCACTCTCTAAAGGCATGCCCTCCTCCTACGCAAGATAAATCGAGGCGGTGTACGGAAGCTGGCGCCACGTGAGGTTTACATACAGGCAATTACTCTAGAGCTGCTGACTGTGATAACATGTTCATGTCCCGGGGCTCCTACAGATCTATTTTAAAGTAGTCGAGCTTAAGTATTTTATTGCTTATCATTTCAGCTGAACTATGTGACATGGGGTGTGGGAGCAGAATTTCTGGATGGCGTAGGATGATTTGGGTGTGTAAGGAGTACTGTAGGACAGTAGGTGATTATGCTGTAAAGCATTTCAGACTCTTCATGTAACGATGCAAACCATTTGGTTTGTTGTATTTGCAGTACTGGAACTTCCCAAAGAGCTGTCAGAGATGTTTGATCCAACGAGAGGTATGTTCACTCCCTGACCACGGCTTTGTTCTGTGCCCATCTACCCACAGAAGTGGCACAGTTTGTTTTGTTCTTTCCCTTTCGGATTATTTTGGGGATGTGGTTTTGTGAGGTGCTTGTGGTCGTTGGTGGCTGCTGGCTCTCTACTTATAGTTAGGCACTCTTAAAATTACTGGGTTTTGTATATATTTTTCTGTCTTCATGTTGCCAGCAACCTCTTAGTTTGCCCTACAGTGTGTAGATGAGGGCTTTCCCTTCCCCATGCTAATCTGTGCTCTGGCTTCCCACGCTCCTTCTCCAACTTGTCTGCACACAAGAAAAATCCCTGTTAGTCTTGTTTAAGCTGTAGCCTGCCCGAGGCTAATCCAAGCAAATAATCTAGGGAGATAGATAGTCTTCTCTCTTCGAAATAATCCCTCAGTGGTTTTGGTGGTGCTAGTAATTTTGGAGCAGTAGGGGAGGGAATGCTGTTATTTGTGTTAGGAGTTCTGCCTCTGCCCAAGGAATGTCTGGGTGTTGCTGCCTAATGGTGGGACGGACTCTGGGCTAAGGGCAGGAGAGGTGAAGGAATTTGGTCTAACATAAGCATAAGCGGGGAAACTCTTTTTATCTGCACATTTATTTCCCTTCAATGCTGGTGTAATACTTTCTAGCCCCGCAGCTAGGCAGAGCCGAGTACACACAAGCGCTTTGGTGGTGGTGACAGGATATGTACAACAGCAGCCCCTAGTTCTGTGCTCTAGCGGGTGCTTTGTGAAAGTGCTGTCTTTGTGTAAAAACCCCACAGTCGCAAATGCACGTGCGCACCCATCTGATCTGTGTGCTGGGAGCCCTGGGCTCCGCAGTCCGTCCGGAGAACCCCTTCCTCCGTGCTCAGCACCCGCTGCTGCAGACAGTGGGTAAAGTCTTGGTAATGACTGAATGCAGCTGAAGAGGAAATTTGACTTCGTGATGTGAAACATAAACTGCTGCAAGGCCCCAGCCTGTGTAGAAGATCTAGCTTAACCCAAACTAACTACGCGGACTATGTGGACGCTATTAAAAAGGAGATGTTTGCTGTCTATGGTAATGTATGTTGTTTTATGGAGTATTCTTCCCAATTTGGAGGGGAAAGGTAGAGATCCAGGAGTGAAGGTCGAAACAGTCGACAGCTACGGAGGCAAAGCTCAGGACTGGAAAAAAGCAACACTACAGAGCTTGGAGAAATGGGCCTTGCAGCATGCTCCGTGCTTTCATCCCTGTGTGACCCCAGTAATGTTGCCCTGGCACTGGCTGCTGCTTTAAGGCTATGCAGTTTAAGCTGCCAGAGCCTGGAGTCCTTCCTTAGTGTTTTGTATTGGAATTACTTTTTCTGCGTGGTTTTCTCTCTCATTTAAATGGGTGCTTAATAACTGCTTGTTTTAAACTCGTATCCTGGAAAAAAACTGAATTGCAACACACATACACACACCCTGCTATATTACAAGCCCTGATCTAAGAATGCAGGTTCTGCATTTAATTGCTATTTATTGAAGCTGGTATTAGTCCTGGCTAGTCACTTGGTGTTGAAATCCGCATCTCATGGCGCTGAATTAGACAGGTATGTTCCTGTCCTCTAGGAAATAGCCTGCTGTGGATAAGCGTCTTGAAAATGGGCTCATCTGAGTTTCTTTTGTGAAAGCCTGTTTCAAGCGCAGGTAGTATCTTGTTAACCCAGTAGACTGAGTTAGATATTCATTATCTTAACTTGGTAAAGTGGTATTCAGAAAGTTGTTTTCAGGTGCTCAGCTTCTTAAAGAAAAGAGATTGACTTGCACGTGCTTTGTCTGCGTGCTTGTCTGTCTACCCTTCAAGTGCCTTGTGAGCCTACTAGCCAAGAGTAACAACGTTGGAGGAAGGAATGACATTTCAGAGAGAATTAATTTTTTTACAGTTTTGTGTTGGCGGTAGAGGGGAGAGCAATTAATGGCCCAGTCGGGAAGGATATGCAGAGCTCAGATGCTCATTCTGTTTGGCAGCGGGCAGCCGGCGAATCTGCCAGGGCTTATGGCTGGATTAGCCAGCGCATAGCCGTGGGGCAAGGGGAGCAAATTAGCAGGACAGAGGACACAAATCTGGAGGAAACTGGAAGTTCATTAGTTCTGCTGCTCCTGGAACAGCTCATTTGGCTTTTAATTTTCGTCCCCTTAGCAAAGTTGCTGGGTAATTGAGGACTGTGAATACGTCAGGCTTTACCAGCTCAATTTCTGGTGCCTGTTGAAGAGTTTCCTTTGGAGGAGTTCGGGGCACCAGCTAGCGTGCCGGTGCAGGGGTAAGGCACAGCCCGTCATGTGAAGGAGACTGGCGTAAGGTGGAGCTAAGGCAGGCAGAAACCTCCCGCAGAATTTTTTGATGCAGCTTGAATTGTCTGACACCCATTTCCCTTCGCTTGTGGCAGGAGGCCCAAGCCCCTTTCGCCAACGCCTGCTGCACACGCTGTGCCTTAGCCAGGGAAGGGATAACAAGGGTGAGGGCCAGAAGAGGCTGGTAAGGGTGGGATACTGCACGGGAGCAGACCAGGAAAGCAGAGTGTGTTGCTTAACCATGCTTGTCTCTTCCCCAGAATGTATGAACTCCGAGCTGCTGGAAGAGCTGATGTCATCTGAAGGTGGGTCTTTGAGTCTCCCCCGCATGGTGTGGCCTTTCCAGGGGAGGAAGACCGTCTTGTGTGACTTCACCCAGCTGGCAGCCTTGTGACTGCAGGCTTGCCCTCATCTTTTCTGGGCTCCGGACACAGACTCCGTTCTCACTGTCCTGCCAGTCCCTGAGGGAGGTGTGAGGATCAGAAGAGCCTGTCTCTTCCATGTCGCAAGGCTGATTTGAAGCAAGCTCAAAGACTGTTACTGCGCGGTGGCCTCCTCGTGGCCCCGCAGCTCAGCGCCCCTTGGCAGCTCTTGGCTAGGTGTGGGAGTGCCGAGTTCTGTAACCAACTGTCGGCTTCTCTTTCCCCAGTGTTTGCTCCCTTGCTCCGCCTTTCCCCTCCACCTGGAGATCACGACTACATCTACAACCTGGATGAGAGCGAAGGCGTCTGTGACCTCTTTGACGTGCCTGTCCTCAACCTCTGACTTCTCAGTGCGGCTGTGAGCCTCGCAAACACAGACCGTTTTGTTACTCTTTGGAAAGTGTCTATTTTTGGATTCCTTTTGTGGTAGAGCTCGATGAGTGAGCGATTCAGAGATGTTCTCATATGGACCCAGAACCAAGAGATGTGGACTTGCAGGCCGGGAGCCTCCCCGTAGCTTCTTCCTCTTCCTCTGTTGCACGTGCAACTCGCCCCGCCGCATCTCTCGCTCCACAGGATCCTGGGCCTCACTTCAAAGGGTCTGTGTTTTGAGTGTTCCCAGTTCACCCGTAGAGTTTGCCCATGTGCCTCTCCGAGCTTCCTCAAATCTGCATGCCTTGGTTTTTCCTGCACTCCTAGAGGCACTTTGCACCTCCTAGGTACCAGCTGCTACAAGGAGCCCTAATATCGTGGTCAGTTCACAGGCCCGGAGGTAGTTAGCTAGATTTTTCAATGTGAGCGGTTCAGATTGGGGTGGTTATATTTCTGAATGACAACGAGGAAAAAAAAAAATATGGCACCAAAGTGTCCATTTCTTCCAGTGACTCCAGACCAAGCTAGTATGTTTTACAAGAAAAAGCACTTTTTTTAGCCAGCTGTGCCTCCTAGTGGGCCTCGGGAGTTGAGCATTCCTAGTAGGACCCAGGAGCTGAGTCTGTCCCTGCTTGTGTATCGGCAGGAATGCTGGTTCTGCGTTCACCAATCTGCTGATGCATGAGCCCAGGGGCTCCAGCTCCTTGTACAGCAGCTGTGCTGTTTCTACAGGGCTAAAGAATAGGTGCCAGTATGGTTTTTTAAAAATTTTTATTTGTTTTTGCCTGAGTGAAGATATGTTTGAAAGGATAAGACTGCTCCAGCTGGTGCCTGTAAGGTACTCCAGGTACATCAGAGCCTGCTCATATTTGCAAGTAGCTGTCTTCTCCAACCATTGCACTTGAGCCTTCAACTGTCTAAAAGGCGACCAAGCAGTAACAGTTCAGTAGTATTTTGCCGTGACAAGTTACGTAGGTGTTGTCAAAATAGTGCTTTTTTTCCTCCCTTTTTCGCTCTTAGCATCTGTTCAGGATCAGGCTTTCTGTATATTTGAATTTGCTCCTCTGGTGTCCATACCCACGCCCCCAGTTCCTGATCCTGTGGCAGGTCGCTACCTAGCGTGATGCTTTCTCTGCATCGTTCTTCTGCAAGATTTTCTTCGTTGCTTTGTAATGGAAGGTGGGCTGTTGGGTTCGTTACGATGATCAGGTGGTAGCAGTCTTGGACCCTGTGCATTTTAGTTGGAGTAAAACGCCCTGATGGATTTGTGTTGTATTTTGCAAGCCCCAACTTTGGTTTTCGGTCAGATCCTGTATTTGAGTGTCTTCAGTTTTGCACATCTTCCTGCCGACACGGTGGTAGCAGCTGTCCTGCCTTTCCTGCTCCGCAAACTGCCGAAGAGAGGGCCTGGCCAGGAGCACGGCTGGCTGTTGCAGAGAGGTAGCTTGCAGCCATCCACGTAACCAGCTGATGTTTAACTTCTCCGCTTAGCTGCTCACCGCCTGGGAACCAC
The DNA here is from genome assembly GCF_964195595.1 of Calonectris borealis. Classification (NCBI taxonomy): domain Eukaryota; kingdom Metazoa; phylum Chordata; class Aves; order Procellariiformes; family Procellariidae; genus Calonectris; species Calonectris borealis. The sequence continues at coordinate 1,054,371 of NC_134323.1, forward strand.
ACAACCAGCTGGAGCGCCAGCAATAAGGGATGTAAAGTCTTCAAGGATGTAAAGTCTTCAATTCTTATAGCGCGCAGAGGCGAGAAGTGTATATGCTTGGGAGCTGCATCCCCGAGGTGGCTCCTCGGGCCATCCTATTCTGCGTGGGACTCCTCCAGAAGAGCCCTTCCTCTCTGCAGCCCCGAAGCACCGACGTCCTCTTTGGGAAAAGCGTGAAGAATTCAGGAGGAACAACGGGACGCTCTCTAGTTTGGCAGCGGGCAGCGCTGCCGGCGAAACAGCCGTGACGTGGGACCCCGCCGGGGGGTGAACCTCCCGCCCGCATGCAGCCGGTCCCTGAACCTTCCCTCCTTCGCGTGGAAGCCGACCGAACGCCCTCGGCCCTGCGCGCGCGTTAGCTAGGCTCCGTGGCTTTGGTGTAGCTTGAGCTCTCCGTGTGCTGCCTGGCCCTCGTCCTCCTTCCAAGTGTTCGTGTTTGCCACCAGTTAGACAACCTTCGGAAAAAGATACCTAGAGAAAAATTTACAGTCGCAAATGAACTTTTGATTCATATATAAAGATTATTTTTATACTTTTTTTGCAAGGAAAGAAAATTGCCTGTAATATTTGTACAGTGTTCTCTGACGTGAATAAACAAAAAACTTTCCAAAGTTTCCCAGCCCGCCCCAGCCTGTGCCTCCCCTCTGCTGAGCCCCGAGGGACGGGTGCCCCCGAAAAGCGGGGTGCCGGCCGTCCCCCTCATCCGTTGGCGGGGCCGGGCCCTTTCCCGGCGGGAGGCCCCGTCCTCGCCGTGGAGGTGGGTCCCGCCGAACCCGCGTCAGCTCAGGTGAGGGGGCTGGGCCGGGCCTGCTCAGGGCTGGGTCCGGCACCGCCATCGAGACCAGCGGCGGCGGCAGGGCCTCGGGGCCGGCGGCAGGGGCCCTCCGGGAGGCGGGGAGGCAGCGGCGGCGGCAGCGGCGACCCGGAACTGCGGCGCGGCGGGGCGGGGAGCCGTGCCAAGCGGTGACGGCGCTGCTGCGGGAGCCATGCCGCCGCCCAAGGACGTGGTGAAGATCGCCATCCAGATGGTGGGAGCCATCCCGCAGCTCATCGAGCTCCAACAGGTACCGCCTGGCACCCCCAAACCCCCCCTGCCGGGCCCCCCACCCCAGCTCATGGCCGCCCTCTCGCTTGCAGACCAAGCCCCTCGCCTCAGTGCTCAAGGACGTCTGCGATGCGTGAGTACTGCACCCGCCGCCCACCACCGGGTCGTGACAGCCCGTGACCTGGCTGCCGCTGGCCCGGCAGCGACCGGCACTAGCTATACGGTGCTGTGACCGGCCGCCCGTCACCGCAGGTGGAGCCTGCCCAACGCCGAGCGCTATGCCCTGCAGTACGCAGACGGGCGTCAGACCTACATCACCGAGTCGGTGAGATGCGCCCCCCCACCCCTCCCCGGCCCCACCGGCACGGTGCTCACCAGCTCACCCGTTCTTTTCTCCTTACAGAACCGCGGGGAGATTAAGAACGGGAGCATTTTACGGCTGACCACTTCCCCGGTACATCCCTCTGTCCCCCCGTCTCCTTCTCCGCCACGTGCTCTGGTGGGATGTCCCCCCTGCGATGGGGCGATGCGGTGCTCCAAGCCCTCTGCCGCTGCCTCGCTCGGCGACTTCTGGCTCATGACGGCTCCCCTCGGTGTCTCAGACCCATCAGACCTGTCTCAACCTTCATTCTCCCTCGGCAGAGCTTGGGGGAGTTTGAAGAGAAACTAGATCATCTTGAGATGCTTTGGACGCGTGGGCCAACTCATCAAGTGTTCTTAGGGTCATGCCAGCTTGGCCTCCTTCCTCAGCTCCTCCTGGTCTTTGATCTGGTGGCTCTGTCTCTCGGTCCAGCTCCTCACCGGGGCTGCTCTAGCCTAAGCCTCCTTACAAAACTTTTGCTTAAGCTCTTCCAGCCTTCTCCAGGCTTCTCGCTGTCTTTTGATGAGCCCCTTTGGCTTGATTCTTTCCTTCCTGGTAGGACCAAGAAGCAGAGAGGTTGTACAGCGGGATCCAGAGCAACAACTCGGATGTGAAGACTGACTCGCTGAAGAAGCTTGCGAGCCTCTCCCAAGACGTTACCTTTGCTCAGGAGTTCATCAACAGGAATGGCTTGAAACAAATCTTCTATATTGTGGAAGAAGGGAATGAGTGAGTGTTGGGAGAGGACTTTCCTTGCAGTTCTTGACTTTTCTTCTCCCTTGCTAATGCTGTGTGAGCTCCAAGCCGGGTGTTGGAGTGGACTCGGTTCATGTTCCCGGCTTGTTGATCCCTGTGCTGCAGCACAAAGGGCAGCGCTGGCAGCAGGGTGCTTGTTTCTGCAGATATGTGGCTGTGTCCCCGCACGCTGGCAGCTAAGGGAAGGTCCCCAGGGGTCTGTGACCCCTGACTCCTCATGAATGTGCCCAGACTTTAACCTCCCATCCCTTCGCTGGCTGGGTCATCTGCAGCCAGGATGGTTTTTGCTGCCAGGAAACCTCCTATGATGATCGTAGCCTCTGCTGCTGTGCTCATTCCTCCCACCCCGAATAATGCCATGAGGTTTTAGCTGCGAGAGGTCTGCAGGCAGCTCGAGAAAACACCAGTTGCCAAACTAGTGCCTGCCTGACTCTTTCAGGATGTGATGGTGCATCTCCTCTGAGCTCCTATCTCACAGAGACGTGGAGCCCAAAACCGGGCAGTGCAGTGTGTGTTTCTTGGAAGTAGGGGGAGGGATTTGGGGTGGCTTGGCTTTCCTGAAGGCTTGTCTGCAGTGATCTTTGTACCGTGGTAACGCAGCTTTCCAGAAACTGTTGAACTTCCCCTGCCTCAACTTCCTGGGATGACTAAGCAAGAGTCCGATTTCTTACCCAACAGCCTCTCTTTCCTTTCTTCTCCTGCTCGCTGCTCTCTGCTTCTCTGGTTATTTCTAACCTACCCACCAACGTGCAACTGCACTCCTGCCTTATGGTGGTGGCTGTGGGGTATCTGGACCCGCCTCACTGCGTTTGCTCGTCTGTTCCTCCAGTACAGGGGAGATGTTAGCTCACACCCTCAAGGCCTTCATGGAGCTGATGGAGCATGATTTTGTTTCCTGGGAGACTCTTAGCGCAGCCTTCATCAAGAAGGTAAGCGCCTTCTGCAGGTTCCACAGCCTGTGCCCTTGGGATTCCTTGTTGTTCTTGTCAGCCAGACTCAGCCCGCCGTCAATGGATGGTTTTGTGTCTCGTAGATAGTGAGTTACGTCAATATCAACGCGGTGGATGCATCTGTCCAGCAGCTCTCCTTGTCTATCTTGGAGAACATGGTACCCACCAGCCGCCTCCTCTTTGAGCTAGTCAAAAAAGAAGTGACATTGGATCGTCTTCTCACCCACCTGCAGGTGTAAGTGGAGAGGCCAGAGCACCGTTCGCCCCCACCCCAAAGCCGGTGGGGATGAGGCGATGGCGGGGATTTCTCTGGGTGCTGCTGATTATCCCTGGCACAACGTTGTTATTTTCCTTTCCTAAACAACTTGTGGATGGGCAGCGTGTCCTGTCCCCGCTGCTGGGGGAGGGATGGACTGTCCTGGAAACCACCCCGTTTCCGGGTCCCATTCCTTCATTCATGGCCTGTTTCATTCAGATATTTTAATTCTTTAGCGGACCTGCTGTTTTTCTGGCATTGGCTCTTCCTTCCCTTTCCCCGGAGTATTTAGGATATTCTCTGCAACTTGGGGTGGTGGTGCTGTACTGAACAGAGTTTGTTAAATCCCTCAGCTAAGGTGGGTTCTTTGCTCCCACATCTGCCTCGTACCTCTGCATCTCTTCAGTTTGGAGGCTTTTCTTTCTAGAAAATGGAGAGGCTTCTGCCCAGGGCTCCTGCCAGACAGGAGTCTGCTGCTCACCCAGGGTTTTCCTGCGGCTCCAAAATGCTGCACCCACGGGTGTGTGTGGAGCAATATCTGATCCATCCGTGGGGGCTCGAGGTGACAGTTGTGGGGACCACCTCACCCCCGGTCCCGCTGTCAGCAGCTGCTCACTCACGGCTCTGGCCTCTCTGGGTCCCCCAGCTCCGCGCAGTGAGGTCCAGCAGTGAAAGGGGGAGAGGGCTCTGCCTTGGGGAGGGCAAGACCATCCTCCGAGCTGGTGACTCTCCCCATCCTCATCATCCTCCTTCTGCAGGACAAATGCCCAGCTGCAGCTGAAGGCGATGGCCCTGCTCATTGCGCTGCTGCTGGCTGCGACCGACGCTGAGCGGCGGGTAAGGGGCCGCTCTCTGCCCGCGGGCGGTAGGCAGGACTGGGTGACGGCAGGGTGGTGGGCATTGCAGATCCAAGCACCACAGTGCCGCTGTCACGGAGATGCTCTGCCAAGAGGCCTCTGCTCTCTTACACCCCTTGGAGTAGCTTTGGGGGAGAGCAAGATCTCAAATGACAGGAGAATTATCATGGCTGGTGGTGGCACAGTGACCTTGATGGCCCAGACACAGCGCCTGGCACATCTGGGCCATCACGAGCCCCCCTGGGACGGGGTCTTGGGCAGCTGGGTCCTCCACTGTAGTGTTTGTGTTCTCTGGGATGGTGGGGCTGTGAGAGGTGCCCGGAGATGTTTCAAGTCAGTGTCCTCACTCTGCCTCTTCTCCTTGACCGACACAACCTGTCCTGGCAGCCTGGTGGGGCAGGACCTGTTTGAGCCCCATTGGGGTGGGCTAGTCCTGGCCACCAGGGCAGTGGAAGCTGGGGGCAGGTCTCCTGCTCAAGTGTTGCTCCTGAGACTGCTGGTTCCTTTCTGTCCCCACCCTGCCTGTGGCCCAAAGCCAGGCATAGCGGGGAAGCGGGTCTGCAGAGGGAACACTGGCTTTTTTTTGGGAAATGGTGGTACGCTGAGCTGGGGAACGTCTCACAGCCTCTTCCCTTCCTAGGACATGATGGACTACCTGAGGGAGAAGAACATCAGGCAGTTTATCCACAAGGTGAGGAGCTGGGGTTGTGCAAGGGTCTGCTCCGTGCTTCACCCTCCCTCCTTCCTCCCCAGCCCCTGTCTCCTCAAGCCCTGGTTTTGGTGACTCTGCCTGGCTGGGTTGCCTGCACGTTACACACCCCTTCCTTGATGCCTCCTGTGGGTGCTGCCGTGCTGGCACCCACGTGCCCAGGGTTGCACCCCTGGTTGCCTGCGGTTCAGCGCACCCTGCTCTTGCCCAACCCCAAGGGGAGCTGCCCGCTTCCTAACGCCCCTTCGAGCAGCAGGACCTGCTGGGCTTTGGCTGTTTTGCCCTGGGCTTGGAGGAACCAGGAGCAGCAGCCTGGGGGAACCTTCTCACTTGCGGTCTCCTGTAGAACATCATCCACAGCTCCGAGCCGCTGGGGGACGAGATGGCCCATTACCTGTACGTGCTGCAGTCCATCAGCCTCAACCTGTGCGAGCGCCGCATGAGGACCTCCATGGATCCCTACTCACAGGTCTGGGAGCGCTCTCCTTGCGAGTCTGGCCCTGCTCTCTTCCACCTGTGGAAGTAGAGGCAGGTGAACATTCGCCTTTGGGTGAACTCAGCACGTTTGATTTCATGGTGGGTTTGTCCTGGGAGAACCTGTGTGCATGGAGCTCACCGGCATCCCCTCCTCTCCGCTCTCCCTCCAGGAACAGCGGGAGCTCCTCCAGTCCCTGCGCCAAACTGCCTTTGAGTCGGAGAGCGAGGCGCCTGCCAGCAACTTCAGCACCGAGCGCCGGCGATCCCTGTGTGCCAAGGAGTTCCGCAAGCTGGGCTTCATGGTGAGTCCCCCATGCATCCCCTCCCCAGCCCCACGCTGGCTCCGCCACCCGGCCTCGACGGCACCTTCTGATGGCTCCAGGCTGGTGTCCGTGTTGATCCTGATGGGCCACCGGGCAGTACCTCCCTTCTCGTCCCTTGGCACCGCTAAACAGCGAGTGCTGTGGAGCTGCCGGGACTCAAAAGGCAAACCCCATGGCTGCATCAGGAGGACTCTGCTGCTCGGAGGAGAAAGCAGCCGTTGCTGAATTGCATCTTTTTCTGTCCTCCTAGAACAACAGCAACCCAGCGGAGGACCTCCGCCGTGCCCCGCCGGGACTCCTTGCCCTCGACAACATGGTGTATTTCTCCAGGCACACCCCCAACGCCTACAGCAGGGTGCGTGCTCTCTCCCGGAGAACTCCCCGGCGGAGAAGCGCTGGTGGATCTCCACCTTCTTTTCCTTTCCTTGTGACCTGTCCTTGGCCAAACCCAAGCGAGGAAGTCCCTTTTGGGCAGTGTCCTACTGTTGCCCTCTTTCAGACGGAGCTGAGTCTTCCCTGCGGGTAGGAGCAGCCATTTGAGGCTGGTGGCACTGAAGGGTCCCCATAATTTTCCGTGTTTTGCCCACAGCTTGGTTTCCAGGCCTTGTTCACGTCTGAGCAAACCGGGGCGATTTGGGCAAAACCAGCCAGCGGCTGCAGAGCATTAACCCCGCTCCGACCTGCTGTGCCTGTGATCAGCTCCAGCACTGCCGCAGGGGAAGGAGGGGGCCGGGGTTGTTTTTTTGGGGAGAGCTTACTCCTTCTGTTAGCGATGGCTTAACCTGGGGGGACAGCTCGCCCTCCGAGTCTGTAGCCCGCGTAACGCATGGCAACGACCCTCTCCTCCAGTTCATCCTCGAGAACAGCAGCCGGGAAGACAAACACGAATGCCCCTTCGCTCGAAGCAGCATCCAGCTCACCCTGATCCTCTGCGAGATCCTGCACGTTGGAGAGCCGTGTACGTGTGTGCCCCGGCTTGTCTTTCTCCCTGCCGGCTGGCAGGAGTGGGGACAGGCTGCCAGGGCAGGGGGCTGCGTACGTGGGGCCACCAGGCTCTGGTGTGGCCGACAGCAGGGGAAGGGGAGGTGGGGCTGGGAAATGTCCAGATTCTCCTGGGTACTGAAATCCCCTGGAAAAACTGGGGAGTCTGGCATCATCTGTCCTTCTCACCGCAGGCTCGGAGACGGCTCAGGCCTTTTACCCTATGTTCTTCGGGCAGGATCATTTCTTTGAAGAGCTCTTCTGCATCTGCATCCAGCTGGTGAACAAGACCTGGAAGGAGATGCGCGCTACCCAGGAGGACTTTGACAAGGTGCGAGGGGATGCTGGGGCCCTGGACGGGAGCTGGGGCCACAAATTCAGGGGCTCTGGGGAGCGTCACCAGACTGGGGGTGACGTCCTGGGCCCCGCAGGTGCTGCAGGTGGTGCGGGAGCAGATCACCAGGACCCTGTCCCTCAAGCCCACCTCCCTGGAGCTATTCAAGACCAGAGTGAACGCGCTGAACTACAGCGAGATCCTGAAGTTGCGGCAGACGGAGCGGCTACACCAGGAGGAGACGCTGGCTGTGCCCGTGCTGTGAGTGGGCCGCGGGCAGGGAGCCGGAGCTGCGATGGGGGGTGGTGGAGGGGGACGCCGGGGGGACTGGGGGAGGTCAGCGAGCGCCTGTTGAAGTGGTCGTGCTCTTCTTCTTCTGCTTTCGCCCCAGGGAGCTGCGTGAGAGGCTGAAGCCGGAGCTGCTGGAGCTGATCCGACAGCAGCGCCTGCTGCACCTCTGCGAGGGCACCCTCTTCCGCAAGATCAGCAGCCGCCGCAGGCAGGGTGAGCGCCAGCCCTCTGCTCCGGGGTTGGGGTCCCGGGCTTGTCCCCACGTCCCCTGCCACCGGGGAAGTCACAATTAATCTGCGGAGAGTAGCGTGCGTGGCTCTGGGAACGGCTGCTGTGGGCTAACCCACGGGGTGGGACCAAGTGGGGTGTGCTGCTGGGGGGGCAGCTCCCCACCCGGGGAAGGGGACCTCAGCGGGGGGAGGCCGAGCATTTCCCGACGACCCTTCTGCTGCAGACAAGCTCTGGTACTGCCGCCTGTCACCCAACCACAAGGTGCTGCACTACGGGGACGTGGAGGAGGGGGTGCACTCTCCCCCCATCGAGAGCCTGCCAGAGAAAAGTAGGTGATGGGGAGAAAGAGAGGGTGGGAGGAGGGAGGGGAGCCCGCTGCCCACCCCAGCTGTGAGGTGCTGGGGAAGCTTTAAGGTGGGAATTGCCCCTCTGCCTGGCCCAGTGCCCGCTGGCACCGCAGGACTGGGAGCTGTGGGAGTTCAGGCTGGGGCGGGCTGGCTCTCCAAAGGGCGCCACAGAGCGGCTTGAGCCCCCCCCCGCCCCGAGCTGCGGATGGCTGTGAGCCCCCACGCTCGGGCTCTGCTGGGCTCTGAGCGCCGGGGACCTGGGGGAGAGGAGAGGAGAGTGGGCACTGACAGCTCCTCCGCTTGCCCCAGTTCCTGTGGCGGACATGAAGATGCTGCTTGTGGGGAAGGAGTGTCCGCACACGAAGGAGAAGGGCTCCGGGAAGCAGAACAAGGTCAGCACCTCCCACCCCGCCTTGCGCAGGGGGCCCAGCACGCTCCCCTCCCCAGCTGCTGATGGTTTTTGGTGGTGGGTAGATGGTGGCAGGTTGGGTGGTTTCACAGATGGTGGCAGGTTTTTGACGTGGCTTGAGACTGGAGATCTCTTGGGTCTTCTGGGGCGCAGAGGAGGAGGCTGGGAGGCAGCTCCTGCTCTGAACCCCGCCGGGGCTGGAAAAAGTCCAGGTGTGAAGCTGGCTACCCCCTGTGCTGTCCCCCCAGGACGTCCTGGAGCTGGCCTTCTCCATCGTGTACGACATGGAGGAATACTGCCTCAACTTCATTGCCCCCAACCGGTACGAGGTGAGCTCCAGGGACGCGCTGGGGAGGCACGCTGCGGCCAGATGTCCTTGCCAGGGGACAGCAGGCGGGGAAGGGAGTCATGCGTGCCCCCCCCAACCCCCCCTCCTGGGCTTCCCTGGGGTGGGAGCCACAGGGTGGGGAGAGGTGGGCTCTCCAGCTGCCCAGGGCTGGTGCCAGAGACGCCCGTGCTCTGCTTCCCCAGTTCTGCCTCTGGACGGATGGGCTGAACGTGCTCCTGGGCAAGGAGATGACGAGCGAGCGAACGCAGACGGACCTCGATGTCCTGCTGTCCATGGAGCTCAAGCTGCGGCTCCTGGACCTGGAGAACATCAGCATTCCCGACACTCCCCCTCCCATCCCAAAGCCCCCCAGCAACTTAAACTTCTGTTACGACTTCAGCCACGTAGAGCAGTGAGTTCCTCCCTGTGCCCTGGCCCCCTTCTACACCCCCCCAAAATCAAACCCCTTCCTCCAGGCTCTGTCCCTCATCTCTGCCCCAAAGGGACGAGCCCAGGCGCTGGCTGGGGGCTTGGGCATGTGCTGCCTGCACCTTGCCCATCCCGGGGCGAGCTGCCCACCCTTCCCTGCCTGTGTCCTGCCTTCCTGCGAGAGCACGGGCCTGAGCCACCGAGCGTCAGGCTCCTGTTCGAGGCGGGGTGACCTGGCTGCTTTGCCCCCCTGCCACGGGCAGGCAAGACGAAATCCTTTCCAGACAGCTGAACCCCTCTGTGGTGGCGGTGACCCCCCCCACACCGCAGCCAGGCTTTGGGCAGAGAGGGCAAGGATGCGGGCAGGAATAAAGGTACAGGCAGCGCTGGGACAGCTGGAGGGGGAGCAGCACTACAAAGGTACGAATCCGCACTGCCTGGCTCTCCCTGTCAGCGTAGGGGATCCTTTCTGGCCAAGAAAGGGGTTAGAAAAAGAATAAAACACCCGTTCCGCTCAGTTTGGTGAGCAGACAGCATCTCCAGAGCAGGGTGTGCCTGCCCAGCCAGGCCCGTGCCGCACTGAAACGTTTTTCTGCTGAGCCCTGTGCGCTCCCGCTCCTGGAAGGGGGGTGTTTAGGGTACAAGCCCCCTCTCCCAGCGCCATTTCAGCTGGGCAAGGGGCTCGCTGCCACCATGCCTGGTGTGAGGAGGAGACCCTGGTCTGCCCTCGCTGCCCGGCGCTCGTGCCAAGCCTGGTGCCTTCCCCCGCCCCGGGCGGGTACTTGCACACTTCAGCCATGCTGCTGCACTACTGCACCACGACAAGCTACCTCCTCCCCGGCCCCCACGGCTCCCACCCCGGTGCCCCACACCTCCTCGTGCCTACAGCTTCTCCATCGGGTGTAGCCTCTGACCGCAGCCGCAGGTCGCCGGGGCTCCCACCGTGCCTTTGCCTCCCACGTATCGGGACAATAAACACTTGTGGAGAACTCGGGGCCGTGTCCTTTCCAAAGGTTTGGGGAAGGGCTCAGGCTGACTGCGGGCCCGAAGGCACTGTGCAAGCTGTGGCACACAGCATGAAGAAGCCTGGAGGGTGGCCGGCAGGAAGGTTTTGTTCCTGCTGCCACGTGGAGGAGCAGGCGAAGATCATGGAGCGGTTGGTTTTGAGGGCGCTCACGAGCCATATCCGGGACAACCAGGGGATCAGGCCCGGCCAGCACGGGTTCATGGAAGGCAGGTCCTGCTTGACCAACCTGATCTCCTATGACCAGGTGACCCGCCTGGTGGATGAGGGAAAGGCAGTGGATGTGGTCTACTTGGACTTCAGTAAGGCCTTTGACACTGTCTCCCACAGCATTCTCCTGGAGAAGCTGGCGGCTCACGGCTCAGACAGGTCCACTCTTCGCTGGGTAAAAAACTAGCTGGACGGCCGAGCCCAGAGAGTTGTGGTCAACGGAGTTAAATCCAGTTGGCGGCCGGTCACGAGCGGTGTTCCCCAGGGCTCAGTACTGGGGCCGGTCCTGTTCAATATCTTTATCAACGATCTGGACGAGGGGATCGAGTGCTCCCTCAGTCAGTTTGCAGATGACACCAAGCTGGGCGCGAGTGTTGATCTGCTGGAGGGTGGGAAGGCTCTGCAGAGGGACCTGGACAGGCTGGATCGATGGCCCAGGCCAATGTATGAGGTTCAACAAGGCCAAGTGCCGGGTCCTGCACTTCGGCCACAACAACCCCAGGCAACGCTGCAGGCTTGGGGAAGAGCGGCTGGAAAGTGCCCGGAGGAAAAGGACCTGGGGGTGCTGGTCGGCAGCGGCTGAACATGAGCCGGCAGTGTGCCCAGGTGGCCAAGAGGGCCAACGGCATCCTGGCCTGTATCAGAAATAGTGTGGCCAGCAGGAGCAGGGAGGTGATCGTGCCCCTGCACTCGGCACTGGTGAGGCCGCACCTCGAATCCTGTGTTCAGTTTTGGGCCCCTCACCACAAGAAGGACATGGAGGTGCTGGAGCGTGTCCAGAGGAGGGCAACGAAGCTGGTGAAGGGCCTGGAGCACAAGTCTGATGGGGAGCGGCTGAGGGAACTGGGGGTGTTCAGCCTGGAGAAGAGGAGGCTGAGGGGAGACCTCATCGCGCTCTACAACTCCCTGAAAGGAGGTTGTAGCGAGGTGGGTGTTGGTCTCTTCTCCCAAGTAACAGCGATAGGACGAGAGGAAATGGCCTCAAGTTGTGCCAAGGGGGGTTTAGATTGGACATTAGGAGAAATTTCTTTACTGAAAGAGTGGTCAGGCCTTGGAACAGGCTGCCCAGGGAAGTGGTGGAGTCCCCATCCCTGGAAGTATTTAAAAGACGTGTGGATGAGGCGCTTAGGGACATGGTGTAGTGGGCATGGTGGTGTTGGGTTGACGGTTGGACTGGATGATCTTAGAGGTCTTTTCCAACCTTAATAATTCTATGATTCTATGATTCAGGCGAGGGGTCAAGTCACCTCCGAGGAAGGTGGCTGTGGGGCTACAGCCAGGGCTGTCTCCAGCTTAGGAGCATTGCGGTGGTCCCGGTAACAAGGTGGACAGGCTCAGCTCCTGCAAGTGGGCTTGAGGCTTGGGGAGCAGCGTCCTGGGTAGAAAGGAGCTGTTGCAAGGGGAGGCGAGGCTGGTGAGGGCGGGCTCTGTGAGGCTGCCGCCCTGCAGGGCCAGGCTCTGCAGCCCCCGCTCTGCAGCTCTCCACCTCCCAGGAGCCAGCGGAGGTGCTGAGGGAGGCGAGAGCAGCGCGCTGACTCGGTGTCAGCTCAGGCTCTCGATGGCTGCGCAGGACCCCGAGGCTGCTGGGGTGCAGTAGGGCACCTTCTCCCGAGAGCCAAGGGGAGGCGAGGGGGGGGGAGGGGGCTGAGACGGGAGGGGCAGGCACCGGCACCCCGAACCCCGGGGCTGCGCAGTGGGGCCAGGGGAAAGGCCTCGGGGTCCCCTGGGAACGGCAGCACCCCCTCGGGGACAGGGGAGGCCTGCGGGGACCGCGAGGACCCCGGGACGGGGAACCCCGGGCCCGGGTCCTCCCCTCCCGGCCTGAGGTAGGCCCGGGCCGGCAGGTACCGGGCGCGGCGCCGCCACTTCCGGTGGGGTCATTTCCGGCGGGGCCCGGAAGCCGATCGCGGAGCCGGCGCGGCCATGGCGGTGAGTGGCGGGGCCGGGGGCGCGGGGGCCCGGGGCGGGCCAGGCCGCTGACCGCCTCTCTTGGCTCCGCAGCCCAAGGGGAAGGCGGGCACCAAGGGCAAGAAGCAGATCTTCGAGGAGAACCGGGAGACGCTGCGCTTCTACCTCCGCATCATCCTGGGGGCCTCCGTGAGTGCGGCCGGGGGGGGCCCCGGGGCGGTGGGGAGGGCCGGGCCCCGGGCCGGGCCGGGCAGACAGCCGTGCCGCGCTCTCTCCGCAGGCCGTCTACGCCGTGGTGAACCTGGTGATCTTCTACCCCGCCGCCTCCGCCTGGACGTGGGTGAGCGCCCGCCCGCTGCGGGCAAGGCACCGTCTCTCGCCCCGGCGAGGGGAGCCTGGGCCCGGCCCGGCTGAGAGCCGGGTCCTTTCCCGGTTGCCGTGACAGGCGAGGCCGGCAGGCCCCTGCCGCTCTGCCCGGGGGTCGTGGCTTTCGCGGCTGACGGCTGTTTCCTCGTTGCAGCTAGCGTTCGTCTTCAGCTCGGTGGTCTACGGTACCAGCTACCGCTCCATGAACTCCATGGCAAAGCCGTCTTTCACAGACGATGGCAGCCTTGCCGACGGGGGAATTGACCTGAATATGGAGCAGGGGATGGCAGAGTGAGTGTCCACACCCGCACGAGTCCAGGTGAGCAGGACCTGCTGCCTGAGCGTGCACGCAGAGCCAGGGGAGCCCCTGAAGGCGCAGGCCAGCCCTCAGCTCCCACCTCAGCTTGCCCACCGGCGCAGGCATGAGGGGAGCTGGAAGCCTGTAGCCATTTTTTCCAAGAATGTACCTAAACTGTCCTCGTTTTCGGAATGCTTGGCCCGGCGTGCACTAGTCACGAGCCGCCACGGGGGTATGTCACTGTCCTTAGGGCTGCGGCGCACGGGTAGGAGATCCTAAACGGTTCAGCTGGAGCAGCTTACAACCGTCCTTCAGTGGAGAGACAGCGCTGACGCTGTGCACGCTTCTGCAGCACACAGATACGTGTTTTCTTTTTAAACCAGCACTGCAGGTAGTGCTTGACAGAGCGGAAGGGCACGCACTGCCGGTTACCCCATCTCAGCTGCAAACTGGCTGTGTCTTGAACTGTTCTACATGCTAAAAAACCTGCCTGCTGTCTCAGCCAGCTCCTCTCACCTCCTCAGCCTTTTCTGCCCTCAGCTTTGCCTGTCCAGTGTTCTTGGCGGTGCTGTGACTCTTTTCTTCCGTCAAGGAACACAGAACAGTAATTCCTGCAAAGCGCTGTTAAATAAAATGAGACAACAGTACTGAAACAGCAGGAATATCTTCTAGATTTACATGTTTTCCAACAGCGAGCCTCAGACTAGGTACAGAAAACTGCCAGGCAGTCGTGGGCACATCAGGCTTTGCTCCCTGCCCTCCGTCTGTTGGCCCAGCTTTTGCTGGGGATCTTCAGCGCGTGCTGAGCGAGGTGCCCGGGTACTTGGCCCCTTCCCTCCCATGTCCTTGGCCTACAATTTAAGCTTTACCTGCGCCTTTCACTTGCCGCCAGGCTTTTGAAGAAACACGCAGGGGCCTTGTTTCCGGCAGAGCCCTCTGCGTCCCGTCAAGCATTCTCGTGCTGGAAGAGCTGTGAATTGATTTATATTTTTTTATTTTTCTTAACAGAATTTTTATTTCTGCAGCTAGCAGGTGCCCGGGGATGTTATCAGCGGGCAGACCGACTTGTGCGGCACAGAACCTGCTGTCTCTGCGCAGGATGAGCGCTCCTCTTGCGTGTTTGTTAGTGGAGGAGCACGCATTTCCTATGCGCTGCCAGGGTGGCTGAGATGTCCGGTGTAAGAGACTCAGCCGAGGGACGAGGTGGCCAGGAGGAGAGGGAATCATTTCTAATGTGATTTGTGCGCTGGGTGCTTTACACCCTCTTCATCCTGTAGCGATTTCTTTTTCCTGCTGGTCAGCCGAGCGTTTTTCTCCCGTTTTACACTGCTTTGGCTCTCTGGAGTAGAAGTGTAAAATATTTTGGATACCTTTTTTGTGAAATGCAACGTGGGACAGCCGAGTAAGGAAAATTCAGAAGTTTGATGTCATCTGGGGTATCCTGCTAAGTTGTGGGAGATGTTTAAGGCACCGACGCAGAGTGGGTGCCCCGGTAACAGCCCCACGCACGTGTGTGATGGCGCTGTCAGGGGAGATGACTGACAGGAGTTAGCACGGGGATCCCGTTACCTGCTGTGAAAAGGTGTCAGCGCAGCTGTAGCACCGCTGCAGCCCTGGTTGCAGACATCGCATTTCCCTTGGTACTGGGGCTCTGAGGTTTTCCTGCCTGAGCAATACAGCCTTGGCGTGAGTTTTATGGCACATTAAAATGAATTGATGCTTGTCCGAGGCACAGGCTGTGCAAAACGGAGCTGTAAAAACAAAACCTGCGCTCTAAACTACCACTGTGGGATCGGGGAACCACGCTAGGCTAGCGGTTACTTTCAGAAAGCAGCGGATGTTTTTCCTGCCTCTCAGCCGAGTGTGTCAGAGCTGATTAACGAGCGCTCTTTTGAAGCTGCTTCTGGAACGCTGCGGATTTGCCGGCGTTTCCTCGTGCTGTCTGTACTTGAGTCAGATGCCGTGTGTTGCTTTGGGCCTGAGGAAGGCCGATCTCGCTGGTGCCCGGGAGAGCTGGTTTGGTGGGAGCTCTGCCGTCGTCCCTCTGTGGCCTCGGGTGATGCACGAGATTTCTGAACCTCGGTGTCTCCTCATCGAGCTGTTGATGGATTCTGCAGTGTCTTGAGTTGTCGATGGCGTCCCAGCCTAAACCAGTTGTTTCTGGTCACTTTGTTTTGCGCTGTGCTGCCCAGAATGAGACAAGCTATTTCATTACCATTACCTCTGCCTTTGTTTTCTTGACTGCATTCTTGGATGTGACTCGAGTGTTTCTTCCTCCAGCAGATGATGGTTTAATGGGAGCGAAGGGGTTTGCGTTTTTCTAACCCATCGTGGCACTCCCCTGTGGCTTGTGGTGAAAAACCACTGCCTGTTTACCCCTCCTGGGTGTCAGGTCCCCCCGAGGGTGGTGGTTGAGGTGCGGGCAGCTTGTCCCCATCCGTAGCTGCTCTCAGCTCTGCCTTAGGCCGGCGCGGAAGACTCCGGAGTCGGATAAGCAGGAGGGGAGGGGGAGCCGTCTGTTGCTGTAGCTTGGCTTGTGGGTGATGGCGTGCTTGTCCTTGCGGCACCCCAGCCCTTTGGTGACCCCGAGTGTGTCTGTCAGCCTGCGAAATGGCACAGGGGAGATTCATGCTTCCCCTAGCGCAGCCAGCTGCGAGTACACGAGCGGCTACACTTTATGCCATGATATGCGTCACATCGGTGGGTGCTGGCTGCTGTTGCAGGCTGCGGGGGTGGTGGTTTTGCTGCTGATTTCCACCCCCCGGCATTCCTCAGCTTTCTCAGTATCTCTTTTCAGAGGGAGCCTAGCTCTTTAACTCATCAGATTGATTTTTTTTTTTTTCTTTTTGTTTACTGCTCTGATTGATTTTTTGTTTGTTTGCTTACTGCTCTGATTCTTCTAGATTACCTTGCGTGGCAAACCATAGCTGCAGGGACAGTCCTTCGGTCGGGCCAGGCAGGGTCGCTCCTCAGCGCGGCGCAGACGGGCTGTGTTGGCAGAGGAGCTGGCGTGTTCGGCAGGGGCTGGAACGGAAGGTTAATGTTTTGCTTTTCTTCCCTCAGGCACCTCAAGGATGTGATCCTGCTGACAGCCATGGTCCAAGTGCTGAGCTGCTTCTCGCTCTACGTCTGGTACTTCTGGCTCTTGGTAAGCCCCTGCGGTTTTCCTTGTGGCTCTACCTTGTCCCTGTCTTTCCCTGTCTTCAGGACTGAGGACATTATTTATCCATTTCATTTCAGTGTCCTGTTTCAGGCCAAAACTATTTTCTGATACATTTTTTAATCTCCCTGTCAAATCTTGTTAAAAAGGAGACCATACAAGAGAACAAAGTCCTGATCCCTTTGAGTCAACCATGCAAAAACTAGGCTGGCCTTGGCCTTTCTCTCTGGCCCTGGGAAAGGGCAACAAGAACCATGAGGCAGATCAAAGCCATCTTTGTGCATAGAGCCTTTCTGTGACTGTGGCAGACTGTGCTGCTGCTTGTTTGGTTTTCTCAGTCGTTCACCAGCACGGACTGAGGCTGGGAGCTGCTGGACACTGTGCCGCTTGGTAGATCAAATGCTGTGGGCTTTGATTTCCCCTTACACACCAGACTCTTTCTACTCCTGAGACATTTGTCATGTGCCTCCAGCTAAAACTGCTTTTGCAGAAGGACAAAAAATCTCCAGTAGATTAAAAAAATCCCACGGTTGCTTTGAGTGTATCCCACAAAGATATGTAAAGCAATCTTGGGAGCATAGAAAGTTATCTTGTTTCAGTCCTTACTCACAAGTTCATTTTAGCTGGGTCTGGCAGAGGGCAGCCTAGACTCTGACTATCCCCTGGAGAGCATCCAGATCACGTTTGTTTTCATTTAGAGAAATGTGGGTGTTTTTGCTGAAGGAGGGAGAGGCAGAATGTCTGGGCAGTTGGATCTTTCTGGGTAATTCAGACCTGATGCTGGGATTTCCATATATGAAGCCTAAGAGCTGTATACGTATGCGAGTTCCTAAACCGTACGAAATCGGGCCATTTATTTTGGACGCCTGCCACTGCCTTTGATTTCCGTGCATCCTGTGATGCCCCTGATCCAGCCTGTAAAGATATTCCAGCTCCTTCGGCCTCCTCGGCAGGACCAGCCCTGCTGCCCGTAACACCACCCCTGCCAAAGCTGTCCCCAAAGCGACCGAGTTTGTGCCACACGTGTTTTGCAGGCTCCGGGACGCGCTCTCTACCTCCTGTGGGTGAACATCCTGGGGCCCTGGTTTACAGCTGACTCTTCGCCCGCCGGTCAGGAACCAAATGAGAAGAAGCAACGCCGACAAGAACGCCGCCAGATGAAGCGCTTCTAGCCCTAGAAATTAACGCCGTCTCTCGTCTCCATGCTGTTATTTCATCAGGGATGTGGCCGAAATCATCGCAGTAGCTATGTTGCCCTCTGTCATTGCTGCCATTCCGCTAGAAGGGCCGCAAGAGACTTCCCTTGGTTGGTTCTTAGCGCCAGTCGAGGCCTTGCTCCTTGGGATGACAAGGGGGGTGATGCTGGGATGCGTGTAAATACCTTTTTAAAGCAGCGCTGTATCGCGTTTGAGGTTGGGGATTGCAACGTTGGAGGAAATAGTACATTAAAGAGCAGAGCCTAATTGCCTGTGCTGGCAGTGTGTTCATACAGGGGCGCCCGCAGAGGGGAGCTGTTACAAACGCCAGCGTCTTCTTGGAGACCTGGGCCAGAGGGAAGCAAAATCCCCCAAGATGAGCAGTCTCGTCCCTTCCCAAGCTTGCTGTGTGCTGCCCTGCCTGCCGGAGCATCCGCACCCTGCAGAGGGGCTGCAGCTGCCCTGCGAGATCGGGAGTGTGGGGGAGCTGGGCGTGCTGGGAACGGGGCTTGCAGCCAAACTTGGAGCTTTTTGGTTTGAGCCTGGGCTCTCTGGAACCGCAAATTGGCCTGAGCTACCTTTGCCGGAGCTCAGTGGGATGAAAGGCTACAGCTAAAAGAAGCCAAAACTAAATCTGTGGGTTTTTTTTTTCCCTTCTTTGTTTTAAATCAAGTCTTCCAGGGCTGGCACCGCCGGGGGGGCTATGACTGCTGCAGAGACCATGCGTTAGAGACCAGGAACGGCTCCGAGCAGCTTCTGCTTTTGCCTACTTTGATTTATTAATGTTGTCCCTGCCCAGTATGTTGTTTTACACGCTCCGGTGACCCCTTCCTGCTCCTGACGCACCAGCTCGGAGCCCCGCAGCTTTCCCTGTGCAAGCGAGACGCACGGTCAGTGTTCACAGCGGTGCCAGCCTGGCTTTTGATGCTATCCACAACCTTTTCCCCACACGTTGTTTCCATTACATCATTTTTATTACACGCTTTTTCCTTACATCAAGCCCGATCCCCACCTTGAGTCCTCCTGTGCCTCAGAGCCAGGCAGAGTGGCTGTAGTTGGGGCGCAGAGCGATGGTTAATTGTGGGCAAATATCTACGAGGCCGGGGCGGGGAGAGCAGAGGTTGGTATTTGGGGGATTAAAGTCCTTCCTTCTGCTGGTGGGGGGCAGGAGGGAAGGGGTAGGGAGCGGGAATCGCATACACGGGGCAATCAGTGGTTGCGGGCCACTGCCAGGGCACAGCCCAGAGCCCCCAGCCCCGTCTGCTGGCCCCGCGTAGGTGTCCCCGCTCTGCTGGGAGCACCCCGGTACCCTAAGGGATCCCCCCCATCGCAACTACCCCAGCACAGCCTCCTGCACCTCTGGGGGACCAGCGCATCTCCCCAGCTCTGCCCTCGCTCCCTCTGAACCCTCCGGCTCCCCAAAGCCACACGGAGCCGTCCCCAAAACGCACAGGGGACGGTGTGGGGTGGGGGGGCACACATCAACACTAACCACACCGGCCCTCTCGGCCGCGCTACCCTACTCAGCCGTACATGCACAGCGGCCGCCCGGGCGCTGCCCTCTCCTCCAGGCTCCATCCCCAGTAAATACCCAATAAATGGCACCAGTTACACCCTCGGGGTGCCAGTTTGGGGGGGTGCCCCTCAATCAGGCAGCAGCTGCTCCAGCTCCTCCTCGTTCAGGCCGTTGGTGGTGACGATGTGGTCCAGCTGCTTCATGTACCGCTCCAGGTCCTGCATGAAATGGGGGATGCGGGCCTTCTCCAGGACCCCAAATTTCTTCAGCCGATTCACATCTTCATAGGAGACCTGATGGGAAGCAGGGAGACAGGGTCAGCAGCTCCCCCCCCATCCAAGGAGGGGGGCTGGTCCCCCCTGCAGCCCACCTGAGTCACCCACCCCCTGCCCAAACACCCCTCCTGCGTGCGGGGAGGCAGCGGCAGAGCCGCTCGGGGAGGCATTTGCAGGGATTTGTGGTTTTGGCCATTTTCTGTCGCTGCAGGGACAGGTGACAGCAGGAGCGGTGTGGCCGAGGGAGATGGCCAGAGGCTGGCAGAGGGACCCCCACGGGGTCCAAGGACCCCCAAGGACGGATTATCCCGTCCTTCCTTGCATCCTCCCAGCACAGCCTTCCCCTGCCCCACCGAAACCCACACGTGCAGGGAAAGGCAAAGAGCTGAAGGGCTTCCAGCAAGGGCTTGTTTTCAGGAAAACATGGGACCGTGGGAGCCCACGTGAGCTTTGGGATGGGATGGGGCTCTGGGATCAGCCCCCCACCCCCGCCGTTACCTTTCCAAGCGCAGCCAGCAGCGGGAAGTCGATGGTCTGCCGATGGCGCAGGATGCGGAGAATCCCGTCCAGGTAGACCTGGTCCTTACTGAAACAGCCTGGAAGAGCGGGAGAGGCCCGGGAGCGGGAGCCTGGCTCCCCACTGCCCTCCGCTCGCCCAAATGTCTGCCGACCACAATAACCAGAGCGATGGCGCTGGACCAGGGTGACACGAGTGTGCCAGGGCTCAGGCGTGGCTGGTGCTGTGGCCAAAGGATGAGCGCTGGGGAGCAGCGCTGGGGACCGTGGAGGCAGCTGGGTGCAGGGAGAGCCCCAAACCTCTCACCGGGATGCTTTCACCCTTCCTCCCAATGGATTTTTTTAATGTTAAACCCCCACAAGAATCTAAGTGCATCCCCAGAAATGCTCATTTTTTGCCTCTCCTTTGGCTGCTGCCTCCCCGCGAGCTTGTGCAAGTCGCTCCCCTCAGTCGCAACCACCTTACGGGGCTCCCCAGGGTGCCCCATCCCTCCCCACCTCACCCTGAGCAGCCGAAGAGCTGAGGTGCCGGCACTGCACGTAAAAAATCACTGCCATGAGGTGTAAACCCACAGCAGAGCGGTGCCGGGGATGGGGAGGGACGCAGCGCGGGGCAGAGCCGCCACCATTTCAAAGGCTGCCGCGGCAATGGGGGTCAGTGATGCTCAACCCACCCAGCAGCACAACGTACCCGCCTCTGGTATTTCTTTTAAAAAAAAAATAAAATCCCTTCCAAAACCCGAAGGCTTCTCCCTCCCCGCGCGGTACCTGGCTGCGAGGTGTCGGTCTGGCCCCGCTTCGCTCGCACGCAGTACTCCCACCGGACGCCGGCGTCCTGGACGTACTGCTCCAGGTCCTGGAAGAGGGCGGAGAAGGAGAGGCGGCTGGCCCGCTCGATGGTGTAGTAGAGCAGGGCTGCCCGCCACAGGAAGGGCTGCTTGCGGAAGAGGACGCTGTGCAGGCTGGCCAAGCCTTCCTCCGTGGGGTTGGCGGGCTTCAGGCTGTACTGCTTGCGGCCCTCGGAGCTGTGCCAGGGCTGGCGGGTGTTGTTCACCCCCCGGATGTAGTGGGTGCCTGGGGAGGGGGGACGGGAGCGAGTGCCGTCGGCCGCAGCCTCCAAAAAACTCGACCCCCCCCACCCCCTGAGTCGCTGGGGTTGGGGCTGAGACCCAGCACCCATGGGTGCCAGCTCCAGTCTTGGCTGGAGATGCTGCCACGGGACATCAGCTTGCTCCGGTGCCCAGGGTGCGGGGGGCAGGCACACGAGTGCACGGGTGGGTACCCCGACACCCCCTGCCCCGCACGCAGAGAGGGACCCAAGTGGCCTCAACCCTTTCCAAAACCTGCCCAGGACCACCCCTCCAGGAGGACCCGGTGGGTATCACCTTGCCCCGCGGTCCTCGCAGCCCCCAGGCCGTTACCCCGGCGACAACCAGAGGATGCTCACAGCATCCCCCCGCGCTGCCCCCCTGACCTATCTCGTGGCGCAGCATCCCCTCCAGCCAGTGCTGCCGGGCTCCGGCCAGGTTGATGGCCAGCGTCGGCCGGCTGTCCTCCACCATCATCACCGCCTGGGACAGGAGGTCGTCGGTGAGCTGCACCACCACCTGCAGAAGAAGAAGGAGGCAACTGGCGTCAGCACTGCGGTGGGAGGAGATGCTCAGCGGGGTCTTGGCTCTAAGCAGAGGCCGAAATGGTGGTGGACGGTCAGAAAAAGCCACCGACGCCGCGGGCGGCACCGCCCGGCTCTGCTGCACCATCACCGACTCCCTGAAGAAACCACAGATAGCAGGAGCAGGCGGGGAGGGCACTGCGGTGCTGAGGGGGTGCCGAGAGGAAACGGATGATCCCACGGGGGGATGAAATAACTTCTTTAACCTTTTTACAGCCAGCAAAGGCGAGCAGGCACCATGGGGGGAGCAGGCAGCTCCTGGGCAGCCTGGCTCCAGCGTCTCCCTGGCTTCAGCATCTCCCCCCTCTCCCCCAGGGGCTCCCCACAATTTTACGGCCACGCATGATGGGCATCCTCCTGAGACCTGCCCGGTCCCACCCCTGCACCCCCACTAGCATGGGACGGCGCAGGACGTTTGGTCATCAGATCGACCCCACTCTAAACAACCAACAGTGCCCGCTTCGTTATGGGTCCAACCTCCAGACTCGCCCCCAATAAACGAGGGTTCCCACGAGGGAACCAAGGCTCTGGCTCCATTTTCAGGGGCTCTCCTGCGGATTCTCCCTTTCGAGGCTCCAAGACACGAGCAGCGAGGACGGATCCACGCCAGCCCACCCTCGCAGCAGGAGCCGCGCGTGCCGGCCACGATTCACAGCAGGGACGGGCAACGCATGCGCGGGACTGGAGAACATCTCTAGGCAGAAGAAAACATCTATTTTGGGAAACCTTGGCTATTGCAAGGCCTGGAGCCAAGACAGCGGCTCCACGTTAACATGAGTTAACGTACCGGCCAAGCAGCATTTTCTGACCATCCAACTTCAGACCTGCAGCATCGCCGGAGGAGACACGCGGCTCTGCCGCATCCCCGGGAGCTCTCGCATCTGAGGTTCGGCAGCGGCAACGCTCGGGACCTTTGGGCACACACCAATTTCATCTCAAAAATCCTTCCGTCACATTCGTATTAACTCTAAAAACCATCTATTATTTCACAACTGACACTTTTCAGGATGAAAATGTGCACACACACACCCACACCCACACAACGTGGCAATTCTTCTCTCTTATTTAAAAAAAGGAGAGGAGACTGAACGGGTTTGCTTCAACCCAGATTTATTATTGCACAAAGCTACTCATGAAAGCCGAAAGTGCAACGTTACAGAGCAGAGTCTACCACTGGGCAAAGGAACAGCATAAAATACTTAGAGTGCAATTGCTTACCTGGATGAAAATATACCAGCGTGAAAGAAAATCCCTCCAACTCTGAGAAAAGACTTGCCCGTTCACTTCTGACTTGTGTGTATCTCCTCGAGCTTTATTTCTGCTCCAGTAAGGAAGTCAAAATAAATAAGGGTTGCGGTTTCGCTGCCCTCTGCCACGCCCAGCCACGGACCTTGGTGACCTGAGACAAACCGAGGCAGGGAACTGATCCGGACTAAAACTGGTTTTATGCCCTAGGTTAGTTTCCAGCAAGATCATCACCCCCGGCCACGTGAGCTCCCACGGGGGGCTCTTGGCAGGGAGAAGATTTTTGGCAGCGGCGCCAGCTTCTGCTGACAGCCCCGCCTGGAGCTACGACGGGCAGGGAAGGTTACGGCTTCACTGCAAGCAGAAAGAAGGAGGTACAAATGAGCCAGGTTTTGGTATGATTTTAACCAATTCCCATCTCTGAGGTCAGCTCCGCGTGATGGGAACACAGCCCGGACATCCGACATGGCAATCCCAAATGCGACCAGCGGAGGCTGAAATCCTGGGATGCGGGAGGGGAAGGGGAGAGCCAGGGGACAGTGTTTAAACCAAAAGGAAGATGAGGAATACAGTTCATGGTCGCAGCACTTTTCCTGCTCCCTCGAAGGTGCTGCAGCACAGAACCCATGCCTGGACCCTGTGACGGCCCCTGGTCCCCAGGTCTTTGCTGCCCGACTCTTACTGGGAGTACTGGACACGATGCACTGTGCCAGCCGGAGCTCCGCTTCTGGGATACAGGATGCTCGGCTGGCTGGGAGTGCTCCACAATGCCAGGTCCACGTCTTACTGTCTTGTCACGCTTCAATGCCCCTATATGAAAAAAAAAAACCCAAGGAGGTTGGAATTTAGGAAACTAGATGCAGAAAAACTAACTTCTGCCCTAGGATAAATCGCTCTCATTCTTGAACCTGCTTTCCCCCAACCTATTAAAAAAATACCCTCCCAGAGCTCCTCCTCTCTGCTTTTCTCCTTTTTCCAGTTGCTCCTCCTTGGCCACGTTGCGCTGGATTCCTCCAGGCGCCAAGCCCAGGAGACAGGGGTTCAGCAGCTCCCGGTCCCCCGAACCAGCGGGACCTGCTGCAGGGGGGTCCCAGCCGGGGGGTTTTGGGAGGCTGGTGCTCGCTTGGCATCCCCCAAATTGTTGAAGTTTCCCTCCTGCAATTTCAAAAGCCATCTCTGAAAACAACACTCAGAGCACCCGCGCAAGGGAGATATTGTATAAACCCAGGAGTTTAACTGTACGGAGTGTTAGGTGGGTAAACGCTCCACGCAGCTCGTCTGCTGTTCTGGCGACCTCCAGCTCTCCCTCCCCATCCGCACTGGCACCTCAATTCCCACCCCTGAAGAAAACTCTTCTATTATAACCCAAATATCTGCCTACCACCTGCCCGTTGCTTTTTCCTCTGCTGGACTGGGAACGCCGTGTCCCGCATCCTACGCTGCATCTTCCCTGCTGGTACCCAGGGAAGCACCCGAGCATCCCACCAGGGCTGAGCAGGGATACACCCCGCTTTAATAAGCACTAAGCAACATTTGCAATGGAGCGCTCTGGCTTTAAAAGAGTTGATTTTTATATTATTTTGGGGGGGGCTTTATGCTACAGGACAAGTCAATGGTGATCAGGCCGGGCATTCCCCTCCCGAGAGCATCAACGATCCGCTCGATGCGAGCTCCAGACGAGTCCAGCCACATCGTGGAAAGGCAAGTGCTGTCCCGCAACCTTCGCCATCGTGCCTGAACAGGAGGCAGAGGGAACAATCCAAACCCAAATTTTTTCCTTTTTCTTTTCCTATCTGATCTCACCATGTGCAGGGTGAGCAAAGAGAAACGCAAACAGGAAATTTCCTGTTTTTTCCTGGAAAATCAGAGGCGACCGAGGATGCCCAGGATGCGATGCTCAGCACCCTCGAGGATGCGATGCTCAGCACTGAAACCAGGTTTTGCGGAGCCCTTTTTAGGCAAGGCAGCAAGAGCTGGAAGGCAGAATGAAGCATTCCCTGGGATACGGCGTCTGGAGAGAGACCCCAGGGCACAGAAAAATTCGGTTTGCAACAAGCTGGGGCACTGCTGGAGGCTGAGCACAGAGCGAAGGGGGCAGCTGAAGTCACCGGTCTGTGCTTCCAGGAATGAAGGAAAACTCCAAGCAAGAAGAGCCCAGAGCCTTTAGAGGAAGAATTCCAGTCAGAGGGAGCACTGCTGAGGTTTTTTTTTTTCCTCTCTAATGGTGAAGGAAAGGTAAAGAAGGCAACACAGAAACAGCAACGCTCAATTATACGGAGTGGAAACTATCTTTCCCTGTACCAGAGCTCGATGGCGTCAAGTGAAGCGATTAGGAAGCAGATTCAGGATGAAAAAGCATCAGCAAACGGTGCAAGCCACCGCACGAGGTTTGCGACGGTTCACAATCAGGTCGGCAAATTATCAGGAGGGGTTTTGCAGGCAGAAACACCCCCCGACTCGGGAAGACACCGGGCTGCCATGGCCTGGGGAGGAATCCCCCATCCCTGTCCTAAGGACGCAGAGACCCCAGGACAGAGCTGGGCAGGGGAATGAGGGATGGAAATGGGGTTGGGAAATGGGATTGGACACCGCTCGGAGCAGCTGAGAGCACCCGCAGCCGCGGGTGCAGCTGCAGTCCCCCCGCGAAAGCCGACGATATGGATGCGTGCAGGGGCCACCACGGTGAGAAGATGACGGGCAAAACCCCACGATGTCGTTCTTCCGATGTCAGTCTGATGGCTTTTAGAGGCATTGGCTCGGGTTATTTTATTTTTTTCCCCTTATTTGATAATGTGGTGATATGGCGTTGTT
This sequence comes from Calonectris borealis, assembly GCF_964195595.1. Taxonomy (NCBI): domain Eukaryota; kingdom Metazoa; phylum Chordata; class Aves; order Procellariiformes; family Procellariidae; genus Calonectris; species Calonectris borealis. The sequence goes on from NC_134323.1 coordinate 1,079,691, forward strand.
TTGCCGTATTAAACAGAGGTGCCAGTACCACCCCATGCAGAGGTAGCCGTCCGGGAGCGACGGGAAGGGACCCTCAGCATCATCAGAGACCGCAGCTTCGCATGCTCCCGTTACGCTGCCCGCAGCCCTTCTCCGGCTGCAGCAGCCCATCCGCCCGCTGAGCAGCACCACTTGCCTTATTTCGGGACCCTCCAGCTTTGCAGACGCCGTGACAACAGGGGCTGCGACTTCAGCCAAAGTCCTACTCCTGGAGCAGCACCGCGTGGAGAGAGGTTTGTGACCTCCCTCGTTCTGAGCTGGATCCCCAGCGCATCCTCCCGGTCCATGAAACTCCCGCTCAGCTCTTGTGGATGCGATGATGGAGAAAGAGCTCGTCCCCAGGAACCGAGGGGAGACTGCGGACGGCACCGGGGCACGGGCTCCTGCTCTCCCCAGCTCCGCGGCGCTGCCGGCAGCCTGCCCGTCTGCTCAGGACCCCGCACGCCGAGAAAGCGCCGGCGCTGAGCAGCTCCAGGGTGGAGAGGCACCACCGATGGGGTCCCAGGAGATGCTAGCTAGCGCGATTTAGGCTAACGACATTTTACAACCCGAGGGATTGCCGTGCAGCACTTACCAACGGGGCCAGTCTCTGCTGCAAGCTGGGAGCTCGCCGAAATCCGTACGGAAGCCTCTGAGCTCCGGCAACATCACCTCGGTCCTGAGCCAGAAGAAAAGCAGAAGAGCTTCAGGATCTGCAGCTCGGACCCCGACAAAGAAGCTTTTGAAGACACAAAGTTAATTATAGCGCAAATACTTACCCACGAGCACGCTGCCTGCAGTGCCGGAAAGCGGGATCCTGCCTTCGCCGATGGGCGCCGGGGACAAAGGGCAGCACCAGCCTGGCCACGCTGCCTGCAGGCAGCTGACGCACCCGCGCGGCAGCCGCTCGGCTAACGCAACCCCCGCGCTAGAGTTTCTTCTTTTTTTTTTTTTTTTTTTAAGAAAGCCATCACGATTAATACATAACAGGGAAGCAAACGGCACGGCAGAACAGACAGGGCACAGCAGGTGAGAGTCAGGAATTACAGATACAGGCGCGGGGAGGGAGATACACGTCTGAAACCGCCCCAAATGTTATTTTATCAGCCACGCAGAAGTTTCAGCAAGTTTTTGTCCTGTACGGGGAGCAAGCTTTGCCAACATCGCTGGATTGAGAGCAGATGAAACCCCTCCCTCTTCCCTGCCCCAGAGAAATTCAGCAAAATTTCTAATGGGTAGCAATGAACAAACCAATGCTTTAAAGGTTTTAAAAGCACTTATCAAAAGTTTCGGATAAAAGAGCCACGTATCTCGCACGCTGATGAGCAAACGTAATTACTGAACCCTGCGTTCCCTTGAGCAAAGGGGAAATTACACAGGGCTGGAAGAAAGCCAGTTGTACACCAATATGCAAGAAAAAAAGACGGCTTTCTGCCCAGCCAGAGCTCAATTCGGGTTTAGATTAACGGAGAAGAGCAAACTAGCTGAATTTAATCAATTAATTAAAATTTATTAATTTAATCAATTAATTTAATCAATTAATAAAATCAAGACCACAACTAGCCAGTCCTAAGCGTAGGTCTGTAAGTAAAACTGGCCAGCTGCTAGGCTGGGTATTGGGACTGGTTCTGGGTACTAAAAGGCAGCTGAATTATAGGAAGAGATTTGCAGAGATCCTTTCCGACCTAAGCCAAGGCTTAGGAGGGCCAAGGTGCCAAATCCACACCCCAGGGACACCCCAGGAGGGATCACCCAAATTGTGGGGGCTGGAGGAGGAACGTCCCCTGGCCAGGCGGGACCTCGGGGAACCGCTCGCTCCTGCTTTTGTGGGCATGAAATGCGCTGGGTGCCGCCGAGCAAGTTGATGCTTCAGGGAAATGCTCGCGAATAACCCTGTTTGGAGACGGAGGTGAAAAATCAGAGCCAGGGAAACCAGCCTGGCCAAGAGGCAGCGGTGAGGAAGCCCCGCTCCTGCCCCGCAGCCAGCAGCCGAAGGCAGCCCCGTCAGCCAAAAAACCAAAACCAGGTCCAGCAATCCTTCTCACCGCTTGAACCCAGGACGGTGGAAGCGTTTTGCTCGCACCTTGCTGGCAGGAAAGGGGGAAAAAAAAGCCCCTTAGCCGAAGCTGTGGGACATCCCACGCTGGACGCTGCTGGGGGCACAGAGAAACCAGGTGAAGAGCTGCTGAACTTCCCCCCGTCTCCATCCCGCACGTACCGTCCTATCTTAACCACGTATTTCCCAGCCTTAAAACCCGAGCTCGGGGATTCAAAGCGCCGTAACCCGGCACATCCCGCAGGAGAGCAGGAAATCTCTCCCCCCGGCTTGGCTTTTGGACGCGTGAGCGAAGGCAGCTGTCGGAGATGTCTGCCATACCACCGCTATCAGCAGTAATTGATGCCTCATGCACGCAGCAAAACGCTCCCCGCACGGCCACGCAGACAAGCAGCAGCTCCTCTCTCTCTCTCTCAAGCATAAAAGGGAGATATACACAGAAAAAATCACGGGAAATTGGTGGGGAACCAGCACCCGCGTCCTAGCGCCGGGGTACAGCAAATGCAGCCAAGCCAGAGGCGACAGGACACCACCGCTCAGAGCAAAGAAGTTTCTTCTTTGTACCCAAAACATTTCCTAATCCGAGTCCTTTTTATCAGAAAACAAACATTTTGCAGCCGTATTTTACAAGCGATAAAGCAGGGATGCGGATTACCTCTCCCACGCAGCCTTCCTTTTGCATGTACTTTCGGATCACGGACCAGATCTGGCACTTGCTCAGCAGCCTCCCGCCCGTGGCGACTTCAAAGCTCTCGTAGGTCCCGTACTTCTCCAGGACGGCACGGATGATCCTGATGGCCTGTCGCATGCAGAAACGAAACATCAGTGCAAACACCCTCCCCGCTTATAAACACATCTTGAAACCCCACGTGCAATAAAACCCGGCGGAGATAATCCCTGATAAACGCCTGGGAAGTGAGACATGGTTTTGTAATATCTAAAAAGCCGAGGAGACTGAGCCAGCTGGAGGTGGCCACCAGGACAGACGGACACTTAATGCAATCAGCACGACCCACAGTATATTCGTTCTGCCTTTTATCACCCTTCTAAGCATCTGTGTGGGATCTGGGCAAAGCAGAAGCGAAACGGCATCGTCGCAGCACGTTGCCTTTGGAGGTTAAAGCTCTGATTATTTTCATCTTTTCTGCTTTCGGTTCTCCTTTCAAACTCCAGTGCTTGCACAAAGTTTATCAGCTTGTTTTTTATTCCGAGAGTTTCTTAGTGCAGCGCTGGATTGCAAGCCCGCAGGAAAGCTGGGCATCGCCAGCATTGCCCTTCGCAGCGACGCTGCTTCCCCCTCTTCGGCCAGGGTCTCAGCACAAGCACAAGCAGCCTGCTGCGCACCAACTGCCTTCTAACAAAAGCAGCACGTGCTATTTTATTAGCATTGACATTTATGGAGCATCTATAAAATACGAGCATTTATTAGCACGTTTCCTTCCCCAAAAGTGAGTTTTCATTGTAGACATTCTCAAGCAATGACTTTCTCCAGCCTAGTAATACCCAAAGCAGATGACGACGACTTTGAACCAATTCTGGAGTTTCTCCAGCAGTTTTATTGCACCTGTAAGCCTGGCTGAGCTGCTGCCGAGCTTCCCAGCCCAGGACCACGCGCGGCTCCTGAACGCTGCGTGTTTTCCCTCCTCCCGCTGAGCAAACCCCCTTTGCTCTCGTCCGGGCTCCGGGCAGCGGCTGGAGCCCTGCAGCGGAGGTCCCATCCCCTCCTTCGTCCCTAACGTCACCCAGGATCAGGAGATGGGTGCTCACCACCAGTACCAGCGCTCAAACCACCCAAGGCCCCCTAAGAGGGGCTGCGCGGTCTGCGTCCGGTGAGCAGCCTCCTCTGCCCCAGCAGAAGGCCCTGATTTTCCTTCCCTGGACAGTCTTCTCCGCACAGCTGGTTTTTATTCTCGAGGCACTGACTGTGTCCTTCCAGGAGAAGTTGTGCAGGTTTTTTTGTGTTGTTGGTTTTTGGGTTTTTTTTGGTGGTTTTGTTTTGGTTTTTTTTATTGTTGGGGTTTTTTGGTTTGTTTGCTGAACGATCAGGATTGGTTTTGCAGTGCCGCAAGGAACCTCCTGCTGACTGCAGCAGAACAAGGACCATTTCTTCCTCCCACCTCTGCTCAGCCACTTGCTCTCTCCTCCCAGGGGACCTAAAGCACGGAGCCAAGAGAAACCCAGCACAGCTGGTGCCCAGCAGTAAGAACGACCAAAGGGCACGCTCCCCGCCCACCTCCAGCGCACGTCCTGGTGAGCAAAATTCCTAAGATACCAAGTTTAATTTTCCAAGAGGCTGCTGAGCATCCCTGGGCAGCCTAAAATCATGCACCCACCATAGGCAGCGGGACAACAAATCCTCCAGCCCCAGCCCCGTGCTGGTGCTGCTGGTGTTCCCACAAACCAGGGACGGGATGCCCGGGGTGATGAGCCTCCACGGGGCTAGAAGAATCCTTCTGGTTTGTTTAAATTTTCTATTAAAAAAAACCAAAAATAAGCCCCCAAGCAGAGCAGCTGGTGGAGCAGCGGCTGGAAGCAGGGAGCTGGTGTTGGTTTGTCTGCTCTTGTCCAAGGATGCTGGCTTAGCCAAATGTCTCGTTTATTTACACTCCACGATTAATGCAGGTTTTTAAAATAAAAGCAGTTTATAGCTGGCAAGGAAAAAAAGCCTCCCAGAATAAAAGAGACTGGAAGGAGGTTACTGCAGGGTACGAGCAAAGGAACAGTGACATGAATACTGTCCCATCGCACTGCCACCGGAGAAGTGGGAGAAACATCGGTAGAAACACTCAACACTTAATATTTCTTGCAAAGGGTTTTAGGATCCAGGATGAGACCATTCACACTGGTTACGAACACTTAATTTCGTTCAAAGTAATGCGCAGAGAAAAAGAATCTCAATGATTCATCTTTTACCGTATTGTAAACCAACTGTACCAAAAGAGAAAGCAAGGGGGGAAATAGCTCTGAACAGCTCATTTTACCGCGTTACTCGGAGAATGAAATGCACTTAAATGCAGCAAGAAAACACTGAAAAGCCAGCAAGGTCTTTACAGGAGTCAGACTGTCTCCCCTGCAACAGCATCGCTGGCACCAGTTTATCTGGGGCAGAGGCATGGCAGGCACTGGAAATGACTAACTGCTTAGAAAGCTGTTTACAGAAAGAGCCCGAGTCGCCTGGATAATAATTCAGGCAGAGATAAACAAAGTAATGCAAGAGTAAGTAAACATTGAAAAAACAATAAATAAATCGGTGAAGAAGTTGTTATCTGAGACACCAGATGCAAGCTCCCAACTAGGAGGTGCAAAGAAACGCCTCAGGCGTGCAAGTCTCCATTTATTGTAAGAGTTTTTTAATCTGCTTCCTCGGAGGCAGCTAAAAGGGCTCCGTGGGGCAGAAAGGATGCTCTGGCCAGCCCGAGGAGCGAGCTGGTTTTGGGGCACGGCCGGGCTCCCGGCTCCAAGCAGAGAGCGAAGGGCCGGAGCCTGCAGCTCCGCTCCCGCCTCGCTCTGCCTGCATCCAGGGAAGGGCTCGTCTGCGGGCAGAGCGTCAAGAAAGCACGCTCCTCCTGCCCGTTCCCTCCCGTTCGAGTGGCCGGGCGCTGTTTGCTCACCGCCATCCACACATCGCTGTTATCCGTGGCAGAGAGCAATATACTGAAATACTGGGAATATTTCAGTAGCGTATAAGCAACGGAAGCAGTTAAGCAAAATACTAGAGACTCCTTAAGCGGAGCCTACACCAACTGTTATCATTACTGACCACATCTGCTGCTGCGCTACGGACAACCTTTAGGCCTTCCAGAAAACAAGCCAGACTTAACCACCAGCTCATTCAGGCTAAGGACTCCAGTTCCTCGTCTGCTATTTCTACAGCAACAAGTGCAACAAAACACCAGCAGCAACGTGTCCCTGAAGGAGCACCAGCTCCCAGCCACCGCCGGGCATCCAGTCTGGGGCTGGCGGCATCACCCAGCCCCGCTGTGACGGTCACCCGGGTCAGGCAGGGAGCGCTGCGGGTGGGCTGGGTAGGGGAAGAGGAGTTGAAGAGGTAAGGGGGCTGCAGGCAGGACACCACAGATGTCGGGCAGAGCAAGGGCAGGCCGTGCGGTTCCCGGGGAGCAGCTCCTGGCTGGCCCCGCCGGGGAGCGGTCCCACCATCCCGGTGGCATCGCCCTGCACGAGGACACCCACACCTTCGCACCCCTCACCGGGCGGGAGGAAGGCGGGGAGCGGGGTGAGCCGGGGTCCTCGGGGTCCTCCTCCCGCCCCGGCCGAGCATCCCCTGCGCCGCCGGCCCCGCCTCACCTGAGCGACGAAGCGATCGGAGGCGGCCCCGTACTTATCCAGCACGGCGGCGGGCACCGGCTCGGCGTACTCGAACTGCGGGTCGTAGGCGAAGCTGGCGCGGAAGAACCGCTCCCGTTCCGCCTCCACGTTGCGGGGCCGCAGCGCCACGAGCAGGCAGGGGCTCCGCCGCCCGCCGCCCTCCTCCCCCGCCCGCCCCCGCGCGATGTGGGGCAGGGAGGCGGCGGCCCGCATCCCCCCGCGCCCCCCCGCGCTTTCGCTCCGCCGCGTCCCGGCGCCGGTTTCCGACAGGCGCCGGGTTCCCCGCGGGCAACGGGGCGCGGGCGGCGGGGGCGGGGGGGACGGGCAGGGGCAGAGCGGCGGCCCATGGCGGCCCAGCCCCGCCGCCGCCCCCGGGTCCAGCACCATGGCCTCCAGCGCGGCGGCGGCACGCGGGCTGCGCCGGGCCGGCCCCCGCGCTGCCGCCCCGAGCACGCGCCGCGCCCCGCCAATCGGCACCGCGCCCGGCGCGCCGGAGCCAATGGGAGCGGAGCGCTGAGGGAGGGCCCCGCCCCTCCGCGCCGCGCCCCGCCCCGCGCGGAGCCTGCCCTGCCCGCGGTGCGGAGCGGGGTCAGAGCCGGCCGGGCCGCGCCGGGGGCTGCGCTGCGGGGCGGGGGCTCGGGGCGCTCCGGTCACGTCGCCAGCCCCGGCTGCATCCCCGTCCCCGGCTGCATCCCCGTCCCCGGTTGCATCCCTGTCCCCAGTTGCATCCCCAGTTCCGGTTGCATCCCTGTCCCTGGTTGCATCCCCAGCCCGGGCTGCATCACCAGTCCCAGTTGCATCGCCACCCCAGTTGCATCCCCAGCCCCGTTTGCATCACCAGCCCTGGTTGCGTCGCCAGCCCTCTTTGCATTGCTGCCCTAGATGCATCGCCAGTCCCAGTTGCATTGCAAAGCCCAGTTGCATTGCCATCCCAGCTGCTTTGCCAGCCCTAGTTGCATCGCCGAGGCAGTTGCATCGCCAAGCCAGCTGCATTGCCAGCCCCGGTCGCATTACCAACCCCAGTTGTGTCACCAGCCCCAGTCGCACCCCCAGCCCCAGTTGCATTGTCATCCCAGTCATGTCGCCAGCCCCAGTTGCATCGCCAGCCCCAGTTGCATCGCCAGCCCTGGTTGCATCGCCAGCCCTGACCACATCACCAGCCCTGGTCGTGTCACCAACCCCAGTCGCGTTGTCACCCTGGTCGCGTTGCCAGCCCCAGCCATGTCACCAAGCCCAGCTGCATCACCAACCCTGGCTGCATCACTGAGCGTGTGGCTTTCCCCAAAGCCCCGGCTCCTGGGGTGCCGCCGGGCAAGGAGCGCCTCCGTTTTCGGTTACAGCCGCCTTTACCAACCCGCTGTGCAAGGACAAGGCAGGCTCGGCGCTCAGAAGCAAAGTGTGTTTATTATTTTGTAGATCTGCTGATTTCGAGTCGGTCTTGCCCGGGGAGCCTAGCTCGCTGCCTGCACGCTGGCGGCTGGCAGAGGTGCTCTTGCAAGCCATACCTGCCGTGCCACCCCCGTGCCACCCCCGTGACCGCCCTGGTAAGTCAGAGCCCACACTCGTTATGCGAGTTGTTCTGTCCCAAGCTGAGCAGAGGCTACGGCACCGCGGGCTCCACAGCCTGTAAAGTGCCTAAATGTGGCTTGCTAGCGACGAGGGCTTGTGCGTACGCCATAATTCGCAAGTGTGATGTTAATGAGCTGGCAGCGCGGTTAATTATCCACCCGCTAGTGGGAAGTGACAAGCCTCTGAAGTATAATTAATCGCCGTTCCCGAAAGAAAATCCGATCAGTGTGGAAGTGGGTGCCAGCCCATCCACCTGAGCTGTTGGTCTTGCTCCTTTTCCTTCCACACTCAGCTCCAAGTCCTGCATGGCAGCTTGTGGTGGCTACCAGCACGGAGGGAAGCTGGCCCTCATTCCTTTCAGTTCTTTTTGGGCTCCTTCAAGACCTTCCATCCAGGTAGGATCTTCCCCCCCTTCCCTGCCTCTGGGCTGGATCTCACCTGCCCCGGCTCCCCCTGCTCCTGTGGGCTCCCCAGCAGGATTTCGTTGATGGAACTGAGCGTCAGGTTGCTGAAGATCATGTTAAGGTGGTCGACGCCTCGCAGCTCCTGGACGTGCACCTTCTGCTTTTGCTGGCCGCGCCATCGCTTGCACAACTCCAAACTGCGTGTGTTGACGGTGTCGTCCCCGTCGCCATAAATCATGTCCACGGGGTCCTCGTAAGGGAAACGCTCGTCATATATGTAAGTCTCCACGGTGGGGTAGCCTGTGCCATAGAGGCAATACGTGTCCACCCCCGGAGGAGGTAAGTCCTTCAGCAAGTCCTTCATGTCCTCCCACATGTACCAGCCATCCTCCAAGTTGACGTCGGTGAAGAAGCGTTGGTAGTCCCGGTAGGTGTAATTGTAGGAGGGCGTGGAGATGAAAACGTGGGTCTCTGGCCAGGCCAGGCTCGTTGGGAACATCCAGGGGCTGGTGGTGGTCATGCGCTGCTCTTCACGCAGCTTGATGTTGGACATGAGTGGGATGCCCTGATTGTCACCTGCGGGACACACAGGGGGTCATCAGAAACAGCACCGAAATGTACCCTCGCAAATGGTGTCCCTTGGGCGGCTGTGCTGGGACCAGCCCGTCCAGCAGTGGCTCACAGCTGTCTCCTGGCTGGGGTATGGTGCCACCTCAGATCTTCCCCTGCTCACCCCTGCCCTGCCCACGGCCGTACGTCCTCTCCTCACCCCTCTGGCTGCAGATTTCCAGAGCAACCTTCCAAACTCTTCTCTCTGGCATAACATCTCTAGCTGCTAGGAGGGGCTGAGCGTAGACAAACCTGGACGTGTGATGGCCCTGACCAACCCAGTCCTGGACTTTCCTTGCAACCCTGGCACCTCCACGCCTGCCTGCAGGGACAGGAGTGAGCTGAGCCCAATGAGGGTGCTGATAACGGGTGGCCAACCCGCATGCATCCTGCAAACCTCGGCATTTTTGGTGTATCTGGAGCCCTAAGACCATGCAACGATCTCAAATTACCTTAAAAATGTCTCTGGCCCTTGTGGCAACAGAGAAAAACATGAGGAGATGACTTAAGGGTGATGCAAAGGGCCAGATGTTAAAATCTTCAAGCACATGATTTTAATTTCATGCTTTTTTGGAGGCTCAGCTTGTGACTTGTAGATATTCTGGGCTGTCAGCATGAGGCAAGTGATTGTGGCTTTCTGGGCTGAAAAGAGACTAAAGAGGAACTGGGTGAAGGGAGATGAAAGCAAAGCTTATGGGGGATAGGCTCAATGTGGGGAGATCCAAGCAAGTGGTGCAGGAGAGCGTGAGCGTCCCTTGGGTGGCCTCCATGCCCTCTGCTGCAGAAGGGCTGTATGGTTTGGAGTGAAGGTCCAGCAACCCGCATGGATGGAGGCAGCGCAGGTGCCTGGGGAGGCAGTGAGAAGGGGGTGAGAATGCCCCAAACTGCTTCCCTGGCCTCAAGACTTTTGGCCGAGCCCTTTTCTTGCCCAGGATGGGTGTTTTGGCTTTCAAGGAGCACCCCTAGCCCAGGAGTTGACCGTGGGCATGGTGCAGGGTGTGCTGCAGGCTGTCTGGTGAGAGCTGGTGCGGAGGAAGGGGGATGGCCAGGCTGCAGGTGGACCCAGCTGACAGCAGTTTTCCATACACACAAACCCACCAGCCCCAGTCACGGAAACTAGAGCAAGCTCCAGGGCATGGGCCACTCTCCTGCTGTCGGGGCTGTGGCAGGAACCTCCGTGGTGCTTTCTGCCCCGCGGGATGCAGCGGGATGCAGCGGGATGCAGCGGGATGCAGCGGGATGCAGCGGCATCAGCACCAGAGCACGAGTGCTGCCTCCACAGCCCCCTCAGCCATCTGTCCCCCACCTCTTCCACCACCGTGTCCTTTCCCTGCCCACCACCACCCTTCCATTTCTACAGGAGGAAAAGAAAGCAAAGAGGTGGCTGCACACAAGGAGTCACCCACCAGATGCCAGGACACGCAGGGGCTTGACAGACCCTCCCCAGGGGGCACCCAGGGAGATGAAACCCCCAATGTACTGATCTTTCCAGGCTTGCGTCTGCTGTAGCAAGAAGTAGAGGATGTTCAGGTTGCCCATGCTGTGCGCGATGAGGAAGACGCGTCGCTGGTATTCATCGTGCATCTCCTCGATCAGTGCCTTCAGGTTCTGGAAGTATTCGGGCTGTTCCTCTGCGGACAAGAGGGCACCAGCTCTTGGCCACCTCATTTATGGCCGCAGGGCTCCAGGGCTGACCTCAGAAGCCCCGACCAGAGAGAGGTGTGGGCACAGAGGCCACAAGTGCCACCATACATTCACATGAGAGCGCCATGAATGGCCAAGTGCCCGCCCCACGGGCAGCCATCCCTGTCCAGGGGATCCTCCACACCAGCCGGCTCACCCAGCCCGTGAGAGCCATCCTGCCTCCCTCCCTGCCCGGGTGGCCTGGCCACAAACCCCATACTTACGGGGCCCGACCCTCCAGTCGTAGGGGGCTGCCCGAACCGTCTGGTCCCTCACGTAGCCGTTGTTCACCAGGTTCTGCACCAGGGTGTGCAGGTAACCTACGGGCAGAGAGAGCAGGTGGGAATTAGGTCTGTGGTCTTCTCCTGTCAACCTTTTTCCACCCTGGTCCTGGTCATGGCCACAATGTTCTCTGGTAAGACCTGTAGCTCGGTGGCTCAGGAGATGTAGTGGCTCTACGCGTCCCATGTGCGCTGGGGTCAAGCACGGAGTGGTCCCTGCCGGCACTCAAAGGGAGTGCGTCCCCGAGGCCAGCGTCCCTCACTCCCAGGTGACCTGGGCTCTCTGTAGAACCGGTCCCTCCTGGAGACACGGGGACACCTCTCCGCTTGCAGGGAGCGCGTGGGATCCCCGGACATCCCACACCTCTCCTCCTCTCACCTGCCAGCTTGCTCTGATCCAGGTATTCCACGGAATAGGTCTTGCCGAAGCCAGGCACACGGATGTGCACCCCCGGGGCATTGGACATTTTCCGAGAGGTTCGGTTGTACACCACCCTGCGGGGACGGGACAGAAAGTAGCAGAAGAACCGTGTCCCCAAGGGATGGGGTGGAGATCACTGGGTGGCAGCTTGGAACTGGGTGGCTGTTTCCAAGTCTTGTGTGGATGGGGAGGTGGACTGGTGCCAAGCCAGCATCCATGCCAATCGCCCGGCATCTCGGGGCAGGAGGCTCTGACGGAGCGGGCTGCAGTGGCCCCTTCGCCCTGTGGCCCCGGGCAGGGTGGCAGCATCTCCAGTGGGTGCTGAGAATGGCCCAGCTGGCACGAGCACGTGGCAGGGACATGGGAAAGGGACGGGCGCTCGGAGCGGGAGCCAGCCAGCTGTGTTCCCAACCAGTCCCGTGGTGCTCCTGTGGTTTTCCATGTGTGCTAGGTTGTGGCGGGGCGGGGAGAATGACGGGGAGGTCATTTCCCCGGGGAGTTCCCGGGGTGGGGGTGAACGGTACCTGGTGTTATCAATCCAGCAGTCAACTCCCACTGGCAGGAAGGTGTTGAGGTTGAGCCAGATGGTGAAATAGTCCTCTGTTTTGCGGTAGCACATCCAGTTCACCACGTCCGGCTTGTCCAGCTTTGCTTCCAGCTGGTTCCCGAGACAGCCGGGCACTGGTGGCACCGCAGAGGGAGAGCAGAGCCAGCTACAGACCCCGTCCCACTGGCCCCGTGGGGCTGCCCAGCCCCACGCTTCCCCCGGCCCCCCCAAGCAGGGGCTGCCCAGCCAGGGACACCTGGGGACCCGCTGGAGCAGCATCCCTGGAGAACAGCCTGCTCCGCGCAGGAGCGAGGGTGCTCGGAGCCGAGATGCGGGATGAGCATGGAAGCGGCACTAAAAACACATCCTCAGGGACACCCCTGAGCTGCCTTTCCCACGGGGTGACCCCCAGAGCTGCCACCCTCGGCCCAAACCTGCCAATCCCCACCAGCACGAAGCACCCCGGATTATTCCCCCCTGCCTGGCTGGGTTTCCATCCTCCTCTCCTCGCTGCAGCCCGGGGGAAGGAGCGGGTGCTGCTCGGGGCTGCGCAGCCCTACCGCATCCCCTGGCAGCTCGGGGATGCACAGAGTCCCCAGGGAGGTGAAAGTCACCCCGGTGCTGGCACCCGAGGCCCACGCACTGTTTTCCTGAACTTTAAACCCTCTGCACAGGCTGGGCAAGGTCTCTGAAATGGTTCAGTGCCGAGCGGAATCATACCCTGCGGGAATTCAGTGCAAATAGCGTACGGTAAACACAGCGTGGTTTTAAGCAAGTTCACGGTCTGACATGTGCGACCTGGAGGGTGACCATCATCGGGGTGCCTGGTCTGCCTCTGGGATTCCTGGCAGGGATGGGACACTCATCCCGGTGCCATCCCGGTATGTGTGCCCGTGCCGTGGGCACGCGCCGTGGTGAGCATTCCCAGCACCTGCAGGAGCCGAGCGCCGGCTCCCGGTGCCAGCGCTGACCCCGAGGGCGAGGATGAGAGGTGAAGGGACTGCAGGGGACAGTGGCTGTGAGCCTGATGGGATGGGAGCACTGGGTGACGAATCCCACAGCCCCAGCGGGTCCTGGACCGGCCCACGATGCATGGCTGGGGACAGCATGGATCTCCAGTGCTGCTGCAGGCACTGTCTGCTACGTGTCCCATGGACTCCACGAGCGGCTTTGTGGCCTAAAGTCCCTATAGATACCTGCCCTGCGCTGGTCTGGGACCTGGACCCGGGCTGTGCTGTGGCTGCGGGACCCCACAAGCATGGCAGGGTGGGATCCACGCTGCCTGGCACGGGGGCTGAAGGATGCAGGCAAGGAGCATCTTTGACTTAAGAAGGATGTCCCCCATTTTCCCGGGTCCCCACCAGCCTCAGGTGTCCCTGCACCCCGGGGTCCATGGGCGCAGGTGTTTTGGGGAGCCGCTGTGCTGTCCCTGTCGCAGGGTGTGAGGGCAGCCTGGCCCGGAGATGCTCTAGCCCCATCCCACCCACCACGGCACCAGCTCCCGCAGCGTGGCAGGGGCATGGCTGCAGCCTCCGAAAACCTCATCCCGTGCAAGAGGTGAAGGTGATGTAGTCCCTCAACCTGCTTCTCAGCTCCCTCACCTCTGTGGCATCTCCCCGGGGATACAGGGAGGGTCTAATCCTGCCTTCAAAGCACCTGGCTGGGGATCAGGCCATCCGGTGGACCCTGGTGTAGGAGAGCCCAGGCAGGGAGTGGGCAGAGAGGACCTCCCCGGCCAGCGAGAAGAGCGGGACCACGAGCTGCTCTGATGGCTCCCGAGGGTGCACAGCCAGCACCCCTGCCCCCGGCGCGCAGCCCTGAGCTCTGCCTCCCCTCCCAGAGGACATTAGGTAATTATTAAGGGAGTTCCAGTGGAGGCAGAGGAGTTATCGGCGGTCCCAAGGGCACTGGGGGTTTCCGGGACGCCCGGCCCAGGGGGATGGGCTCCGCGCGGATGCTGAGCGGCACATGGGGCAGCCGGACCCGGCTGGGTGCGGGGCAGGGGCTGAGGCTGGTACCGGGGGCACGGGGAGATGCTCCGACCATCACAAGCCATCCTGAGAAGAGGCACCCGGTAACGGGCCACCCAGGTCTCCTGGCCACCAGCATGGCCAAGCAGAACCTGCCCCAGGGCACCGAGGCTCCAGACACCGTCCCCTGCTCTCTGGTGCCTCTGGGAAGGGAGTTTGCAGGGTCAGCCCTCGGCATTGCAGCAGGGATGTTCTGCTTTTTCTCTTCTCTTTTTAAAGGGGAAACTCGGCTTGATTCAAGAAAAAGAAGAAAAACCCCAGAGGTTTCATGGCAAAACCCTAGCTCGAGCGCCCACAGGGAGAGAGAAGGCAGAGCCGCGCAGGATGGAGGTTCCAGCTGGTGGCTGCTGCTCCCACCTCCACCTCCCCAGGTGATGCCCCAACCTCTCCTTCCACCTCCCTGAGCGCCTCTGCCAAAGGCTCGCTCTCCTCCGCGCCACCCCCCAGGCAGGGTGGGATGCCAGATGGGCGCCCTTCCGCAGCCGCAGAGGATGACTTAACCATCACCAGGGAGCCGCAGAAGACACGGGACGGGGTGGGTTTTTGGGGGACCAAGGGGCGGTGGATGCTGGCCCGCTGCGCCGCCAGCAGCAGCCGTGGGAAGCGGCAGACGAGGATGTGCTGCAGCCCCCGTCCCTCTGCCAGCAAAGCCCCCCCCCCGAACCGAGGAAGCCCTAAAACAGCCTCTGGGCCAGCTGTGAGATTTGAGAGCCCCATTTGTTTTCCGGGGTGCCCAGCCTGCACCCCCAGCTCCAGGCAGCTACGGCCGGGCATTCCCTGCATCCCCAGCCCGGCGGATGGGAGGGGACCTGGGAGGCGTGTGTCACCCCGCCTTGGTGGCTCCAGCTCCGGATTGCAAAGGGCCACCGCAGCCGAGAGCTGCCAAGGTGCCGGCAGCGCGGCACCCCAACCTCACCGCCGGCTCTGGGGGGCTGCGCGGCACGGGGGTGCCCACCCGTACCCCGCGTGGTGCCCGTGCTGGCGTGACCTTACCGAGTACCACGGGCGGCGTGCTGTTGGTCGGGGGAGCTTCTGGGGTGGTGGTGGGCGGAAAGAGGACATTGAAGAGCCAAAACTGGGACGTGGGCTGCAGGAACAGCGACAGCGTCAGCAACGCAACCCCGGCGCCACTGCTCCCCATGGCAAGCTCGGCCGGGATCCTCCGGACGTCTCCAAGCAAAACAGCCTTTTATATTTTTTACGCAGGTTCAGCCAAGAGGCACCCGGGGCTGTAGGGGAGGGGAGAGCTGCAAGGGGCTGGCCGTGATGGGGAGGAGGGACGGGGAGGGCCGAAGAACTGGCCTTGCGGACATGCCATGCCCTCTGTCAAGGCAGCTCAGCCGTGCCCAGGGGCTCTCCGCACCCTGAGAACCCTGCTCGGGGGTGCCAGCGGAGCGGGCACGTAATTTTGGCAGCTTCCCAGTGCCTCGGCGTCCCTCCGCTGTGTGCTGGGGTGGTGGCTGCCACGCACTTCCCTCTGCACCGCGCTCCCGGGGTGACCCCACGGGGCTGCCCAGGGTTGCCCGCTCCCTGCCCGGGTGAATACAGCACCTCTCCGCTCCTCCTGCCCGTGCCGGGGGGGGCTGGTGCTGCCGACGTGACCCCAAACCTCTGGCAGACATCGGGGCTGGGACAGGTGAGGACACATCTTGGCAGCCCCTCGTGCCACATGGCAGCACGTCCCCCAGTGCCACCTGGGGCACTGCCCCTGCCCCGTGCCCCCCTGCCCAGGCTGCCCCACGCAGCATCCCCCCGACAGGCGCTCGGCTCCGGGGGGATGCAGCATCCCCCCTCCATCCCCCTGGCAGGCACTCGGCCCGGGCCCCTGCAGCTCCTGGCCACTGCAGGCTCCGGGTCCCCATGGGTGCCCCCTCGGTGCCAGCCTCAGCTGGGGGGAGCCCCCGCAGCCCCCAGCCTCCATGGACAGGGCTCCAGGCGGCCCTGCCTGCACCAGGGACCCTCGGGCACAGGGAGGCACCCAGAGGAAGGCAGGGTGACCCTGGCCAGCAGCGCTTGGAGGGGCACAGGGTGGAAGGGGCCAGGGTGCAGGGGGGGATCCCGGGTGCCCCTTCCTCAGGAGGGGGGAGCTGGTCCCTCCCTGGGTCCCCTTCCACCATCCAGTCCCTGCCCAGTGCTCAGCCCCTCTGGGGCACTAATAGGGAGCTGCTGGCAGGTCCCCAGGGACGCTGGGGCACAGTCCAGCCCCAGAGGGAGGAAGAAGAGGGTGACATCTCAGCTTTTTCAGTTGTTTTTGCGATGCACGGCCACAGTGCCTGCTCTGAAGGCGTCTGTGCTGCCTTTCAGAAGGAGGGGGTTACCAATCTATGTGAGGATGCAGAAATGGGCCCATGCAACCCTCACCTGCTCCCTTGGGAGACTCCATCCCCCTGACACAGCCAGTCTCCTGCTGCGCCCAAGCCTTGCTCTGCCCAAGGAAAGCCTTACTAGCCCGGCAGGCTGTACTAGCCCGAACAAACCGACCGAGGAGACGAGGAGGTGGATCCAGGGTGCAGGGGGTCCCCATCCCATCTCAGGGGTCAGCGTCACACTTGGGCCGAGCTCGGTTGCACCACATGAGCACACGGGGCTCAGGGGAAGAAGGATCTGGGGATGCATCTCCATCACGCTCTCCTTGGCGGACACCCCGGGAGCATGAACAGGAGCGATAAGAAATCTCTGTTCGCCCCGAGTCCTGTCCCGTCCTCTGCCTTTGTCAGGGTCTCTGCCCTGCAGTCCCTCGCTGGGCAGCCCCTCGCTTGGGGGGGGTTCTACTTACCCCAGGGCTTATTATGGCATAATTTAACTTTTCTTCTTAAAATTGCTGCTCTTGGCTTTCAGCCTGATATGTTGAGCCCAGCGGTGCTGCCTGCGCGGGGTTGGGGCTGCGGGCAGAGGAGATGTTCTCCCTGCTCCGGGCTGCCTCGAGGGCTGCGTGCAGGGCTGTGTGCCCGGGGAGGGGCTGCGGGATGGGGGAAATTAGGGGTTTTCTTGTTTTCGAAATGTGTTAGCAGAAAGTCAGCAGGACAGCGTGGCCGTGTGTCCAGCTGGACCTTCTCCCCCAGGCCCAATGCTGCAGCCGAGGGGGAGAGCCGCTCCTTGTTGGAGAGGCCAGAAGAAAGCATTTGAGAAGAGGTGAATGGTGCTGAGACATGGTGGTGGAGGAGAACCCAACCGCTCGTGGGCTTGCTCCAGCCTTCCCAGTGTGCTCCAGCATTCCCAGTGTGCTCCAGCATTCCCAGTGTGCTCCGGTGGGGCAATGGGCCAGCGCACAGCGGTGCTGAGCAGTGGGATGCTGCGGGGGGAATTCAAGCTCACCTGGAGCGTGGCCTTTAGATCTTCTGGGTTCAAATCCTTCCTACCCAGCATCTTTTCTGGAGCTAAGCTCTGGGGCAGAAAGCTGCTGCCTCCCATCTCCTCTTGCTCCGCAAGGAAGGGAGAAAGGCACGCAGCCTTTCCAGGGAGGTTTTCCTTCCAGCTTGGCCAGGACTGGGATAAAGGGGTACAGCAGAGTGGGTCAGCTTCAGAAAAGTCCTACTACTGAAGGGAAGATGTCTTCTTCCTCCCAGGGAAGAGTGAGTTGGGTTGGGTCTGCGTGGGGCTGGAGGGCAGGGTTGGCAGGGTGGGCTCTTAATGAAGCCAATTAGTGCTCGCGAGGTGTTTGAAGAGGCCCCACGAGGCTCTCCCCCACCCCGTGAGCATTTGGGCTTGGCTTTAATCTTCCGGGCTGGGCTGGGCTGGGCTGGGCTGGGCTGGCAGGGTGGGCTCCCCGCGGAGCAGAACTGGGAGGGCTGGGCAAGAGAAAAGGAGGGGTGGCCTTTAGGAGCCCGTCCGAGCTGGTGGCCCCCTCCCAGGGCTCGGCGTCTCCGCACGCCCACCTCCTCGCCGCCTCCCTGGGGTCTTCAGCCCGGCCTTCCCGGGCAGCAGCTGCTGTCACTCGGATCCGAGCCGCGGGCGCTGCGGCCCCAGCGCAGGGCGCGGACCGCGGGGCGAGCACAGCCGGGCGGGGGGCCCCGCGCTGCCGCTCCCGCCCCCGGCCGGGACCCCCGGCCTCCCCCGCGAGGGGCCACCGCCGCCCCCCCGCACCCCGCCCGCCCTCCCCGCGGGCGGTCCCTGCGGCTCCGGCGCTTCCCGGGGGGAGCCGGCCCGGCCCGTGCCCAGAGGCCGGTGCCGAGCCCGGCCCGCGCGGGCGGCAGGGCTGAGCGGGCTGCGGGGCTGGCGCTGGGCGCTGGGCTCCGGGCGAGCAGGTTCCGAGCCCGCTGCTGCCGGGTTCTGGTTTTCCCAGGCTGCTGGGGTTGGCACCCGCGGCCCCGGCCGGGGTCTCCCCCTCCTCTGCCTCCTCACCCCGGCTTCTGGCTGTCCCCGGGAGGACGGGCCTGGCGCTCACGCCTGCCCGGGCAGGGCCGGGGTCCCGGCGGTGCTCCTCCTCGTGGGGGGACGCCCTCCGCTGTGGTGGCCTCGCTGGGGCCGTGGGGGTGGAAGAGGTCAAAGGAGTCCCCACGTTGTGCCCCCGGTCACGCAGTGAAGCGGGGTCCTCACTGCCTGTCCTGAGCATCCCCCAAAAGCCCAAACGTGAGCCTGGATAGCTCAGCTGGGAGAGCATCAGACTTTTAATCTGAGGGTCCAGGGTTCAAGCCCCTGTTCAGGCGAAGGCTTTATCCTTTAGGAGCCCCCGGGCAGGAGCAGCACCTCTTCCTGCTGGGACAAGTCCCTCCCGGGACAGCTGAGATGGGGATGAAGCTGGGAACTGTCTCCCCTGCTCCCTTCCTCACCGAAAGGTGTTCAGGTGCCCAAACTTTCAAGCAGCTTCCTCGGAGGTGGGGTTCCTGCTGGCACCTCCTTTTTCTGCGTGACGACCTCCACGAAGATGGTGAAGGGACTGGGGGCATCTTTCCTGGGAGGGAGGCCAGGCTCTTCTCAGTGGTGCCCAATGCCAGGACCAGAGGCAATGGGCCCAAACTGGAACGCAGGAGACTCCATCTGAACATCAGGAGACACTTTTTCACTGTGAAGGTGACCGAGCACCGGCACAGGTTGCGTAGGGAGGTTGTGGAGTCTCCATCCGTGGAGGTATTCAGAAGCTCTCTGGACATGGTCCTGGGCAACCAGCTCTGGGTGGTCCTGCTTGAGCAGGGGGTTGGACCAGATGGCAGAGGTCCCTTCCAACCTCAACCATCCTGTGATTCTGTTGCCTCTCATCCCAAACCCACTCCAACCAAACCAGGGCCCTGCGTCGTTTTAAGGGAAGATGGTTCATGTGAGGCTGCAGCGACCCGTGGGGCCACCGCACTGCTTCAGCCAGGCCCTGCACTGAACTGTATACAGGTATATACACTTCAGGTTATTTTGGCAAAATAGAAACTCTCGTAGCAGAAAGTTGAGTCGTTTTGGATGAAAAACATCCCCTTTTTGGGATTTTGACATTTTTCAACCTGAACATCCGTCAGTTACTCAAGCACAGTACATTATTCTTCAGATAAGCTTAATGGCCTTAGCCCCAAAACTGACTTTCGGGGGGGGAAAAAAATGGAGGGGTGAAGAAATTGTGTATTTCCTTGTGTTTCTGCTCCTCAGCTGTGTAAAAGTGGGACAGGTGCTGTTGCTGCTAAAGGACAACTTCTCTAGATGTTTGTCTTCTCTTCCTTCTGTATTATCTTTAGAAGGGAAAATGCTTTTTGGGCTTTCTCCGAGTAAAGAAATATGTGTTTTCAGTACAAGAGTAAACAAAGATCGGAGGAGTGTGACATTGTGCAAGTAGTGCCCTATAAACTGCAAATCCTAAAGGCAAATGCATAATGAATTTTGCTCTCCATTTCTTGCCATGATAGGGTATGAAAGAAAAATAATTTATTTTACGCAATAAAAAAGCCTCCCTCTCCCCTTCCCATCCACAAGCCCTGCAGACACCTGAGTCAATCTGCCTGGGTGCTGGCAGCCCTCTGCTATTTTCAGTTACAGTGGTGAATAAATTGAGACCCGCTGCTCAGGTAGTGTCTTCTTCAGCAGCAGAGCCCCGAGTGCGACCTGCGCGATACCTTACGCAGGTCGTTGTAATTTCATTTTTGAAAGCTGCTGTCCAGAGTGAGTTCTGCACAGCTATCAGGAGAGGGCACCAAGCCCACACAAACAGGGTGTCTCCATGGCCTGGAGGCTCCTGAAGAGTAAAGGCAACAGTTTAAAACACTTCCTCAAGCTGAAGCACCTCCTGGTGCACCCCAGAGATCTCCACCAGCCTCTTGGTGCCCATGAGACCTCTGGTTCCCAGACCCGCAGTGTGTCAGGGTCAGCCCTCAGCACTGGACGGGTTTTGCCTCTGCCATGAAAGCATCCCTGGAGGTGCTGCGGCCAAAATCCCGTTCCCCAGGAGCTGGGGGTGCCGGCAGTGGGTCTTCATCGGCTTGATCTTCCTTCTTCAGGTGGTTGCTGTGGCAGAGCCTTCCTACCCTTGAGGGCAGGAGGGAGCTCTCTTGGCTCTCCGGAGCTGAGCCTGGGGCAGAAAGCTGCTGCCTTCCACCTCCTCTGGCTCTGCGGGGTGGCCACAGCGTCTTCTGGTCCCCTTTTTGCTGAACTGGTGAGGGAAAAGTGGAAAGCTGGGTGATTTCCTCTAAATTCTCAAGCTTTGCCTGGAAAATGGAGAAGCTGGAGTGCTTTCCCAGAGCCTGGGGAAGCTGTCACTGCAGCCCCGCTGGAGACACCCTGCGCGGTGACTACAGGTCAGGAAATCATCGTAGGCATGAGTCAGGTCACTCGTTGGAGCAGAGAGCACGTCAGAGCTTGTGGCTCCCTCCCAGGGAACAGCATCTTTGCAAACTAACCTCCTTGCAGATGCCTCCCTTGCATCTTCAAACTGGCCTTTTAGTGCAGCAGCAATTTGCAAAACCATTGCTGTGACTCGGATTCGAACCGAGGTTGCTGCGGCCACAACGCAGAGTACTGACCACTATACGATCACAGCAGAAGTCCTCCTGCCACACGCTGGGACCACGGGGAGGAGAGCACCAGCACCGTCCCCTCTCCTGGCACGGGGCACCCTCCACAGCCCGGCGAATAAAACCCACACTCTTTTATTAAGGAGGCTACAAATGGATTTGGATGCTGCTGCTAGGAGCCTCAGCCATTTGGAACGGGGCCCTAAATTGTGCAAAACGCTGGCAACGCTGGGGTGGCACCTGGGACCAAGGTGGCTGCAAAGGACAACGCTGTCGAGGGGATATCGTGCCATGGGGGCATCGTGCAGCAGGGGCATCATGCTATGATACAGCAAATTTAGAGTTATCATTGTTTCAGCTAAGTCTGAGTTATACAAGAGGTGCGTAATTAAGTCACTTTATCGCATCGTAAGTGCGTGATACAAGAAGTTTGTGGCAATTCAGTTTAAAATACAACAAATGGCACGAGGATCTCCATGGGGAGCTGAATGATGCTGCGGGAAGGCCCTGGGCAGGGAGGTCCAGGTAACCCGCGATGTCCCCAGGGCCCCACTGCCACCATGATCCCTGCAGAGAAATCCTTCCCCGGCAGCATTGCTCAGGCCCAGGGAAGCCCGGGGCAGGCAGCGTGGTTGGGCTGAGCCTCTTGGCTGAGCTCAGCCTTGCGGGGCTCCTCGGTTTGGAGTCTTGTCCTCCGAGCTCCTGTCTCCAGGGTTTGTGCTGACACTGAGGTCTGCCATTCAGTCCTCGGTTTTCCCCCCAAACCACCCCTCCAACTGATTCTGTGACACTTTTAATCCTACCCCCATCCCATTTTTGCCCACGTGATGGGCTGTGTTGGTCAGTCTTGTCTACCCTTTCCTCCTCTAGGCTTTTTGCTCCTGCCTGGTTTGGAGAGGAAACCTAATTTTCTGTCCTTTTAGCCTCTTTATGACTGGGTGGGTGCCACCGAGGCGTGAACGGGTGGTACGAGATGGCCTGGGGCAGAAATTGGCCAAGAGAGATGTATCCAATGCCAGTCTGATCCCCTCTTCCTTCGCTCCCCATTGGGGCTTTCTCCTCCCTTGGGCACACCAAAATGGCCTCACATCTGGTGAGGATGGGCATGACCAGGAGTTTCAGGGACATCAAAATGGTCCTATGTGCCCTGTGTTGGGACCACCCTGTGTACATCCCACTCTGCCAAGGTGGGGGGGGTGGTTGAAGGTGCTGTGTTCTTCATCCCTATGTTAAAACACAACCTTTGTATTCATTATTGATGAAAGAGACACTTCTACATTACTCCCAATTTTACACCTTCGAGAAGGTCCTTTGGTGACTCCAGAGCTGCTTTTGCTGTTTCTGGCCCCAGCGCAGGTTGAGCTCAGTGCTGGTGGAGAGGGAAGGACGTGGTGGGGGTTAGAGCTCCCTGCTCCATGTCCCGGGCAGCCCGCAGCCCCTTGGGTACCAACCCACCACCTGCTCCTTCCCACCCCTCCATGCACCAAAGGATATGCAGTGGGTGAGCCCTGGTGCCCCCAAGCCCTGCATGGACCCCAGGGCCCCCATGTGCCCATCGGGTCCCTCACCCCACTCCATCAGGCCCATGGTGAGTCTCAGAGCCCCCGTGGGCATCTCCGCTCAGCCTTGGAGCCCCCAGCACCACGTGTGCCCCGTGGAAATGCACGTGGCACCAAAAGCCCATCCTGGCTCCGCACGCTGGCTCAGAAGAAGGAGCACAGCCACCCAGAAGAGAGATGGAGACAAGATTTAATAGAAATAGAGATGAGGCAGTGATGGGGGGGCCTCTCCGGCTTCTGTCCCCTGCGGTGCAGGCAGCAGAGCCGGTGCTGGGGGTGGTTTCCCCCTGACACCCGCTTTCCCCTAGCCTGTCCCTGGGTGCCGAGAGTGGCACTGGATGTGGAGCACTGCTTGGGGCTGTCAGGGGGCTGATGGCCATGCCTGGGGTGCTCCTGGTGACCTCCTGGGCCAGCCCTACTGGTCGCACAGCCTCTGGATGCGGAGCTCCAGGGCCTCCTGCATCTCCTGTGGTAGGAACAGGGTCTCCAGCATCTCAACATAGATGGGGACAGCACCGGAGCGCAATGGTGTGGGAGTTGGAGACAATATGGAGAGCAGTCATGGGAGCTTCCACACGGACATGCCTCCACGTGGCCATGCAGGGGCGGCCCTGTAATGCTGGACACTCTTCAGGTCCTGGCAGGTTTCAGGAGGTGGCCGAGGATGACATCTACAGACTTCCCCATCATATTCACATGTCCTTTGTTCTGCCAGAAGTCCACATACCTCTCCCTTCGATCCCAGAGAGTCATCTGCTGCCCAATGCTGTGGCGTTAAGGACAAACAGTTTGGGTTTTTTGCACAGGGAGGAGGGCACAGAAATGCTACGGGCTCGGTTCAGGCTGGGTATTTTGGGATCTGCTTCCTCTGGCATTTCCATACTTTCTATGATGGGACAGAGACCCTGGCGTCAGAGGCAACAACAAGGTCCCATGTGCAGGCAGTCAGCCTGGGGATGGGTCGGGCAAAGGATGAGACTTTGGACCAAACAGGCATTGACCCACAGGGCAAGGTGTCTCGGTGTCTAGTTAGAAAACACTGGAGGAATCCTTTTCCCTTTGGCCACCCACAGCTTTCTGGTCCCATCTAGAAATCCTACCGGAGTGCCCAACAGCTGGCCCTTGGATGGCAGGGTGCCTCATCCCAGGTGCCAACCTCCCAAGCCTGCTGCCCTCCCACGAGGGGTGCCAGTGAGAGGTCCCCTTCCCTGAGTCCTCCTGGTTGTGGAGGGAAGGGGCACTGCAAGGGATGGGGAGACACCATCCATAGCTGGAGAGATTTACCAGATTAACTGACACTCTTCGTAATTCCTCTGCCGATTCAGCTCTACTCTCCTGCTCCACTCTTCCCGACGCATGTGGTAAGTCTCCAAGAGTTGCAAGGTGTAGTTCGCTCGCACGGAAAGCTGGCTGCAACAGCAAGGGAAAAGTCTCTCTCACCTTCTGGCTGAGACCCTCCTGCCTCCCCCCTGCCTTCAACTTGGAGGCAGCTCGGGGCTGCCCGGCACCAGGGTCTAAGCCAGGTCATGGAGAAGGGAAGGATGCCGTACCCAGCCCCAGAGCTCAGGACTTGGAATCCTTCACATCTCGGACAACCGCTGCTGCTCAAGTTTCCCGGGCTGAGGTTAGTGAACACGTTCAGTTTGCGTAGCCCCTGCAGACTCTCCGGCTTCCTCTTCACCGTGGCTCTGTGCAGGAAGGGAGCAGTCCCCTCCTCTTTCCCAATCAGTGGCAGTGGTGAACCTGGCCAAGCCTCTGTCTGTGTTTCATGAGATGACCTACCCTGCATTGGCACCAGAGGACAACTTTTAGGAGGCTTCTCACCTCCCTCAGGTGCTCCGAATGTTCAGCAGTGGAGATGGCAGCAGCTACAGGGTCTGTGCAGCCCTCCAGCACATTCTGCTCCATCCTCAGAAACCCCTATGAGAAGAACTGCCCCGGGCAGGGACCTGCAGCCGTAGCAGAGGAACCAGGAGAGTCCCCCCAGCATGGCCCTCCAGGTAGGGGGGACATTAGTACCCCACTGGCCCCATGCTCTCATGCTGACATCACTCGTGACGAGATAAATAAGGGGAGGGAATGGCCGCTTTTCAGAGCAGGAACCATGAGATGAAATCCTCCAGCAGGTCAGAGCACATCACCAAACCACGAAGATGGCTTGGTTGGAGGAATTGGAGGCCCTGAGGGCACCAAGAGCCCTCAATGACCCTGTCCAGCGTCCCCTGGGACCTCCACCTGCCTCCCGTTTCAGCCCCTGCCGGAGCTGATCCAGACCCTGACCTGCGGACTGCTTTCCCGGCGCGACGGGGAGGTCCTCTTCTTGTTTCTGAAAAGGGGAAGTGCGGTTTGGGGTCTGGCACCGAGAGTTCGCTTCTGCTTGCCGTCCTTCTCCACCACCAAGAAGCTCTCCGGAATTCTAGGCAGAAAGCTGAAAATACCCAAGCGGGTGAGCTGGTACGAGTACGGGATGAGGTTGTTCTCCACCCTGTGCTCACAGCCTCTGCAGCAGATGACGGTTCTGCTGGAGGTTTAGGTGTATTTGGCTACCTGGTTTCGTGTCGACAGCGGGGGAAGAAAACCTTGAGCTGTAGCACTCGCGTGAGCTGTAACACCCACATGTGGTCCCCGTCTTGGGGGAACAAAGAGAACAACAGTGATTTTTGCAATCACCAGAGCCTGGAGGGACCATGGTCCTCCTCCCGTGAGCTGCGCTGTGGTGGCCGCACGCTGAAGGTTGTGTTTTGGGGGCACCCAGTGCAGGAGAAGGAGGAAGTGTTTGAGGGAGAAAAGCAATGCTGGCAATTAGCTCTCTCTGGCATTCCTCCTGTGCCAGACAACCCCCTGGACGCCAGGTTTGGAATTAAATCAGAGTCTTCCAGTTGACTAAATCCAAGGTAGAGAACAGTGAACGCAGACACTGCCCTGGCTTGCTGGGGGAGGATGTTCTGAATTTCATTTTTCTTTGAAAAGCGGCATCATTTAGACTGAAATGAGAGGAGGTTCATAGACGTTAACAAGGAAGGAGAAAAATTTCCTCAGCTCCTGGAGTAATTCTTCACACAAACGTCAGTCACCGTGACAAATCTGAACAATCCTTTGGAGACAATACCGACACTGCGTACAAAGGGAACAACTCATCCAAGAAAGCCAAGAGCACAGGGTCACCCTCATCCATTTCTCCATGAGGCTTACCTGGCAGGCGACCTTCTTCCTTTGCCTTTCCGCCCCTTTCCTTTCTTCGGGCCAGATAGTGTGGACGGAGACTGAGACCGCTTTCCTCGAGAAGGGAGATGTTCAGTAGCAGGACTCTCTGGAACTATACAAGGGGAAGACTCTTCAGAGAGCATCTTTGTGGCTATTTAACAAGAATGACAGGCATATCTGCTCCAGCATCTGATGAAACAATCCAATTCTCTTGACGCCATCATCTTGAAGAGGTCTTGCCCTCTAGGAGATCTTTGGCACAGCTTACCAGCCTTTTAACTGTCATCTCTGGGCAATTTTTCTCCCCACATTCAAGTGCCCAGGATCTGTGGGAGAGGTAGACCCCTCCACCCTTGGCAGCTCAAGGCAGAGCTTCCTAAAATGCAGGAGCAGTATGCAATATATACCAGGGCACAGAGCCCCGAGGGGAAGCGTTCCTCAGCAGTACCAGCTGCGGTTGTCAGTGTTGGGCTGCCATGAGGTCTTCTTCCGTAGCAGGTGACTTGAGCTTTGCTGTGTACAGCAAGACACAAGAGATGCAGTCTTCCCTCCCAAGGTACCACGTTTTGTCCTTGTCTCCAACCACCTACTGCTGAGGACTAAAGGAAAGGACCACAGGCAAGTACCCGTGCCCACACACACTTCCCACTCTCTCACAATT
Organism: Calonectris borealis; assembly: GCF_964195595.1. Taxonomy (NCBI): domain Eukaryota; kingdom Metazoa; phylum Chordata; class Aves; order Procellariiformes; family Procellariidae; genus Calonectris; species Calonectris borealis. Next base: position 1,105,985 of record NC_134323.1, read on the forward strand.
ACCATTACCATCAGTCTCGGTTTGCTTATCACCCTCTTCTTCCTCCTTCTCCTCCTTCTCTTCCTTCTCCTCCTCCCTGCCTTCTGTGGCCTTCAGAGGTCCTACAGAGGGACATTCCATGGCTTCTTTCTCACGGGGAAGCGTAAAATCAAACCTGGAAATGAGAAGACACCAGATTGAAGAGAGGGCCACCACACTGCTTTTGCGTCTTCCACTAACAGTGCAGTCACAGAGAGACTTGAGAAGATCTTTCAAGGCTGCTGCTTTCCAAGGCACAATGTGCGACATCCTTGAGAGCTCTGTTAGGAAAAGGAGTGACACAAGACCACCATGGCCTGGGAGCACACGAGAGGTCCCATCAGTCTGCTCCAGGGCTTCCCAGTCCTAACTCTGAAAAAGTTGACTCCCTCACTGAAGACCATCTCTCATGTCCTCTTCCTGTTCATGGACATGGAGAACAGATCACTCTCTCTTTACCCAAATGGCCAAGGTTGGTTGGAATTCTAACCCTGCCCTGCATCTCTCTCGCAGATGTCAGGGCATCTGTAATGCATAACCACCATCCCCATGGCCACTAAGGCCACTACTGAGCAGCCCCAGCTCAGGTCAGAGCTCTGAGGAACCCCACTCAAGCACAGGCAGGGGAATCACTCCTGTCCCCCAGGGTCTTGGGAAGGAGGCATTTAGGGACACTTGGGGCCCTCAAGTCTCACCAAAGGCACGGCTATGTCACAAACATAGGACCTGTATGAATCTGATACCCGCTCAGGGACACTTTTCCCGTACAATCGATGTGCAGGAAATTCTGGGATCTTTCCATTTTGAAATTGCACCCGGCAGAGAGAGATGAATCAGGGAAAACCTTATGGAAACTGTTGCCTGAGTTCCTCAACCAACGAGAAGTGAACGTACTGTGGCAACACAAAGACACCGCCAGGACCCACGCGAAAATCAAGACTTTCTCTGCCTGATACCACCAGATGTCTTCTCCCTGGGGTCTGAAGCAGAGACAGAGATATGTGAGAGCATTCCAGCAACATTTTAACCTTATTTATAAAGTCTTTCTTCTGCTCAGAGAAGACACGGCCACTCGGACATCCTATAACAAAGTTTTCTTTGGCTAATATGAGCCCCTTGGCTTTTCAGGCAGAAGCTGCACAGCTCAGAGTTGGCACGGAGCAATAACCCTGCCGTGTGCTGCCCCGTGCAAGCTGCCGTCTCTCAGGTTCACAACAGGCAGATGGGGAACTGAAGCTGCTGCCCCAGCATCCCAAACGTGGTCCAGGCAGTTGATGCAAAGGCAGTAAGATCACCCCATGGCTGTTAACACGCAGGGGAACTAAACCTCGGCTTTCTGTGAGGGGTGACGTAGGATGGGACATGCAATGGGCATGTCCCCATGTCTTGCACTCTTTCCCTAGACAGGGTCTACTTCTGAATCCATCAAAGCCCCACCATTGTCATTTCTAGGACAGACAGTGGGATGCTGGGCTAGGTAGAGCCTTGATCTAACTCTAGGTGACTCTTCCTGGATTCTCCTGTGTCAGCTAGACCACTGTGTAGGAGAACAGGACACTACAGGGTTGGCACTGCTGTAGAAGATGGCTGCCCCAGTGGCCGTGGGGGTCCTGACAGGCCACCAGAAATTAGTTCAGTCGTCCTTTGACAGGTGTCCAGAAAGACGAGGTGTAGCACAGGGAAGGGATCAACTTACGCTGAGAAGGGCTTCCAGCAGCTTTCCAGTGTCGTCCACAGCGAGGAGAAAGTCATCAAAAAATCTCATAGCGACTTCCCTGTTTCGTATGGAAAGAATGCCGATGGCCTTGAAGACAAAGTCCGTGTCCTGTCTTTTAGAGGTGGCCCGAAAGAACAGTGTCACGGTCTCATATACACAACATTGCACCGTTGTAAAAGGTAGTTGGGCACACACGGAGAGCTCCTCACACCTCAGAGGGACGACTGTTATATCAGCTGGAGAACAGAAGAAAAGGAACAAAGTCACCTCTGCAGCAGGACAGCGTAGGCTCCAAGAAGATGTCAGCAGCTTCAGGCAGGACATCGCTCCAGCGCAGTCTGTTGAATCCCATGCTAACAGCGCCTAAGAGAGCCTGGGGGATGAACACTGTGTGGGAGGGCAGGGGAGACGGCTGCAGATCCCACGACAAAGTCCATGGTGCTCGGCCACCAGCGTGCCCACACCCAGTGCACTCCAGCTAAGTCTGTGCCAGACTCACGGAGAAGCAACGGAGGAGCAAAACGCAAGGACTGCACATCAGCCTGTAGCATCCTTCTGTTCCCCTGCCCCTCGTACCCAGCAAGGGTCCCCACATGCACCCACCTGATGTTTCAATCACATGGAAGGTGGGTTATGTGAAAGAGAAGAACCCCTCCAAGCACAGACCCCAGCTCTTCCTGCCCCACAGCATCATTCGTGTCACACTGCAGCTGCACTGACCAGAAACCATGGCAGATCAGGCCATCCACGAGTCCTTCCACAAACTCTTGTCCTCATCTTTGGTTCTGGTCTGTCTACAAGTGACTTGTACCCACTTTGCTCTAGAAGGAGACTCTCAGAGTCAGCAGGAACCCTGGCCTTGGCCCTTACGAGTAGGTGGGCAGAGCATGAGTTTCATTAGAAAAAGCAGCTCCGATAATTACAGTCTGAAAGCAGTAGTCCTAACATTGCATAATCGTGACTGGTATGGAGCCAAGCATGACAGCAATTAAAGAAGAGGTCCTCTAGCTGTGTCATTTAATTACCATTTAATGATACACCTCTAGGTGTGTCATTAAAAAGGGACACCCAAGGGGTCTTTCTGAGAAATTGCTCCTTGGTGGCCTGTTCGGCTTGAACAAGCTGAGGTTGTTCTCGGGACATTGGGCATTCAGTCATGCCTTAACAGCAGTTAGCATAAGCCTCAAGGGTGGTGCGAGGGCAAGGAAAGGTTTTAATCCATCTTCTTACCAGGAACATCTTCTGCAGCATAGCTGAGGTGGCATTCATCTGCAACCACCTTGGACATACATAACATGGGTCTCCGAACAATCGAAACCTCGCTGTTCACAGTGCACATGTAGTCTTTAAGAACATAGAATGTTCCGATTCCCAACAGTTGGACACCCTGAGAACAGTAGAGGTAAAAAGAAGGAACAATTCTAAGTATCCTGGAGAGGAAAACACTCACCATGGCAGAGCATGGGCTGCCTTGTGCCTTGCCCACCCCGAGCCTACAAAGGCCAGGATGAGACACTGAGGAAACTTTGGAGAGAAAGCACATACTCCAGGCCTTTTTTTCTCCTCTGCTCTGCTCAAGAAAGCTATTGGGAAAAGCAGCAGCAGAGCCAACATCCCTCCCCTAGATATAATCGGAGGGGTTTCCAACAACAAGGGGAAACTCTTAAAAAGGTACCAGGTATGGTCTTCCCATTCTGGCAGTGTGGATGAGAAGTCCCAGAAAGTGCCTAACACTTTCTTCTACTTTATCTGGACTTTCATTTTTATCGCGGGTGCCAGAGAATCTGGTCTGGGCCACGTTTGTCGACAGCAGTGTCCTGCCGGGCGACTGTTTCTGCTTTCAGAGCAGGGAACCGATGGCACGGGATGGCCCAGCGTTGTCCGGACAAGGCAAGCTCTCAGGGTTTCACGAGGGAAGGAACAGGATGCAAGACCCACCCTATCCTGTGCCAAGTGCTGTCTAATGCGTTCAGACACGCTATCCCAAATCATAAGGATCTCTGGAAGGCAAGCAAAAGATGTGTCATGCTCCAAGTCAGCAAGCTCACCACCCTTCAGCACGCTCTTACCCAAGGAGATGATGAGTGAGATTAAACACATTGCCACCCCAGTTAAGAACATGTAAGGTGCTCCACATGACAGGAGATGTAGGAAATTGGGCATAGATGTCCACACCAGCGAGAGGATGGTGCGGTGCCTACAGGGGGCTCAGAGGCTCAGGGGACCCCCAGGTATCTCCCCTGCAGGGACCACTGTCAGCCCTCTCTGTGCTCATCAACTCCGCACGGCCACCGTGGCTGGGAGCTGCGGGCGGGCAGTCCCCTCTGCAAGGCAAGCAGCAAGCCTTGGTGCCAGGGGCTTCGACCTGGGGAGTGGGCAGCAAGGCAGGGGCAGAGGAAGGTCCTCAGGAAGAAGACCCAGGAGTCCTGGCTGCCAAAGTGATCCTGAGCCAGGAAGGGATGATCAGCCAGGGCTCTTGTTGCACCCTCAGCCCTGCCCGGTCCTCCCCAAAAGGCCCCCATGTTTCCACAGCTACTTTCATGGCTACTATTGTCTACAACATTCAGAAGATAACTCCTGCAAGCCTCACCACCAGGGGTGAGATTCTTGAGCGTTGGAAACGCTGGCCACAGGTTTTCCATCTTTGTCCCCGCCTCCCTCTGGGTTAACTCCTGTAGCAGGAGGGTGGGAAGGAAACGTCTCCTCCACAATCTCTGCCTCCTTCTTTTTCACCAAAGGGCCTCCAGCTCCGTCCTGACGTGGAATGTCCCACTGTGACCCCTGACCATGTCACAGAGGGTCTGCAAGGGCTCCCCAACCCCCTTTAGCCTCCCCCAGATCCTGCCAGGTTTTGCCCTACAAGAGGGAGGAGAGGTGTGGTGGGTGCTCTTCCCACCTCACTGCCCACTCCCCAAGGAGAATTGGGGGTGCATTGAGAGCCATGGGGGGGGGTCCCCAGACAGGGGCTCACCTTGTGCACTCCGGATGCGCTGGGCAGCTCGTTGGTCCCAACCGGAGAGGCTGTGCCACCTCTGCTGGTGTGGGGCTGCGCACACAGTGGCGTTCCAGTTCCTGGGATGTGGAGAAGGCTCGGAGACCAATGCACGCAGCAGCATCCCCAGTCCCGGGACAAGGGCAGGGCTCGGGGACCCCTTCATGGGGTGTCCCTTTACGTGAGAGAGCAGTGGGAGTGGATGGAGCTCTGCCTGGGGATGGGTGATGAGCCAGCAGGGAGCTTATGGGTCAGGATTAAGGAGCAGACTGGGATGAGTGTCAGTGTAGTGGGTGTCTGCTGTAGGCTGCCTGATTAGGAAGAATAAGTGCGTGAGACCTTCTACAGACAGAAGTAGCCTCACGTTTGCTGGGGGATTTTAACCACCCTGATATCTGCTGGAGGGACAACGCAGCAGAGCATAAGCAACCCAGGAGGTTCCCAGAGAGCATCGGTGACAGCTTCCTGACGTACGTGATAGAGGAGCCAACGAGGAGCAGGGCTCTGCTGGATCTCCTACTTACGAACCAGGAAGGGCTCATTGGGAGGAGGGACTGATGCACCAGAAGGTCGTGCTGCCATTCAGAGGGAGAGCTGTGGGCTGAGCCCCTCCGTACCCAGGGACAAAGCCCTACCGGGATGACGACCAGGCTCCCAGTCAGAGGAGATCAGACATTCAGACCAACCTAGCTCAATTATGCGCAGAAATAACTCTGAGAAGTTCTCTCAAAGCGTTAGTGAAGACTCTTACAATGCTAGTTAAAAGGAGACCAAGAGGAAGGCTCAAATAGTGCTACTTATTGTTTACAGACACAAATTTATTAAGACACAGGCACAACTCGGTGCAGCAGCAAAGGGTCCTGCTGCCAGGATCCTGGGCTGGCGTCTCACCAGGGCACAACCTTCCCTTCCCAGTCCAGGAAGGTCCTGGTCTCCTTCTCGGAGAGGGAGGAGAGCACCTTCAGCATCCCTCGCGCGCTGGCGTCCACCGTCACGGGGGGCTGCGGGGCAGAGGGAGAAACACAGTCGTGTGCCCAAGGCCTGGCTAAGGGCTGCCCTGGGCTTGGGGATCTCTGGCCAGGGAGCAGAGGCCAGCAGAGGGCAAGAAGAGTTCCCCGCCTCTCATCTCCTTCCCTCATGTGCCTCTAGCTCAGAGCGTCTGCCAAAGAGCTCTCCCAGAGCCCAGCATGTCTGGGACTGTTCAATCCACAGGAAGCTCTGCATTCCCAAATAAAAAGGTTCTTCCAGACCTTGGCCAAAAGCTCTCTTACCTTTTGTGATCCTGAGCTCCCCATGTCGGTTTGCACCCAGCCAGGGTGGAGAGCAGCGCAGAGGACACCGTGTTCCCGGTACCCCAGGGCACCTGGTCAGCATGTTCAGAGCAGCCTGCGGGGAGACAGGGCAGGGGTGGCGGTGACGGGAACGTGCCGTCAGAAGGACCCGCTGACTGACGGGAGCTCAATCACAGCGCAGAGAGGTGCAGGGACTGAGGGGGAGGTTGGAAAGCATGCGAGATGGTTCGGAGAGGAAAATGTCTGGGCTCACGCCCAGCGCAGTGTGGCAGAACCTTGCTGCAGCGGTAGGAGATAACTTGCCCATAATCCCATAAATAGACTTCCTCAGTCGAGCCTGCAGAGCTGGCCATGTTGATGATGGCTGCCTTGCTGCAGCTCAGCCCTGAGCCTAGGCTCCCTTCGTCAGCAAGGGCAGGAACGCCTGCGAGGAGAAGAGAGGAGAGGAGATAGGGGTTTGCACTTAGGTGGCACAGGGGAGAGGACCAACTCCTTACACAGCGGGCAACGTTGGGCACCATGAACAACCTCCCTCGTCTTCCCACTGCCCTAGCCCACCAGGCTTCGGATCCTGAGCTCCAGCCCGTGGCTCCATGAGCTTCTCATTGAGTGAAAGTCCATCGGGCACCGGAGCGGAGGCAGGACCTTCTCCCACTGGCCCTTTGTGCCCCCCGGCACGGCCCAGATCAGGGAGCCAGGGCCACGGGAAGGGATGCTCCCCGGAGCTGCGCTGCGGTGCTGGGCTGAGGGTCTCACCTGGCTCAGCAGCAGGGGCCCAACCGTGTTGGTGCTGTAAACCTGGGACATGTCCTCCAGCGTCTCGTTATCGAGTGAGTTCAGCTTTACAATTCCAGCGTTGTTGATGAGGAGGTTCAGCCCCGAGCCCCCCAGGTGCTCCCCGACTCTGGCTGCAGCCGCCTTGATGCTGGCGGGGTCGGTGACTTCTGCAGAGCCGACGCAGGGGAGGTCAGCGCCCGCGTCCCCGTGGTGGCTTGGAGCCCCCTGTGTCCCCCCAGGGACGGCAGCACCCGGTGCCACCAAAGGCACCGGCCCGTTGGCACGGCTCCCTCCCGGCACGGGGCTCCCAGGGTGTGCACAGCGCCCGGGCACACGCCAGGGGAACTGGGGCGAGGGACCCCCACCTCGGGGCACCTACCGAGCGGGATGATGACCAGGTTGGGGTGCCTGGGGGCCAAATTCTGTAACTCCTGCAAGAGAGGGGACCGTGTGGGCATGGGCGAGGCAGGAGGGGCTGCGCAGAGGCTCAGCCTTTCCCAGGCCCAGCTCACATCGCTCCGCCTCTGTCCCTGCACCGCCTTGCGCCCAGCACCCTGCTCTGGCTGCCCCGCTCCCGTGGGATGGGGCTCCGTGCCTCCCGCAGACGCCACGAGCCGCTGTCCCCTCCGCACATCCCAGGCGCAGCTGGTCCCACAGCCGTCCCAACCCGGCTGCCCTGTGCCGTGGGTGCCCGGCTGCAGCTCGAGCCCTTTGCCAACCCCCTGCCCGCTCCAACCTGCTGCCCTGGCACCCAGTGCTCCCGTCCCCCAGCACAACCCACCGCGTCCCGGCCCAGCCTCACCTGCGCTCGCTGTCCCTTGGGGTCCCGACAAGCCGCAAAGACCCACTTGGGTGAGTTTGGCATCTCCAGGAACTGCCGGACAAGCCCCAGGCTGATTCCCCGGTTGGCCCCAGTCACCAGAACGGAGCAGACGTGAAGCTCTCCCATAGCGCTTCTCCCTCTGCTCCAGCTGGCATTGTTTGCTCAGCTCCCTCATGCTTCTTTATAGCATGTTCCACGGCCACCCCACCCACCCAGGGCTTGCACAAACCCTTGGCTCCAGGTACAACCTCTCCAGCTCTTCGAACTCTCTAGGGGACGGTTCCTGGCTGGGAGCTAGCCCTTGTTACCAAAGGGCAAAAGTCACTTGGCTTTTTCAGGCAAACTCAGCTGTCCTGGGGAAGCCTGGCCCCATCAGCCAGGAGCTACCAGCCAGCCTGGCCAGGAGAAGCTGTCGTGGGTGAGGAGGGAGGGAGCCGCATGTCGGAGGGATGTGGGACGCCCCACGGCTCGGGTGAGCTTTCACAAGCATCCTGTGGGCTAGACGGGCTTTCCACATCGTACCAGGTCATGATGGCCATGAGCAGACGTTCTCTGCCTTGCTCTTGCCTCTTCCAAGCCAATGCCCATTCACTGATTGTCCCATGAAAGACCCGTGGAGTGGAGCAAACCCCGCGTGGTCTACTGGCAGAAGGAAGTGGACCTGCACATCACCATGCTGCTGTTCATGCACTCCATCCCTTTGGGCGCAGTCCTAAGTTGAGCAGTCCCTCTGCCCAGAAGGCACAGATGAGTCAGGTGCCTGGGACATTCTCCTGCAAAGAGAAATGCCTTGTCACAGCCCCATTGTCCCCATCACCCCTAGGCGTGGGCCACAGGCAGTTCTGCACCAGCAGCAGTGAAGCCCGGTGCTGCCCAGTACCTCAAGTGAGGCATTGCAGATTTGCAGGACTGGGACCAGTGCCTGCGCACATCGTTTGTTCCCGCTCCACCAGAAGTGAAGACGTATCCCCAGAAACCACTTGGCAACCCCGTGCTTCCAAGCGCTGTGTCCCAGAGCCATTGCATGGGCTGCTGGGCAGCAATGGAGACAGTGACACTGCTGGTGTGTCACCTTCTCCCCCGGGATGTCTTGGCAGCGGCGTTAGCCAGAGCCGCTTCCTCCCAGCTGCAGTGCCAAGCGAGCCCTCGTGCTCCAGCAGCAGCTGCCTTCCTCCTGCCCACTCCTGCCTGCTCTCTGGGGCTCGGCTGGCAGATGCCGTGGGACAGGCAGGTCCTCCCCGCAGCCCTGGGATGATCCTGCCCAGGGCAACCTCCGCAAACCCGGTCAGGGGGAATGCAACTTGGGGTAAGGGTGCCCATTTGGTGGTCCAGCTCTGCCATCCTCAGTCCTACGCTTGCTTCTGACTCGGTCCTGCTCTGAGTCTGCAGCATCCTCATCCTCATATTGCTGCTACATTCACCTTGCCCCCAAACAAAGCTACTTGAAAGTATGGATGTGCCAAAGCTTGGTCCCAGGGAGCCCTCTGCACCTCAGGCCAGTTGCATGGTCACTACGGTGCCACCGAAACAGGCAGTCCTGCCCTGCCTCTCTCACCTCCCCGCCTCATATTTGGGCAGTTGACTCCAGGGACCTGACCCATGCTCTGGCTGCCTCCAGTTGCAATGTGAAAGGAAGGATGCTGCCACCAGCCCCACCCAAAATAGGGACGAAGCCCCATTTCGGTGGTGGTGTCCACCGTGCCTCTTCTGTGTCTGAGGTGGCATGGTCCAGCTGCACGAGGGATCAAGCTTCCATCCCTAGCCTGCCTTCACCAGGCTCTCCCCGGGGCGATGGCTCGGGCGGTCACAGTACCCATTCATCCAGCCCAGGACAGGTGAGTGGTTTTTGTCGAAACAGCACAGATCTGGACATCACATCTTTGCGAAATATTCTCATCGATAACAATCAGTTCTTTTCCAGATATGTTAAAAATGAATTGAATGTATATAAAGCACGTGCCTTTTCCAAAAGGCATATTTACCAAATAGCAGCGTTTTAAGGACATTTTTTGCAAGTAGAGGCATTGCTTCAAATCACAGGGGAAAGCTTCTCCAATTTGTTTTTGCTAGGCTCCCAGTGTTGAAATATCATCGCCACATACCTGTTTGAGAGAGAACTGAATTTTGCACATCCCGTCACAGCATCTCAGCGTGAGATACTAAATCCCTTCGATACGCCTGCTCTGCCAGCCGGACCTGGCATGCACGTCTCCCTCCAGCTTTGTAATTCCCCCTGTACCCTGGAACATGCAGGTTGGTGACGGCCCCAGCCTTTCCTCTTCTCCTGTAGCAAGATTTGTCAGGAGATATTCATTTGCTCATTTGCTTTCACATCCGTTGAGTAAAATTTAACATTTTGTTTGCTCAGTGTAAATCCCGAGATAAAACCCAGAGCACGTGACAGAAACGCACACAAACACCCCGTGCTTTCTGGCACGGCAAATGAAAAATAATCTTTGTCGGCAGGCCATAGCCAATGTTTCCCCTTCTGGACCTTGTAGAAAATGTTCCCTGCTAACGTATTTGTTTAGTTCCTCTGCTGTTATTCACAAGACTTTGCATACAGGTGCAATACCAGCACGCTGAGCACTCACACGTTTCCTTCACTTAGCAAGAAAACCTCGTGGCAACCAAGACGGGAGTTTTACCCCTCTCCCTTCTACTGCCTGGAGCTTTTCTTTCGTAGCAGTGCCCCTTTTTGTGGCCCCATGGTTTTTTCTGCACCAGCATTCCATGAACTGTTCTTGCTTGGATGGCCATCTAGCGCTCTGCTGTCCAGCTTGTAGGTGAGATGTTCCTCTGCGGGAACACGACAGCAGCAATCGGCTCCTGCCCTCTTGTGCATCTGCAGCCTGTATTTGGGAGCTGATCACAGATCTTCCCTCTTCCCCTGTCCTCGACCCTGCCGAGTCTCAGTCTCTCCTTAAGCTCCACGTGTTTTGTTCTTTTTCCTAGTTTCTTTCCTGAGGCCACTCAGTCCTTCTTCTGCTTTTCTGATTCTCCACATTGGGCTGAGACACTTCTTTCGTCTAACGAATTCTTGCTGCATATCAACAGTACAAGCCTCTGGGTCTTCCAGCTGTCTGTCTCGGAGTGATCTGTCCTTGAGGACCCTGACAATTCTCCCCGCCTCAGCACCCCTCCCAGATGGCAGGACTGGCTTTCAGGCTCTGTTAGGTCATTTCAACAGCCTTTGCTATATTTTCACTTCTTAATGCCCACAGACCACAACTCTACTTGCTGATATATGCCATTTGCACGAGAGCTCTGCTCCTCCAAACAGACTTCCACGGTTTTCTTCTTCTAGGTGGAGGAGGAGGCCATCACCCACAGGCCTGTTAGAAACCTCCGTGATGCCTCAGAACCAGACAGCATCAGAAACAAAAAATTAACCTTTTAAATCTCCTATTTTTGCTGTGTCATCACATTTTTATAGCCTTCCACTGTTTCGGAGTCGTAACTTTATAATGTCGACTTTGCTCTGGGGCCCCATGGTTCATTGTTGATCATTAGAGTTTAAACAAGTGCTGCTTCTCCAAGAGTCAGAGTCCAACCTGGCACGAAGAGGCAGAGGAGGAAACAAGCAGCCTTGCCTGGCTCACAGCCCAGCCTCTTCACAAGTGCTGCTGCTGTCCCCAAGCCTCTGGAGGGGTCCTGGGCCCAGCTCTCGAGAAGGGATTCAGATGGTTTGTGTGCTCTGAAATGTTCTTGCACGATCTAAACCTTAAGATGAGCACTAAGGTCCTTCTGTACACCCTTCTCCCATAACACCTCAGACAGCCATATTTTACACATGGATGCTTTCCATTTGTCCTGGTTTCGGCTGGGATTGAGTTAAATTTCTTCCTAGTGCTGTGTTTTGGATTTAGTATGAGAAGAATGTTGATAACACACTGATGTTTTCAGTTGTTGCTGAGAAGTCTACTAGTCAAGGACTTTTCAGCTTCCCATGCCCTGCCAGGTGCAGAAGAAGCTGGGAGGGAGCATAGCCAGGACAGCTAGGCCAACTGGCCAACGGGGTATTCCATACCATATGACGTCATGCTCAGTATATAAATAGGAGGTGTGGTCCAGGAAGTGGCGATCGCTACTTGGTTATTGGTCAGCGAGTGGTGAGCAATTGCATTGTGCATCACTCAATTTGTATATTCTACCATTATTATCATTATCATTATTATTATTATGCTGTGGCTGGGGTCTACCTGGACTTCAGTAAAGCCTTTGACACTGTCTCCCACGGCATTCTCCTAGAGAAGCTGGCGGCTCACGGCTCAGACAGGTCCACTCTTCGCTGGGTAAAAAACTGGCTGGACGGCCGAGCCCAGAGAGTTGTGGTGATGGGAGTTAAATCCAGTTGGCGGCCGGTCACGAGCGGTGTTCCCCAGGGCTCAGTACTGGGGCCGGTCCTGTTCAATATCTTTATCAACGATCTGGACGAGGGGATCGAGTGCTCCCTCAGTCCGTTTGCAGATGGCACCAAGTTGGGCGGGAGTGTTGATCTGCTGGAGGGTGGGAAGGCTCTGCAGAGGGACCTGGACAGGCTGGATCGATGGGCCGAGGCCAATGTATGAGGTTCAACAAGGCCAAGTGCCGGGTCCTGCACTTCGGCCACAACAACCCCAGGCAACGCTGCAGGCTTGGGGAAGAGTGGCTGGAAAGTGCCCGGAGGAAAAGGACCTGGGGGTGCTGATTGACAGCCGGCTGAACATGAGCCGGCAGTGTGCCCAGGTGGCCAAGAAGGCCAACGGCATCCTGGCCTGTATCAGAAATAGTGTGGCCAGCAGGAGCAGGGAGGTGATCGTGCCCCTGTACTGGGCACTGGTGAGGCCACACCTCGAATCCTGTGTTCAGTTCTGGGCCCCTCACTCCAAGAAGGACATGGAGGTGCTGGAGCGTGTCCAGAGGAGGGCAACGAAGCTGGTGAAGGGCCTGGAGCACAAGTCTGATGGGGAGCGGCTGAGGGAACTGGGGTTGTTTAGCCTGGAGAAGAGGAGGCTGAGGGGAGACCTCATCACGCTCTACAACTACCTGGAAGGAGGTTGTAGCCAGGTGGGGGTCGGTCTTAAACCTGCAGTGGGACTTGTTCCTCTGTAGGGAACATCTCAGCTTCATGTCCTGTTCGTGAGGGGTGCAGCGGGACGGGCGTTAGTTGTGAGGGTCAGGTGGACCACACCAGGGTCCACACCAGGGGCTGCTGCATGGAGGGGTGGCTCTCACAGCGGGCAGTGAGGGGTTTTTAGAGACACCAAAGCTGTGTCCACAGGGCACCAGTGCCCACCAAGGTTAGGCGGGGGCTGAGGTGGAACATGCTCATATTTATACACTCAAGCGCTCCAAAATTCACTAGTACCAGCATCAGGCTTTACCAGGCAGCAGGAAGTTACCAAGGCCTGTTGTAGAGAAACTAAAGCACTTGGGTATGCTTTTTTTTTTTTTGGTTGTATTTCTCTTTATTACCTCCTGGAAGCCTCACAACATTTAACTAACAAGGTTTTAAAACAATTGCTAATGCCCTATTTTGCACATGGGATACTGAAGCATAAAAGTGGGTCAAGCAATGTCCACGTTGGGAAGTATCCAGTTACAGCTGCTCAGAGCCTGCCTTTTTTCACGGTTCACACTGGTATTCAGAACAGGCTCCTACTGACTTCAGCTGTGGCTGCGCGTTAACTGTTTCTACACAGCAGATCGCAGGAGATCCCCATTGCCGGGGCTCTTTGAAGCGAGCACTTAGGAAGAGCTGGTTAACATCATTTACCTGCAGCGTGCAGGACCTATGGAATAGGTGGCCAAATCCCCATTCCTCCCTGTGGTTCTCGCGACTGTTTGTTTTTGTACCCCTCTGTCCTCATTTGCTACGTATCTGCCAATCTTGGCAACAGATGGAGCCGCGCTTCTGGTGACAGGTCACCTAACTGATGGCCTGAGCACAGAATGAGGCAGGAAAAGGAAAATGGGAGCTTTAATTCAAATATATGCTATAAGGAGGGTTTCTGCTTCTTAGCATTTATTGGCATAATCAAGGATTTATTTCTAGTAAATTCCAATTTCTGTATCGCTGTTCAAAGCCAAGAAGTTCTCAAAGCATTTTTATATCCCAAGGTAAACTGGGGAGCAGAGGCAAAAGTAGTTGAGCTGCGGTGGAGCAGGATAAAGTTAGCACAAATCACCTTGATGCTATCACCAGATTGATACAATATCGTTATTTATTTTCTGATTTATTTATTGGTATCAGAGGAGTTTTGCCTAGTGTTTGTCAAGCAAGGATGAAAATAAGCAACAGAAATAACGATGCTTATATAAACCAGAGTTGCTCAGTCATTACTTTTGAGCTCCTGGTTGTGCGCTCACCATAATGGGATTTTAATGTTCTTTGTGCATCTGGTTTTCCACAGAATAATTGAAAATAAAACATCAACACCCACCTCCGGGCTGGCAGCACAGCTGGTACATGCAGGTCCCCTCCAGACAGAGTCCTCCAGCTGACACTGATGGTCTCTCTTTCTGTTTTCCCTTTCCCCTCACGCCCCATTTCCCCATCCCTAGCCGCCACCAAACCTTTTCCTTGCTTTACTCCCTTCCACGCCTTTGGTCCAGCTGTTGAACCAGGTACCTGACACTCATCCACAAAAACAACAAGAAAAATCCCCCTGAAACACCTCCAGCCCCAAACTGCAGCCTACTTACCTAATTTATAGCAGCTGATCATGATGGAGAGAGCCAAATCAGGGGCATTTCTGGGCAGGCAATAAAGAGCATCTGCGAAGGGTTTGGTACCTCCCTGATAAATTGGGTCAATGCTGGGATTTAGGGGTTGGGTTTTTTCCACTATCTAGGGGCAAAATCGCATTGCTGTGCCAAAGGTGCTGAAGACCCCCATCCCAGAAATGCTGTAAACCTTCTCCCCTGCACTCCAGCCTTAGGAAGAGATGGGGATCCCCTTTAGCCCCCCGCAGAGCATCGCTCCGGGAGCCGTCGCTCCTCCCCGCAGGGATGCCGGGGCAGGCGGGGACCCCGGGACGGGGATGCGCTTGGCGTGTTTGTACCGAATATTAGATGGGAAGGGAAAAATACACACACCCTCCCCGCTCCACCTCCACCGGTGGTTGGGGCAACCCCCTCCCGGCCAGCCCCGGCCCCGGGAGGCGGTGCCGTGCCGGTCCCGCCCCGCGGGGGGCCGGGGAGGGCGGCGATGGCGGCGGTGCGGGCGCGGACGGTGCTGCTGACCGGTTGCAACCGCGGCATCGGGCTGGAGCTGGTGAAGCAGCTACTGGGGACACCGCGACCGCCCGCCTGGATCATCGCGACGTGCCGGGACCCCGAGGGACCGCGGGCCCAGGTCGGGGCGGGGCGGGGAGGCTCGGGGCAGGCGGGGGGGGGGTGCCGGCAGCACCCCTGGGTGCAGGCTACGTGCTCGGTTGGCTTCACCCATGTGAAAAATGCATTGCGGTCGCAGAGGACCCCGAGTTTGCACCGTGCTCTGCCCGGTGTGAACGTCCTCTGAAGGCCCGCTGCGCAGCGGGCGAGGAATAAGCCGTGCCACCCTTCAAACCGCGCTGCTGGGCTATTTGAGGCTGCGTTGGCTGCACCCCAGCCGGCCATCCCGTGCCAACCAGAGCTGGGTCTGAGCGGGGTTGGACTCGGTGGTTGCGGCTGGCTGAGCTGGTGTGAATTGCAGCGACGCTGCTCTGGCCAATTGTGCAACGTGGTACCGGTCTTCGCAAAATCTGGGGGTTTGTTAACTGGTGGAGCCTGAAAGCTGCTGTGGGATCCTCCTTCCCCTGCTTTCCACTTCGCTAAAATGGGAGAGACTCCGCACGTGTTGCTTCAGCAGGAAATCACAGGAGCAAAGCGTCACCGTGCTTCCAGCTTTCCTTAGGCCCAGTTTTGGTTTTCCTCTGCTTACTGTGACCCACTGAAATACCAGCGGGGAGACATTTGCTCGCTGATAGATCCGGGCTCCAGCTGATTTGTTTGCTGCATCTTCTCGCAGCTCGGCTGTGTGCAGGGATCACGCCTTGGGAAGTCCTTGAGATGCTCTTCGTGTGCTCGCTGCCAGTGTTATTCTGGCTCAGGAGTAACCACGGTGCGGTGAGAATCCACCCTGCCGCCAGCCCAGGGGTGCCCAGCTCCTGCTGCTGCTGGTGCCCAAGCTGGCTGAGACAAAGCTAGCTCAGGTCTCTTATTTTTGCCCTGTTCTTCCCCCCACAACTTGCTGGGCTCGGGCAATGATGAGATCAGAGGACTTTTTGCAGGGCTGGACTGGAGCCAGTTTCCCCCACGTGGTCCATGCGCATCGCTCTCAACCACGGGATGCTTCTCCTAAGCCTTGTCCAGCTGTGGTAGGGTGAGGGCAGCGTCTTCACGGTGTTGCTGCTGAAGTCCATGACCACAGGAGACTGTGGACAGAGTGACTCTCCGTCAGGCTGGTGCCACCGCAGGGGCCACATCGCTCCTCCTGCCCCTTTCTGCCTGGATTGGGTGTTGGGGTGGGTGAGGCTGGACTTACGCTGGGATGGTGCGAGGCTAGCAGCTGGGCAAAACAGGGGAGGAGAAACGTCTGTTGGCCGTCACAAACCGTTTAGATGGGTTTTCCATCATTTCCTGTGCCCAAGGGGAATGTGGGAACGTGGGGCCTGGTGGGGAAGCCCAGAGGTAACTGAAGGTGGACCACAGCCAGTGGCAGCAGCTCTCCCACTCCACGTTGATAGGACGAGTCCCAGGGGAAGTGTCCCTTCACAATTTGCGTTTCCCCTGTGGCATTCTCTGTGGGCTTGTTTGTAAGAGGTTTTTAGTTCTAAAAGTAATAGTTTTGGACACATTGAATATGGTGGTTTGGTTTCTGTCATCTAAAACCTGCTGTAGTTGAAGAAAGCTCAGAGCAAAGAGCTGCTAGGAACCATAAAGTTGAAAGTTTTAGCTTTTATCCCTTTTGGCTTCTGAATCCTCTGCGTTTGGTGAAAATAATCAATAAAAATGTGCAAAGTGCTTCATTTCACTAGAGTGGGTGAGACATAGTGTCCAGAGCAGAGTGCATCCTGGGATTGGGCTATTTGGATCCAGATGTGACTTCCCCAAACGTCAAGCTTGGCACTCACAGCCATTCCTCCTCCATCTCGCTTCCAGCAGCCTCTGGGAGACAATTCTGGCCGTATCCCTGGCCAGTTTGCATCATTTTCCGCGTGAGCTGGTCCTTAATAGTTTGCTCTCGTCTTTTGCTGTGGCTCTGTGACCAAAAGGTCACAGACCCTTTGGGAGAGTGACCATAGTATCTTGCAGTTGTGGCCGTGTCGTGCTCTGAGTGCATGCACGTTGCTTTGTGGAGCCTAGAAGAAGCCTGAGAACCTAGGCAGGTCCCCAGTCCAGCCATTCACAAGCGCTGAGTAACATCTGGAAGATGTTTCCCTCAGGGTGGACCATCGCTGGTGCCCCAGGTTGATGCTTGGCATCGCCTCTTCCCCGCGCTGATTGTTTCCATGTCTCTTTTTGTAGGAGCTGAGAGATCTGGCATCCAAACACCCAAACCTGGTTCTTGTGAAGCTGGGTAGGTGCGCTCTGCCTCTGAGCTGGTAAATTTGTGGTTGCTGGCCACACTTGCCCCCTTTCTCCTTCCCTCCCTCCCTGCCTTCAGGCTCCACATGGGCATCCAGTTCTTCAGAGCTGCTTCAAGTCCTGCTGCCAAAAGCCCAGCTTCTCCAGACCTGTCTCAGCCCCAGTACCCTGTTCTCTGGAGCCTTCTGGCCGCATGGCCATGGGACAAGGAGGTTCTTGAGACCCATCCTGGGTGGACTCGAGCTCCCCCAGCCAAGTGGTCGCATCCTTGCTCTGCCTCACAGCTGAGCTGCCTTGATCCCAAGTCCCAGGCAAGACCAGGAGGGCTCCGGGAGGAAGGCAGCTCCCGTGGAAATGCTGTACGACCGGCCCAGAGCCCAGGCAGGAGCTGTAGGACCTTGCAGAGCCATCCCACAGCAGGTCCCAGCACAGCCCCCGTGGGGACCGTCCCCCCGAGACTGCCCTGGGTTCTCCAGAGCTTGCTCAGGCATGGACTTTGTCCACTGGCAGGAGGCTGTGGCTGCTGATGCCTGACACAGCATGGGCGTCACAGCAGCGCTTTGCCACCACGGGGCCATCCTCAGAGTGGCTTTGCCCGGTGGGCTGCCCCAGGGCAGGGTCCTTCAGCTGCTGGTAGTGGGGCACCCTG
Source organism: Calonectris borealis (assembly GCF_964195595.1). Classification (NCBI taxonomy): domain Eukaryota; kingdom Metazoa; phylum Chordata; class Aves; order Procellariiformes; family Procellariidae; genus Calonectris; species Calonectris borealis. The sequence continues at coordinate 1,123,805 of NC_134323.1, forward strand.
TGCATGGCGGAGGAGGCAGTTTTGGGATGAGTTGGGGCTTGAGGGTGCCGGGGTGCTCTGAGCTGGTTGCACAGCACCATCTGGTGCCCACAGATGGAAGGCCACCCAGGTCCGAGATGCATAGCTGTTCCTCAGCATCTCAACCTCCCTCTTCTCCCAGGCCCCCCGGGTGGACCCCAGGGCTCTCAAACCCTGTTCTTTTCCACCGCAGATGTTGCGAACCCCTCAGCTATTACTGATGCAGTGAAGATCGTGGAGGGGAAGCTGAACGGCATGGGCTTGAACCTGCTAATAAACAACGCTGGCATCTACACCCCAACGGCGTCGCTGGAGACGGTAGATGCTGAAGAGATGATAAGGACATACAAGACCAATGCGGTGGGGCCAATGCTGATGGCCCAGGTATGGATGAAGCTCTGGGGATGGAGCTCACCATGGAGGGGGAATCTAGTCCAGCTTGAGGGTAGCCCGGGCTGCCCGTGGTCACGATGGAGATGCTTTGCCCGGTTTTCCGGGGCTCCCAGCCCAAGCCCTCTGTAGCCCTGCTGTGTTGTGCTGGGCTAACTGGGAGCAGGCAGGGCCACTGCAGCAAAACACGCGGGCCATGTTGGCTTCCTGCTGCTCCTCCTCATCCTCCCTGCCGTAGGCAGGCTGGATTGCAGTTGCCGTAAGTGGGGCTGGCTCGAGGCACAGGCGTCCCACAAGGTTGCTTCTCCCCAGGCGTTCCTGCCCCTGTTGAAGAAGGCTGCCCGGGAGAGCACAGAAAAGGGACTGAGTTGCAACAAGGCAGCCATCATCAACATCTCCACCATCATGGGGTCCATCGAGAAAACTCCCGAGTCCTTCTTCAAGCCTGTCATCTCCTACCGCTGCAGCAAGGTATGGAGACTGGAGACCTGCCCACGCTCATGAGCTTGGTGGGAGTTGGAGCTGCCCCTTGCCAGGCCTGATCTTGGGGCAGCACCTGAGATGGCGAGATGGAGGGACTTATCCATTCTCATCACTGCCCGAGCTCCCTGGGCATCTCCATGACCAGCTGCTGCCCACTGTCTCTTGAAGACCTGGCATTGCTTTTTCTCCCTTGCCACGAGGCAGCGGTGGGAGGGGAGTCTGGTGTGTGGAGCTTTCTACTGTCCATGGCTGATGCTTCCTTCCTCCCCCAGGCTGCCCTCAACATGCTTACCAAGTGCCAGGCTCTGACCTACGGGGAAGCCGGGATCCTCTGCGTGGCACTTCACCCCGGCTGGGTGAAAACCGACATGGGCAGCCAGGAGGTGGGTTTCGGTTGAGCAGGTCAAGGGGAGGACACTTGGGTGGAGACCCAAGCCTGCAAATTTGCAGTGGCACAGGAGGTGCCTCGGGTGGCCGGGATGGCTCTTGGGAGGAGGGATCCGTGTGGGAATGAGTTGCCTCTCAGGCTGCATCTGTGCTGGGCCGCTGCAGAACATGTGGGTGCTGCCCGGGAAATAGCATCAGCACATATCCGTGGTGAGCAGGAGGCCTCTTCAGGGGGAAAAAGGCTTCGGGCAGCCTGGAGATGTGCAGAGAACCTGAAACCAACAGAGCGGGGAGGAGAGGAGCAACACCATCCCATCCTGTGCCCCCTTCCTCAAAGAGCTGCAGGTCCATCTGGTCTCCAGTCATCCTGCAGGATCCCTGTTTTGGGGTGGGGGTGGTCCCTGCAACCCTGGAGCTGTGAGAAGGCTGCACGTAGCATCCCGCTTGCAGCAGGGATCTTTTATGTGTCCTGTTGGTTTAAGCCTGGCTTCCAGCCACCTCCATCCAAGCCATCAGTGAGCATGCAGATCCCCAACCATCGCCCCACGTAGTGGACCCATCCCACCTCCCGTGGCTCTCTGCTCGGTCTGGGTGGAAGGAGCCTCGCTGCCGACGTGCACGACCTGAGCGGGTGCCGGTGGATGGCCGGGAATGGCGGTGGGGTCTCAGTCCCGCTCCTCACTTGTGCCCGTTGCAGGCTGACCTGACGGTGGACACAAGCGTGCGGGGGCTGCTCTCCGTACTGCCGATCCTCTCGGAGAAACACAGCGGGACCCTGCTCAACTGGGAAGGTAAAGCTATTCCTTGGTGACCACTCTCTGTCCCTGCGAGGGACCCCGCAGTGCCAGGGGACTCTCCGGGTGCCCTGGAGCCACCGGGGTGCTCGGCCCTCTGTGGTCTGCTGGGACTCCACCAGCGGGCAGCCTGTGATCCCTGCCTTCACGTTGCTAATAAATAAAGTCAATGAGGACCTGTGCCTTCTCCCAGCTGCAATGCCCCCACCGAGACCGTCTCTGCCCTGGCCTGGAGCTGGGCGCCTGCAAAAAATAACCTGGCATTAGAGCAGTCTGCCTGCCTTGCCTTCGGCTGCCCTGAGGAAGAGGAAGGTCCCAGGGGGCACGTAACCAGCCCAAAGCCCTCGGTCCTCCCTGGCTGCTGAATGCGCCCGGGCTCTGCCATGCTTCCACCCAAAGTCTTTGCTGCAGACTTCTTGGGGGGACTTTGTGCTGGACACCGTGTCCTAGGGAGCAGCCTTGGGGCTGGAATGGGAGGACCAGTAACACCACAGTCCAGTTCTGCAATCTCAGCCTTTCCCAGTGGAGCCCTAACTGGGTGGGGGAAATCCGGTCCCGTGGGAGAGCACGGCACGGGAATGGCACTTCTGCAGGGTGGAGAGGCTGAGAACCTCTGGGCTTCTGTGTGGGTCGGGCAGCCCTGGGCTGCATGAATTTGTCCAGGAGGTGGTAACACCCCCAAAGAAAAGGACTTTGGGGTGGTGCTGGGTTTTCCCAGGAGGGTTCTGCCCTTTCTGGAAAGAGCTTCTCCTTGGGGGGATATGGGGAAAAGGATGGAGAGGCTCCTTCAAAACCATGCCTAGGTTTTGGGCAGAGCAACCTGGCTTGCAGGAGAGGCAAACCCACTGCTCCTTCCCTCAGAGGCCACCACCTCCTCTTTCTCATCTGGAAGATCAGCTGAAGCACCTCTGTCCCTCCGGGTCTGGCCTTTTCTGGGGTCGTAGCTCTCCCCTGGAGCTGGGGCTTGCCTGGCAGCACCAGCTTTGCTGGCAATCTTGAGGCCATGCACCGCTCTGCACGGGAGCCCCCTCGTTTCCCAACCAGGAGCACAAATGCTGCAGTCCCCCCCCCCCAGGCTTCACCCCCCCCAGGCAGACAGAGCGTCGGGGCAGACTGCTGGGCTGGGGCCACGTCTCTGCCCCGCCGAGGCGAGCTGCGCCCCAACAAGCTCCAACAAGCCCTGGCACCCGCAGCCCCGTGAGTCACGGGCACCAGTGAGTTTTTCTTCCTCACCAGCTCCAGTTCCTCCCAAGCCAGTGGCATTTTGGTAGCCCAGAGTTTCGAGAGGCCGGGAAAGGGGACAGCAGGGAGTGTCTGCAACCTGGGTGCCAGCCTGGGCTTGGGAACAGGGTGCCCGTGGCTGGAGGCAGCAGGGCTGCCAGAGCTCGTGAGCTTGGACCCCTGGCTCCTTGTACCTGCTTCTTGGGGGTCCCAAGCAGCCCGGGTGCCCAGCCAGGGATAGGAGGAGGGGCCAGATGCCCCTGTGAACTTCAGGGGTGCTGGGAGCATCCCCAGATGGAGAGGGGGCAGGCATTTTCCATAACGGATGGGCAGGTCCTTTCTGGAAGCAATTGCAGGAGCTGGGACACCTGGGTCCAACCTGGGTCCCACTTCTCTCCTGGAGCTGGGGCTCCGCTGCCCCGTCCCTGGCATGGGGCTAATGCCAACCCCCACCTGGCTGTGCCAAAGGAAGCCAAGCCCCCGGGCTGTTTGGAGCTCGCTGTTTCCCCATGCCCAGGCTGACACGCACTTTTCCAAGCCCGCGCTGTGCCCTCGGGAGATGGTGCTGCCAGCACCGCTGCGGGCAGCCGTCCCCACGCCAGGCACCCACTCCTGCACGGGTGCTCCCCGGCAGGGAGACGCTGGCCTCGGATTTCTCCTCCCGCGCTCAGCATCTGCCCAAACAAACGGAGCCACGCTGGGGATGGGGAGCGACGGTGCTGCCCCAGCTGAGGGGCCTCATCCTCGGGGAAGCTCTGAACCATCCGGGTTCTTCCCAGCCACCTGATTTCCCATGCAAATGCTCGCTCCTCTTTCTTTCCCAGCTCATATCTGTGGCCAGAGGAGTCAGTGCCCACCTGGGCACCTACCTGGGTGTTTGTCAGCGCTGTGATGGCAGCAGGAGGAGAGAAATCCCTTGGGAGGAAGGGCTGAGGGACAGGAGCATGGGTGAAGGGCCTGATCCTGCAGCTGTAGGGCTGTGCTCAGCCCAGCGCTGGCTCAGGGACATTGGCCAAGCCTCCACCGAGCACCCTTCCTGCCCCTTGGCAGAGGTTCTCCTGCCCCAGTTGCTCCACACAAGCCAGCTGGAGCCCGGCCAGTCACTGCGGGCTGGCTCCATGCCCACCTATCTCCATGTTTCTCCCTTCTGCCCCATGCCGGATCCCGGGAAGCGAGCTATGCCAGGGATCCCACCATCATTTGCAGGCAGCTTATAGCCCCTCCATCACCATTGCCAGCCCCATGAGATGGATGCAGCTGCTCCCCTGGGAACACAGGGAGAAACGGAACTGCTGAAAGCAGGGACAAGCTCCATCAGCTTGGCCGATGGCCTGCAGTGCTGGTGACACAGGATGGCTGCCCACCTGCTGTGGCAGCAGGTTTTGGTTGAGCTTGGGAGGCTGACGAATCCGTGACCATCTTTCTCTGGCTCCCCGCGAACTGGGACATCACAGCGTGGGCAGGTCACCCGGGACGTGGGTAGCCCTGTGTGCCAAAGGTGGTGGGAGGAGGAATGGGAAGCTCTGCAGATGAAGTCTGGCATTCCTAGAAGCCCAGCTGCTGGGGATGACAACAAACCTCGAGGGGCTGCTGGATGGTGAAGCACCATGAGCATCAGCCCGTAGGAAGCCCAGCACAGCGCTCTTCCCTTCGGGTGCAGGCTACTTGCCGTGGAGAGCCAAGTGGCAGCAGGTCAGTCGATCCCGTTTTTCAAGCCAACAGGAGACTGTTGTCTGGCAGTACGACCCAGCTTGGACCTCTGCAACTGGGAATCACTCTTGGTGAGTGCTTTGCCATCACAAGTGAGGCCAGCTGCTCCCCAGGAGCCCGTCCTTCCACCCTCCAAGACAAGGCTCATCCCAGGGAGCACATGCTGGAGCTGAGCCGCCGGGAACTGTGCCGGCCACGGTAACTTGGTGGCCAGGGATGCCTGAGCACCTTAAGGTGCTTCAGGACACGTGTTCCTCGGGAAGCCTCAGTGAGGGGCCGGACGGGCAGGTCTCCCTCTCAAATGCTTGCCAAGCGGTGTCGGCTTTTCCTTTGCACGAGTTCCGGGTGTTTGTGCTCCTGCAGCTGATATCTCCCCGCTTCCTCTCCTGCCTGATGTTTCCTGCCTCGCTCGCTCCCTTTTACTGGCTTTGCGCTTTGTGTCAGGCTTATCTCCCGGCCCTGGGCAGCGTCAAACCTCAGCGTCCCCCCTGCCCACCGTGATGGCGACCTGCAGCCCTGGGCACCGTGGCCTGTGTCCTTTCCCTGGGCTGCAGCACAGTGCCCCGGGAGACATTTCCAAATGCCAGCTCCACCTGGCCATCTAGCAGCTCCTTGGGACAAGCTGGGACAGAGCAAGGATGGTTTAGGATCCGTCTGCTTTTAGCAGCTGATCCATCTCTATTCTGAAGCTGGGTCCAGCGTAGGGAAATTGGGACGGCCCCTCGGGGACCTCTCACATAGGGGCTGCACAAGGGCATGGGGACCTGGCTGGGGACTTCCAGGGACCATGGGTGGGGAGGTTGTCACCCAGAGCAGCTCAGACTGCCTCTGCCAACCCCTGAGGGGCTGCAGTAGCATCTGGGGGCAAACACATCTCTGCTCTGGGGAGCCCAGGCTCCAGGAACCAACCTCAGTGCACATCTCGGTGGTGGGAAAGGCCCGTATTTTCCAGGGTCTTCCACCAGCCACCCTCTTTCAGACCCATAGCCACTGCCGAAGACTTGTTGCACCAGGAGCTGGGGTCAGACGTGTCCATGGAGTGGGGAGGACATGGGGAGTCCTGGCAGGACTCGCCAGGATGAAGGCAAGACCCATTTTGAGAAGCCACCTCCCATGGCCAGGTGGGGCAAAGAGCAGCAGGCAGAGCCCCCGTGAAAGGCAAAGCCCGCTCCAGGAGGAGAGGGGCGAAAGAGGAGACTGGGAACGGAAAAGGGCTGCTCCTGTGACACAGATGCGGAGGTGGAGCAGCAGGCAGGAGGCAGGTCACAAACGGCCGGCACACGAGGAAGCGCCGGGACACCAGCGGAAGGACGGCCAGCGTGGCCAGGGCGGCCGGTCGCAGCAGCTCCAGGTGCCGCAGACCTTCGCTGGCCGGGGAAGGACCGGGAGCAGGGGGAACCAGAGCTGCAGGGACCTCCGCCAGGACCTGGAGATCCCCTCGGCAGGAATCTTCAGCCAAAACAACTCTTCGTTCTGCCAAGGTGCGGGCACTGTCCGTGGCATGGGGGAAGGGGCAGCAGGACGGTCACGGTGGGGACATCTCCGTGCCAGGTGGCACTGCGGTCCTGTGGCTCAGAGCCCGGGGAGACTGTTCCCAGAGCCACCAGCGGTGGGGTAGACTGATGCTGGGAAGGCTGGATCATCCGGGGACCTGCAGCTCTCTGGGGGGATGCAATGCTGCCATCAAAGCACGGGGACCCAGCTTGGGTGCATGAGAAACGCGGCTCGGGAGGAGGCACGTCCCGGTCCCTGCAGCACAAGGGCTGCCGAGGAAGCCAAGTGGGGCCAGCAGATAACGGGCTGAGGCTTCCTCCGGCACGCCGCAGCTGCGGGACTGGGTTGCTCCATCGCTATCTGGCCCTGCAGAGCCCCGTACATCCCTTCTCCCTCTGCTGTATTATTCTTAAACGGGGAGGAAACAGCTCAGCAAGTCCCACCTCAAGCTTTTAACCCGCTGCTGCCTGGCCTGCTGCTCTCTGCTCCGGTCGGCCAGAGCTTGGGAAGCCTCCAGAGCTGCCCTGGGAGGACGGCTTGGTACGGGGGGCTTGCTGCAGGCTTTACCTCCCTGGGGACCAGCAGCACCCCCCGGCAGGTCTCCCCCGAGCCACGTTGTCTCCCACAACCACCCTTGCAAAGGGTGGACGCTGTCATTGTCACCTCAGTGTGGAGAGAAGGTCCTGAAGGCTTTAGGTGCCAATGATTCCCTCCTTGCTCTCTCTTCCCCCTTTTAGCCGGTCGGATCCTGCCTGGTGCTTCCTCTGGAAGCCCCCCTGGTCTGCTGGGGGGCACCAGGGAGGCGGCAGCTTTACCAGCTTTGCCCAGATTTAACCCAAATACCTAATAAACGGTTTGGAGGAAATCCATTCTTGAGGAAGAAAATTGCAGCACTTCACCAGCTTTGTTTGAAGAGCCGGGGTTTAATTGAACCCCAGGGTCTCCGGAGGTGCTGCCTGCCGCTCCCTGGGTAAGTGGAAATCAGTCAGACATCTCAGCAACCTTCTCCAGACCGTCGTCTTCTCCCGCAACTCAACTCGGCCAAAATTGTCCCCCACTTTCTTGTCTGGCAGGGGACCTCAGTGTGTCCTCCCCAGCGCTGGCCACCGTGGGACGCCTTTCCCGAGCATCGGTGTCCATGCAGGAGCAGAGGTAGGTCACCCAGCCCCTGAGCCTGCCGGGGTGATGCAGAGATGCACCACGCTCTCCTGCAAAGACACCGCATACGTTGACGTGCCCATTGCACACCCAGTGCCCCATGAGCACCCCCGGCATAAACCAGCGGTTCGCCTGGGCCAGTCTGCTCCGTGCCCTGCGGACCTGGCACAGCCACACGCGTGGATCATCCAAAAAAACCCAATGCCACCCGTTTGGGAGCCGTGCAAGCCATGCTGTCACCTGAACTCAGCACGGGAGCGTGCAGGCGTGGGCTGCAGCGAGGTGCTCACCCTCCCTCCCACGGCTGGGCTTCTGCCCATGCTTTTGCCCCCAGCAGTGCCCACACAAGGGGTGACGCTGCCAGAGGGGGTCCTTGGCCGTAGGACCCAGTCCCGCTTTGAAGGGTCCTGCCGGGGGGTTTGGTGCAGGTCAGCCTCTCCCTTGCCCGTCCCCTGGCACCGGCTGGGCCTGAATTTCCAGCTGGTGCAGAACAAGTTGCCGGGAGGCTGCACCCGGAGCTGGCACCGTGCCGAGCTGCTGCCGTGCCCGTCCGGCGTCACGAGCGTGCACGGGGGGCCGCGGGGATGGCGAAGGGGGTTAAGCTGCCCACGGGCTGGGGCAGCCTTCCTGCTGCTCGTCTGCAGGACAGGGCTCGCTAGAGGGGTCATCCCCTCGGTTCCCCAGCATGTCACCACCCAAATGCATCTGTGCAAACCCCGTGAGCGGCACAGGGACTTCAGGGATGTCCCTGGAGACCAGCAGGTACCATCCCATCCTCTCCAGCCACAGGGCTTGGGTCCCAGCCTCTGCCGCGGATGCAGAGCAGCATGGCCAGGACGCCCACTCGGGTCCCAGCCCTGCTCCCCTGGAGCATCCTTCCCCCCGTGTTGGTTCCTGGGAGAGGACTGAGCCCCAGCGATGGCAAGAAGAAGATCCAAGCTCATTTTGATGAGCTCTCTCCCCGGTGTCCCTCTCCTCGGAGCCAGGGAAGTGACGCTGGGGAGGAACTTGGCTCCTCTTGTTTGTTATTACAGGATAAAGTTACTCTTTAAAGCAGAGCCAGTGCTGTCAGGGCTGCATACCATCCGGGAACATCGCTCCTTCCCAACGGCTCCAACACCCTTCTTGTTATTGTGCTCGCGTGGAGCCAGCCCGCTCCCAGCCCTGGGCACAGCGAGGGGGACGCAGATGGGGGGGATCCGAAAAAGAGCCTCGAAGCTCTTTTCCCACCTTGGGAAAGTTGGAAGCGAAAGGGAAAAGACGTCCCTCTGGAGCGGGAGAGCTCTCCTGGCTCTGGGATACGTGGGGAAGAAGGAACGGAAAGCAAGGGATGGGAGCAATGGAAGGGCAGGGGGAGCTGGATGTGACCGGGGTGCACTGGGGGGGTCTGTGTCCCCCCGGAGAAGGGCCAGGGATGCTGCCCTCACTGCGGCTCAGCTGGGGACCCTCTTGAGGGGGACAGACCGCTGGTTCCCGCCGGAGAAACTGCGCACAGGCGGTGGTGTGCCCCTGGCACCCATCTCGCCACCCAGTCCAGCTCAACACAAAGCGGGCTGGCTTCCCCTTTGAGCTCCAGCCTCTGTCCCCGCTGGTCCCAAATCCAGGGGACCTCCTTTTTCTCTAAGCTGGCACCCCAGGAGACACCCCAGCACCCCAAGACTTTGCAGACGTGGGGGTTCCTCAGCAGCGCCCTGGCCATCCCACCCACACTAGACCCTCCAGAAGGGGCTGGGGGCTTGCTTAGGGCTTGACCCCCCCTTCACTAAGCCATGACGTGCCGGTGGGGTGGAGGGGAAGGAAGCCGGCCCGGTGGAGCCGAGCCAGGGAGAGCTTCCTGGCAGCGAGCTCCAGCCTCCAGCGCCTTCCGTGCTGCTGCAGATGGCTCCGAGCGGGATGGAAAGCCGAGGGCTGTGTGAGCCCTTCCCAGCCATTCCCCAGCCTTGTGCCGGTGGGGAGGCAAACGCCAGCTGGTGACGCGGCGCCGGGGCCATGACACTGCCGGGTGTTGGAGGGAAGCCTGACTCATCCCCGGGCAGGAGAATGAGAGACTCGCACATGTAAACAGAGCTGGCCCCGGCGCGCCAGGGCATGTGACAGATACAGGAGAGACGGGCTGGAGCCACGGCCCGCGGCTGGTGGCATCGACACATGTGCTAGAGGCATGTGAGAGGGGGCTTGGCCCGCGGAGAGCCAGAATCGGTCCGCTCCCACCCCGTCCTAAGGCTCAGGGGAGCATCACTGGGGTGGGGAGGGTGGCAGGAGCCGTGCTATCAGCGTGTCCCCCCGCTGCTACCCCTGCCCCACCGGGTTTTAGCAGCTAGTTTTACCCCCGGTCTGCCTGTTTGGCTGCCACCGCTTTCCTCCAGGGACACCCTTCCCAGCGGGGACCGGTCTGGACCAGCAGCACAGGACAGGCAGAAGAGGCGCAGGATGAGGGCAAAGCTCCTGAGATGCCATCTCGTGGTGCCAGCTTCGGGAGCAGAGCGCAGTTTGTGGTGTCAGGAGGTCTCCCTGCATCTTCTCTTCCGCAGGGATGGAGTGAGCGTGGAAGTGCCAGGCTGGGGTGCACGGAGGGTTGCCGGGTGCCTGTCCCGGCCCTGGGATCACTCGGAGAAACCTCCCGGTTGTCCACCGCGCTCTGCAGCACGTGATTTCCTTGGGTTTATATGTGCCTTGCTGCGGGGGCCGGGCTGGGAGAGCTGCAGGCCAGCGGGGACAGGAGATGATTACAGCCACTTCCTACCCTGGCTTACCCCACGCAGCCGCTTTCATTTCCTTAATCCCCATCCCAGTATTTTCTTTGTTGTTTTCTTTGGAGGGGAGGGATCATTTGCTGAAGGCTGGTGCTTGCTGCAGGGAGCACTTTCATGCTCTGGGAGACCAACGTGGGTGCCCGCTGGCTGCCCCTGCACGGAGCCGCTCTGTGCTTTTGGGTGCAGCGGGTGCTGTTCACGAGGGGACGGGGACCCCACCTCGGCAGCGCCCGGGACCACGGTGGAGCGGATCAGGGTACGCGTGAGGTTCCCTGCGCTGCTCGGGGAGGGCTGCGGTTGCATGCATTTGCAAACAGCTCTGCCAAATTTGCAAACTCAGCCCTGCCAAAGCACCCCGTGCTCCGAATCGCCTTTTTCCTCTCGCATCCCCTACGGCACCGGCGTGCCTGGCCTGGGCCAGCTTCGGGGCAAGGTATTCCCGCAGCAGCCGACTCGATGGGCTGAGCTTTACCTGGCGCGACGCCGAATCCTCAGGCTGCTGATGCCGCACCGTGGTCCGGCCATGCCAGCCTGCCTGCCGCCGGCCGTGTGTGCTGCGCCGGGCTGCTTGCTGGGCTTGTCCATGACCTCAGCTTTCCTGCTCAGTGTCGGACGGTCCCCGAGGAGCTGCAGGAATCTTGTGAATCATGAATACTTTTGGAGTGATTCCTCCAGGGTGTGCATGAGATGGTTCCTGGCGTGCCAAGGCGGGGACAGCTGCCTGGTTGCAGGAGGCGATGTGGTCCCGGGGGACAGTCAACCTCCTAAGCTGAGCTGGGGCTGGGCTTGGAGACGCTGCCTGCCACCTTCCCGGCATGGAGAAGGGAGTTAGGAGAGGGGACAGCTGGCTGGTGGCCGGAATGTCTGGACTAGCCCATGGTGTCCTTCTGGAGCTCCTTGCCCTCCTTGGACCACGCTGGGGCTGAATTTGATGCAGTCGCAATCTGGATGTTCTGGCTTTGCTGCAAAGCCCAGGCTTGGGTGCTTGCTTGCTTGCTTGGGTGAGCTGACCCAGCGCCGGCCAACACCGAGGAGGTTTGTGCAGCTCCGGGGATGTCCTCGCCTCCCTTCTCCCAGCCCCGCGGGCAGGCAAAGTGCTGGGACAGGCAGCTCTGCCCCACAGAGAGAGACAGGCTGGGTCAGGGCTGCGCCCCAGACTGCTGCCGCTGCGCGCTGGCCCCGAGCACGCCGGGGAAGGGCTTCCAGCAGAGCTCAGAGGACCTGCTGGCACAGCCTTTCCCCGCTGCCGGCCAGTTCCCGAGCGTGGCCGAGGCCCCGGTGAGTCAGCTGGAGCGGCGGCTCACATTGCTCACGCTGCACCAGCGCCGCCCTGGCTCCCTTAGCTTTTTCCCAGGTTGTGTTCCCCAAAAAAAACACACCCGGAGGGATGAGGAGCCCAGCACCAGGATGCCGAGATGCTCAGCACCAAGCCTAACCCTGCCGAGCCAAGGCATCTCGGCTGCTCTTGGGGTTGATGGCCGAGCTCCGAGTGTGCTCAGCACGCGTGGCTGTCCCGGCGCAAGGCTTGAAGCTCTGGCCTGCGCTTACTGCCTTGCTCCGACGCTGAGCAGGAATGCTGAGCACGCAGCAGCTCCAGGGCGGCCATGGAGGGAGGCAGGCCTGGAGCCAAGAGCTGGCCTCCTGCCCTCCGGAGAGAGGGGAGAGGAAGACGTGGCTCCAGGCCCAGCCCGCAGCGAGAAGAGCAATTTGGGCAGAGACCCGCGGCACAGGGGTCCGCCGGTGGCTCAGACCTTTCTCTGCATCGCGGTGGCCGGCAGATGCAGGCAGCTGGCACAGCCGGTTGCTGAAGCTGCCAGGGAGAGGGGAACGTGCTTAGGGTGGTCCCGGGTCACCAGGCTCCGGCAAGGTGCGATCCTGTGCTGGGAGGCGCTGGGTGATGCCAGCCGGTGCTCAGACAGGGTGCCCTTGTGCACAGGGACTCCTGCCTGCACCAGCACCCAGCTGCCCAGCTGCCGGGAAGCCTCCTCCCATGGCCTGGGTCCAGGAGTATCCGTATCCATGCTGGGAAGGTTAACCCCTGCCTGCCGGTGGGCATCATCCCTCCTTAAAACCCAGGAGGGGAGTTTTGGGGAGCAGGCAGGCAGAGGGGTGCTGTGGGGACTCGGGTGCCGAGCCTGCCCTTGTTTTTGTTTGCAAAGCTGGTCTGCGCCGAGCAAGCTCCCGGTGACCTAGAATAGCCCGTGCGGTGCGCCAGCCCGAGCCTTGGCAGAGGGAGTGTTTAGCTCGACGTACCCGGTCTGGCAGGGCAGGCAGGCCTGTGGCTGAGGGGAGGGGTGCTGCAGGCAGCCCTGCTGGCCCCGGCCTCGGTGCAGTCCCCTCTCCTGATGCCTGCGGAGTGATACAGCTGCTCCCCGTCCCGGCGGCGGCCGGGAATGGTGTTTTACCTTGCAATGGTGGTGCTTAGGTAAGTGAAGTGTGGTGGTGTGGGTCAGTCCACCTCCAGGCACCCCAAATCTTTACCGAGAAGGTGGTCAAAGCCTGGAACGGGCTTCCTGGAGAGGTGGTCGATGCCCCAAGCGTTTGGACAATGCCATTAATAACACGCTTTAGCTTTTGGTCAGCCCTGAAGAGATCGGCAGTTGGACTAGATGATTGTTGTAGGTCCCTTCCAAGTGAAAATATTCTATTCTATTCCATTCCATTCCATTCTATTCCATTCCATTCTATTCTATTCCATTCCATTCTATTCTATTCCATTCCATTCCATTCCATTCCATTCCATTCTATTCCATTCTATTCTATTCTATTCTATTCTATTCTATTCTATTCTATTCTATTCCATTCCATTCCATTCCATTCCATTCCATTCGTTTCCATTCCATTCCATTCCATTCCATTCCATTCCATTCGTTTCCATTCCATTCCATTCCATTCCATTCCATTCTATTCTATTCTATTCTAAATGCTCAGTATCCAAAGACCCACCTTGCTGCGAGGGAGCGGGTAGGACCAGTTGGTGGTCTTCGGTTGGGGTGGGTGAGCCCAGGCAAGCTGTGGTGGGCATTAGGCAGCCCACCAAGCCAGGCCGGGGGCATGAGGAGGATCGGGTGCACCCACATAGAGCTGGCATGGGTGAGTGCTCCCAAGTGCCCGCTTTGCCACGCCGTGCCGTTTGTGGGTGCAGACCGAGTCCCCGCAGCCACCTTGCTGGTGCAGCGGCAGGTTGGCAGAAAGCCTGCAGAGATGGCGCGCTGGTGGGCCAAAGCGCTGACCCAGGGTTGGTGTTCCTGGAAGGACTTGGAGAGGGTGAGCCAAGGGACTCTGTGCACCAAGAGCTTCCTTTGAGTGCTGCACGGGGTCAGCTTCCCCCCCTATTTGGCTGCCCTTGGAGAGCTTTTGGGGGTGGGCAAGGTTGCGATGCCATCCACAGGGTGTGGGTGGGATCCAGCCCTCCACTTGATCCACGCGGGATGCTGGATCAAGCGATGACAGCATGGCACGGTGGTGCTGACCATGCCAGGCACGTGCTGGCCCATCCTGGTGGGACAGGGACTGCGTGGCGCTGGGACCTGGGTTGATTGATCAACCAGCTGGGTTGATGGATCCATATATCCTCTCTGCCTGTCCATGTCGGCCCTTTGGTTTGGCATTTCCCTGGTAGCCATGGGACCTGCTGTCCTCTCTCCCATCTTTGCAGAGCTTTTCCTTCCACGTAACCAGGCCAGGGATGGGCTGGGAGCTGGGACGCCCTCGTTCTCACGAGGTGTCCTTGGCAGCAGCGCTCCGCTCCTCGGTGCGGCCCCAGGAGAGCCACAGTGGTGGTGCAATGATTTCCTTGTCACCGATATTGCCCTAATCTGCTGAGCTCCGAGACGCGGCGATGGTCTAATTAGTGCTTTTGCATCGCAGGGCTGGCTGGAGCGCTGCGTTGTCTCATCCTCGCATGGAGGGTGTCTCACCGGGGCTGCAAAGGCATCAGTCCCATTTAAAACTGGGTCGATTCAACATGATCTAGGACAGGTAGGAGAAAGACGGGCTTGGGAGAAAGGAGAGGAGCAGGGTGCATCCCCCCAGCAGGCTGGTGTTGGGGAAGCGCGGCTTCCTCCCCCCCCTCCACCTCCAGGGATGCTCAGAGGTGTCGGGGTTCAGGACTTGGACTGGCAGGGCAGGGTCTGATCCAGGGCAGCCGTGATGCTCCGTGAGGAAGCACCGTGTAACCGCAACATTTGCACCAGGGCTGCCCGTCCCTTACTGGGGACGCTGGGAGCGCTCCTCTGCTCCTTCCCTGTGGAGGTTGGAGCCTGGTGGGGCTGGGGAACGTGGGTCGGTGCCTACGCTTTGCTCTCCCAGGGTGGACTTGCCGCTCGGCAGAGCTCTGAGCACTGCTCCTGCTTTCCGCAGTTGGGGTGGGAGGTGGGGGGGAAGGCAGCGTGGGGCGCTGGGTACCGCACAGCTGGGAGCAAGGATGCTTGGGTGCTGGTTCTGCCTCTGCCACCGACCAACTGCGCAGCCTTGGTCATGTCACTTCACTGCCCAGAGATGCTGTCCCTGCTATCAGGGGGCTGTGCTCGGGGTCTTTCAGGGCGAGCTGAAGCCTGGGAGGCTGTAGTGGCCCTCGGGGGGGGGTGGGTGGGGGGCTCCAGCCATTGCTTTCCTAGCAGGGAGAAGCTGTGGGCGCCGTGTGCCTGCAGCAGGGCAAGCAGCCCGGGTCCGAGCAAGCCGGGCTGATCCCACCTCCCCTGGGGCAAGGGGGGTGCTGGCTGCCTGCGCGGGCAGGGCTGGGAACGGGGCGCGGGTATCCCGCTCCAGCTCTCGGTGGGGTTGGCGGACCCCCGGGGGATGCCGACGCACCGACGGGCTGAGCCAGCGGGGACGGGACCCCTGCCCGGCCGTGGCGGTGGTGGAGGTGGCGGTGTCGGCGATGGCGGTGGTGGCGATGGCGGTGGTGGCGATGGCGGTGGTGGCGATGGCGGTGGCGGCGATGGCGGTGGCGGCAGCGGTCTCCTCGGGGAGGGAGGCGCTCCCGGCCATGCAGCCGCCATTGGCGCTGGCTGTGCCGTGGTTTCCTGCCGAAATCACATGGCTCCCGCGTTTCCATGGAGAGAGCCGGGGTGGGCGCTGCCAAGAGCCTGCACGAACTCCCCGCTTGCTCCCCGTCCATGGGAGTGGAACAAAGGGGATGCACCGAGCCAGGCCCGCTCTCGCCCCGCGCGTCGTCCCCGGCCTCTCCTGGGACATGTGAGTGCCACCGGCACCTCCGTACCCTGGGCAACGCCGCCTGCCCCGGGGGAGACGCCGGTCACGGGGGGATAAAGGGGGAGCGGGGTTGGTGGCTTTAGCAGGGCTACACCCTGGGGGGGGGGCCACGTCGCCGCATGCCACCGCCTGCCAGCGACCCCGTCTGCCACCCGCCGCCCAGCCCCAGGGTGGGCACCCGAAGGGGCGCAGGGGGGTGCTCAGTCATGGCGGGGAGGGTGGGGACGGGGACACGGCCGAGGGGCTCTGCTCCTCCGCCCCATCGCCCCGCGGTTCGGAGGGCTGCTCCGCACCCTGCGGCACGGCCCGGACCGTGCCCGGAGACGCCCAGAGAAGGAACCGCCCGACTGCGGGATATCGGGGCATGCACCCCCCGCAAAAGCCACCCTCTCCCCCCCGCCCCAGCCCCTGTCTGTGTTGCGTGGGCTCCTCCGGCCGCTGCTTCGCTCCCGGGTTTGGGATGGCGCCGCTTGTTTTACTCTGCGGAGGAACCGGTGGCGTGAGCCGTGCCCTGCCCCGTCTCCCTTGGGACAGTCGGGCGGGGGTACGGAGGGGTCCATGCAGGGCCCTCCCGGAGCGTCTGCGGGACCCCAGAGCCATCGGTCCCGGAGGAGAGGCTGCACCCATCTCCCCCCCCCTCCCCATCACACCCCTTGCACCCAAGCAGGACCCCGGGGGGGGGGTTCCCCAGGGACCTGGGTGCACCATGTCAGCTGGGTGCTGCCTCCTCCTCCTGGGTGACGGAGGGAGGAATGCTCGGGGGAATTAATGAGACAGATCTCGCTTTGTTGCTGGCCCGATCCTCCTATCTCCCGGCCCTCCCCAGCCTGCCAAGAAGTGCTTGGGAAGGCCTCGCACCATTAACTCTTTCCCTGCCGCACCACCGGCCGTCCCAGGGCTTGCAAACAGCCTCCGTGGGTTTTACCCTTGCCAGATTCCCAGAGGAGATTACTGAGGCCACCGGGAAGTCCTGGCCTTCCTGTAAATCCCATGTTGGCCGAGGACCTATCTCCTGGCCAGTGGCTGGGGAGCAGCATTGCTACGTTCCCCCGGGCAGGGCTGGGGCGTGAGGCTATGACGCCGCGCAAAATCAGGCAGCGCAGGGCTTGTTGCCGGCAGCGTTGCCTCCTCTCGGCTGGTGGAGGTCCCCGATGCATTGCCGCGTCCCCCAGGGTGGAGAGGAGCTGCGGTGGGAGCTGGCGTGGTGGCAGCCGAGCCCCCGTGGAGGACACGACGTGATGGGGTTGAGCGTGGGAATGCAGGCAGCGATGGGCAGGGCAGGGATGGGGAACGCCGGGATGGGTGTCGGGGTGCAACTGGGGTTAACTGTTGATCTGCAGTGGGAACAGTGGTGGGGCATGGGGGCATCTCTTCACAAACCCTGCCTGAGGCTCTTGGCCAGCACTCCGCTTCGCCCAGGAATTTGCAGCCTGGGTTGCTGTGGGGTGCCCGGGGTGGGCATTGTCCGGTGCCTGCTGCTACCCTGCCAGGAGCCGGGCAGGGGCGTGGGGACATCCCCCAGGGATGCCAGCGTGCTGGACTCCAGCCTGCGCGGTGGCCGAGGCTCGGTGGGCACCTCGGAGCTCCTGCCATGGCTCTGACTTAAAGGACGGGACCTGGGAGACCCGTCGTGGGCAGGGAGCTGGCACTTGGGGTCCCCAGGGGACGGCAAAGGCAGACCAAGCCCTGGCTTTGCGTGGGCTGAGGCCATTGCCAGGCTGGGACGAGCTCCCCGCCTCGTGCTTTGGGGTTATTTATAGGGCTGCCATTTATATCGCTTCTATTTCTGCTGCCGTTTGGGGACGATGCGAGGAAGCGAGGGGGGAGGGCTTGAGTCTGCCGCGGTGCCTGGATGTGGGGTGCCCGGCCCCTTCGGCAAGAGATGCTGCCGGCGGTGTTGGTGCCAGCCTGGCTGTGGGTAAAGCCTGGCTTGGCACAAGGGCTGGTCCTTCTCCAGCCCTTGGGGCATCAACCCTGCAGAAAAAAACTCTGCATATGATCTGCGGCGTTGGGTTGCCAGGATTTTTTGGAGCTGGCTTTGTTGGTTTCTGCAAAAAATAAAGTCGGAGGGGTGGGCTGTAGCACCGTGGTGGAGGTGACCACCTGCAGCTCTGGGACTGGGCTTTCCCAGACCAGGGCTGGTTCTTGCCTGGCCACAAGTCACTTGGTCACTCGCCGTGGTTCTCCTTCAAGCCATGACGGTGGGTCTTCGTGCCAGAATTGTCACCTCCTGCCCCCTCCGAGGTCTGCCCCGTGACCAGGAGCTCTTTGGCCCCTCACCAGGCTGGTGCCTATGCGCTGACCCTCATCTCCCCAGCCTCTTCTGGCCAGCGGTGCCTTCTGCTCGCTGTGCACCCGCAGAGGCTGGTGTGTGCCCTTTCGTGCCGCGTTTCCAGCTGCGGTGACGTTCCCAGCCATGCAAAGGTGTCCGTGTCCGGGGACTGCTTGTCCAGGAATGGCCTGAAATAGCTTCTTCATCACCTTGGCCTTTGGTGCTGGTGCCACCAGAGGAGCATGCTCCTGGGGCTTCTCCAGGGGCTGGGTGATGCTGGGTGGGCACAGCCTCGGAGCTGGTGGTCCTGGGGCCAGCAGGAAGCAGCCGAGGACCCTCCCCAGGACTCAGCGCTGGCAGGACGCGGGGTCTCTGGGATGCCAGTCCTGTATCCTACCAAGGGCAGGGAAATGGGAACGTCCTCCTGGGGTGTCTGGAGTTTTCCTCTGCCTGCAAACGGACTGGCCATGCCTGTACATGCGTGTCTGAGCACGGATGTCCATGGAGGGGTTTGTTTGCATCTTCAGCTGTTGTGGTTGGGGTGGGGATGCTCGGGACAGCTCCCCAGGCTTGGCGAGAGCAGGGCATGACAGGGACACCCCAAAAAGGGTGCGGTTGGGGTGTTATGCCCATGTCCCTGCTGCGTAGGCGGGGTGGAGGCAGCCGCCCTGGCTGTTCATGCCAAGCCGGGGTGGTGAGCATCCAGGGAAGTCCCCTGAGCTGGGGGAGGTGACCGGCGGCTGTGGGGCTGTCCCCTTCCCTGCACCCACTCCCTGTGCCCGGCCAGGCCAAGGACAGAGATTCATTTAACTCAATTACCGCCCAGGCCCTGGCGGCGTTGGCTCAGCTCGTGTCCTTCCTCTGCCCTGCCTTGGCAAGGTGTCCCTGAGCTGGCAAGCCCTGCTGAGTGCCATGCAGGGTGCCACGAGGCGCTCAGAGGAGACGTCTGATGCCGCACGCCCGTGTCCTCCACCGGCACCCTCTGCCACCTTTCGAATGCACGAGCCCACCTCCTGCCAGCTCCCGGCGGTCTCCCCCGGGGTGATGCCCAGGACGATGCCCAGGACACACTGCCTGCCTGTCGGCTGCCCCACAGCCCTTTACGGGCTGCGGAGAGGCAGAGTCCCCGCAAGCGGCACAGCCCGGCTGTCACCCCTCTGGTAGGGACGCCTGGACGTCCCTTCCCTCTGCGTGGCACCGGTGAACGCCTCTCCCGCGGCTCCCGGCAGCTTTAGCGTGGCTTTCTTGTTAACCTTTAATGAGAACAAACGAGCTGGCATGGGCCGTCGCTGCGGGCGCGTTGCTTGGCCGTGTGCCGGGCACCGGCTCCGCATGGCTGCCAGCGCGGCGGAGGTTTTGCAGAAGGCTGGTCGGTCCCGGGGCGGTGCCGGCAGCGATGATTTCCCCCCAGGGAGAAGCAGCAAGCGGGGAAAAGCTGGGCAGTGGCCCCCTGCCCATGGCAGGACTCTGCCCGTCGGTGGGGAGAGCCAGGGGGACGTGTCCTGACCAGGTGAGGTAGGAGAGCTGGTTCTTCATGCAAGTTCTTGAAGGCCAGGGTGGAGATGAGTCCCCCCACACCATGCTTTGCGGGCGCCTCTCCATGCCCATGACACTGGCATGGAGGCTGCAGGCAGGGGGGTGACCAGATACCTCCGTTTGCCAGTGCTGGGATGGTTTTTCCTCGGATGCTGCTTGGGGCCAGTTCAGTCTTTCTTCCCCCAGCTGCTCTCCCAGTGGGGCTGGTGCCGGGCACCCACCTGGGCACCCACCCGGGCACCCACCGAGCACCAGGACGAGAAGGTGTCCTGGTGGCACCTGCTCTTTGGTGGCACCGCTGCAAGCCCCAGCTCTCCAAGCCTGGCCGGGGCTGGCTCCGGAGCCACGTGCATGGGTGCCCATGGCGGGGGAGCCACGCCACCCTCCAAGGGAGCTCCAGACGCTTCTCCTCCCCTGCGGTGGCTGGCCAGGACCAGCGAGGAGGGGCCCAGCTCTGGGCTGGGGAAGCAGCCCCACAAGTGGCTCAGCCTCTAGGGAGGGGGTTAACTGCCTGGGAGCACCCCGTCTCTGCCGAGCACCCCCCCAAAACTCCGCCCCAATGCTTTTCCTCCCGAACCTGGCCTGACCTCGCTCTAAAAGCAGCAGCAAACAGGAAAGGAGCCTGGAGGGAGGTGTCTCTTCCTGCCGCGGTGACGTGGTGACGGCAGCCGGTCCCAGCCTGGATGGGGCTGGCTGCTCCAGCCTCCTCCGTCGGAGAAGGGTGCCAGGCCTGGGTACCCCAAGACCAGGACTCTTGCAGGGACCTACAGCGCTGGAGGGGGGGGGGGGTGACATCTGTGCCACAGAGTCCCCTGGTTGTTTAGGGCATCCCTGTGCCCTAAACGGGGAGTTGTGTGGCCGGGAGGTGCCGCCGGCCGCAGGGGTTGGCGTGGAGGGCAGGTGGGTCTGTCCCGCTGCCCCGTGGGTGCTGGAGCCCCTTGGGTCCCCTGTGGGAATGGCACCCAGCATCTTTGGAGAGCCCTGCGAGGAAGCCCTGGCTGAAGCCAGCCCCTCCGAGCCTTTGGACACCCAGACGACACAGGCTGGGGGCGTCTGAGCAAGGAAACCCTTTTCCCAGCGGCTGCTGGGTGTTGCAGGGTGCCCACGGGCATGCCACGGGGATGCATGCCGTGGGAAGCCTGCAGCAAAGCCACGGCGGGGTTTTTTTTTATATATATATATTTTTTTTTATATATATATAAATATATACATAAAAGCAACGCAGAAGCGAGCAGCAGGGCTGTCGGGACTGCTCCCCGCAGTGGCGTGAGCAGCGGCTGCCCGCTCTGCCCACGGCTTTGTGCCCCCTGCAGCGGAGCCGGCAGGGATGGGGGCGAGGGGCTGTGCCCGGAGCATCCCCCCGCCGTACCAGGGACCGGCAGCAGCCCGGGGCCAGCGGTGCGTTCGGCAGGGCGGTGTTTGCTCCCTGGCTCGTGGCCTGTCCTGGGTGCCGGAGGGAAGGGGGTCTCCGAGGGGAGCAGTCTCGCGGGGGGCTGGCTGGCACGAGGCCAGCGTGGCACGCATGGCTGGCGGGGGACGCTGCGGTGCCCGGCGTGGGCTGCAGCCCTGCTCTTCCCCCTACTTTAAAGCAACCCGGAGAGGGGCTGGGGGGGATTCTGCACCGCGGTGACTTGCAGTCTGGTCCCCTCCCCTGCACCCGTGCCTCAGTTTCCCCAGGGAGACGATGGGGAGGGAAGGATAGGGACCGAGCCATGCCGTGCTCCTGGAGCAGCTGGTGCTGGTGGGGCCCCTTCCCTCCACGGGGGTCGGGCATCCTCCCGTGTCCTCCCGTCCTCCGTCATCCCGTCCCCAGCCCTTGAGTCACGGCCGGGGCTGCGGCGCTGGGCAGTGATGTCAGCCCTCGGGCAGGGGAAGCGTGGGAGGAGACTGCTGCCCGGGGGGAGCCCTCCCGGCCCCCGCGCACGGGCGGACGGACGGACGGCATGAGAGAGCAACAGCCGCCCGGGACGCTGACCCCAGCCCGAGGGGGACGTGCTGCTGCAGCCCGTCATGAACGGCAAACCGAAAGGTACCGAGCGCCAGCGGCACCGGGGCCCCTCGGCAAACGCCATTAATTTGGGGACCCCCAGCTGTTTGAGGCTCCCGGGGTGATGTGGCCGGGCTTGCGGGGGCTTTTTTGGGTGAGCAACTTCTCCAGGGAGGAGAGCTCTTCTTCCCCAGGGATGGGTATCCAGCACCTGCAAGGGACATGGTTGTCACCGCGGCGTGCAGCGACGGGGTGTCGGGACGGGGTGTCCGTGGCAGGATAGGACCCGCCGGCTGCCCAGCCTTGCTCTTGCCCACGCTGAGACCCAGGCTCCGCACCTTGAGGCAGGAGAGGGGGCCCCAGCTGCCCGCCGCTCCAGGCGATGTGCCCCCAATGCCACGGCAGCACGGCTTTCCTCGGCAAATTGGTTTTCTCCCCCTTGTGCCCCCCACGTCTTGTCTGAGGACAAACAGAGCCCGGGTCCGCATGGAGCATCCCTGGCACCACGGCCCCAGGGGACCTGGGCAGAACGGGGGGTCCTGGGGCTGCTCTCACGCACAAGGACCATGTTGCCCGGGCAGGATTTTGGGGGGAAGCTACTGGTACCCAACAGAGCATCCTGGAGATGAGCAGGTGGGGGTGAAGGTGACATGTGGGACCTTCGCAAGGTTATGCCAATCCCAGCAGGATCATGCCAAAGCCTTGTCTTCTGCTCAGCACCTCTGAGAGGGGTCACAGCCCACTCAGGAGCCGGATCCGGAGCCCCTGGCCAGGCTGCAGTCCCATCTAGCAGGGCGTGGAGGTGATCCCCTAGGCCTCCAAAGCAACGGGGATCCTGGCTGGGTGCTCGGTCTGTGCCTTTGGGGTGGGGGACCCACTTTACTGGGACTATGGTGGTCCTGGGCTGGTTCTCAGGAGCCATCCTAGAAATCAAGTTGGGCTTGAGCTCAGCCAGGCACTGGGGAACCCCCCGGCCCCAGCGATAGCCACCTCCGTGGGTCCCAGTTTGGGGCTTGCATCCCCCTCTGGCTGTGAACTGGGAGCCCGTGGGATGGGTGGTGGGGTGGGAGGCTGCGAGACCTCCCCGGGGAGCTGGCCGTGAGTGTCTGCCTGCGCCGTGCCCTGCCCTTCCTCGGGGATACTCCGCGGGGTAAATAAGCACTTCCTCCAATTCTTCCCATTCGCAGCTCCTTCCCTTTCCTGCCGCCCTCCCGCTCGGCCCGAGGAGCCAGCCGGCCTCCCGCGGCCGCGAGAGCGGATACCGCCGCCGTGCCCCCACCGCCACGGGGCCGAGAGCACCCAGCACCCAGCCAGCCCCCCACCCGCAGCACCCGGACCGCCATCCCCTGCTCCGGCGGGGGCTGCGACCTCATGGCCGGGAGTTTCTCTCCCGGGTGAGTCACGGGGAGCCGGGATGCCGTTCACTGACTCATCCGATCCCAAAAAATCCCAATCCCCCTCCTCGCCCGGTGCGGGGGGCAGGCAGGGAGGGGTCCTGCCTGCCCGGAGGAGAGGCAGAGCGCGGAGGAGGTCAGGGAAGAGGCGGCTCCCGGGCTCCCTGTGACCAAGGCGGCTCGGCGTCGGTCCCCGGATGCTCCCGTCCTCTGTGCCTGGGAGGGACGAGGGGCAGCGGGAGGGAACGCCGGGAGCCGGCCCAGGGCCGCCCCGGGGCCGGAAGGGGCCGGGGGGGGGGGCTGGGGTACGCGCCTGGATTAGGGCAGCGGGGACGCAGCTGCGCAAACAAGGATGGAGCGGCTGGGCTGGAGGGAGCTGGGTTCGCAGGCTCCCGAGGTCGCACCCGCCGTGCGCCCAAGGTTCACCCAAGGGTGCCGGGGTGGGGGGGGGGACGTGCCATTGGTGTGGCCTGGCAGGACCCACTGCTTGCCACAGACACCGCAGGTGGGATGGACTGGCCCGTGGCCACCGTGCCGTGCCCTTGTTGGGGGCCACTGGTAGCCCGCTGTGCCTGGGGAGGTGCCCGCTGTGCCAGGGGAGGTGGCCGCAGTGCCATCAGCGTGGGGGACATTGGTAGCCCGCTGTGCCAGGGGAGGTGGCCGCAGTGCCATCAGCGTGGGGGACATTGGTAGCCCGCTGTGCCAGGGGAGGTGGCCGCAGTGCCATCAGCGTGGGGGACATTGGTAGCCCGCTGTGCCAGGGGAGGTGGCCGCAGTGCCATCAGCATGGGGGACACTAGTAGCCCGCTGTGTCAGGGGAGGTGGCCGCAGTGCCATCAGCATGGGGGACATTGGTAGCCCACTGTGCCAGGGGAGGTGGCCGCAGTGCCATCAGCATGGGGGACACTGGTAGCCCGCTGTGCCAGGGGAGGTGCCCACTATGCCAGGGGAGGTGGCCGCAGTGCCATCAGCGTGGGGGACATTGGTAGCCCGCTGTGCCAGGGGAGGTGGCCGCAGTGCCATCACCATGGGGGACATTGGTAGCCCACTGTGCCAGGGGAGGTGGCCGCAGTGCCATCAGCATGGGGGACACTGGTAGCCCGCTGTGCCAGGGGAGGTGGCCACAGTGCCATCAGCGTGGGGGACACTGGTAGCCCGCTGTGCCTGGGGAAGTGCCCACTGTGCCAGGGGAGGTGGCCACAGTGCCATCACCATGGGGGACATTGGTAGCCCGCTGTGCCAGGGGAGGTGGCCGCAGTGCCATCAGCATGGGGGACACTGGTAGCCCGCTGTGCCAGGGGAGGTGGCCGCAGTGCCACCAGTGTGGGGGACACTGGTAGCCCGCTGTGCCCGGGGAGGTGCCCGCTGTGCCAGGGGAGGTGGCCGCAGTGCCATCAGCATGGGGGACACTGGTAGCCCGCTGTGCCAGGGGAGGTGGCCGCAGTGCCATCAGCATGGGGGACACTGGTAGCCCGCTGTGCCAGGGGAGGTGGCCGCAGTGCCATCAGCATGGGGGACACTGGTAGCCCGCTGTGCCAGGGGAGGTGGCCGCAGTGCCATCAGCGTGGGGACCACAGTCCAGCCCTGCCAGCCCCTCCTGGAGAAGCCTCTCAGGTGGCTGTGGGTGCCGCTCCCCGGGATCAGGGGTGCTGGGTCGGCCACCCCGGGCGTTGCTGGCCGCCAGTAAGTGACGTTACTGGAGACAGTGGTCAGAGCACCCCCAGCTCCCAGGGCTGCGGGGCTGGGGATTCGGGGGGAGCCAGTCTGGGGCGTCTCCGGCCGGGGCAGTGTTGATAAACCCGCCAGAGCGACCCGAGGCTGGTGTCTGAGTGTCGGAAACAGAAACCAGCTGGGACCAACCCAGCCGGTCGGACTGCCCCCTCCACCGCTCCGACCAGCATTCTTGGGATCCCAATCATCTCCAGAGCACCGGCGTTGGGAGAGGAGCCGGCGGCCGGGCTGGAGAGCCCCGGGGTGGGCTCCAGCACCCCCCGCCACCCTGCCCACCCAGCTGCTCACACCCAGCCGCTCTGCCCTCTCGGCCGCTGTCCGTGGGCAGTGCTGGCCAGGGACGGACGGACAGACAGACTCCCAGGATTGCCTTTCCTACGCCAGGAGAGCTGCAGGCAGTCTGTGGCGCAGGCACGGCAAGGTGAAAAGCTTGGTTGGGAGGCGGCTTCGTTAGCACCGAAGCCCTAATTAAGGGCGGGGGGCTGGTAGGGACTGGACCTTTGGGGCAGGACCTTTGGGGCAGGACCTCTGCGGCTCCTTCTCAGGCGAGGGAGGGATGTGCTTGGGGCTCAGCGCACGGCAGGGACACGAGTGTGCCGGTGCTCTGCCCGGTACCGGCCTCCCGGTAAGCCTGGCACGGGGCTCACCGCCCTGGGCAAGATGTGGCAGCCGGCTGCCCCTTGCAAGTGTGCTGCAGACTCTGCTCCCCACCGGGGCTGGCCGTGCCGCCGCGGTACCAGGTACCTCTTATCTCGGTAATGTCAGGAATGCACCACGCCGGGGTTTTTTCCTCCGCCGAGAGCCAAGCGTGCCAGCAGCAGAGACCCCGCACCCTGCCTGCCCTGCCTCATGCAGGCAGCGCTGCCCTCCGGCACCTGGCTGGCTGCCCGCGTGTGCCGGGCTCGAGCATCCTTGGGGCTCCCGGGGCATCGCTCCTGCAGAGCAGGGGCACGGTGTCCCCCTCCTCGAAGGGGGTTTGGGGTCCTGGCACAGGAACTGGGCTGCAGGGTGCCAGGCCTGGGGTCGCAGGGTGCCACGGCAGACAGGTTGGCGTTGGCAAGACCTGGCAGTGCCCGGGGCCAGGCGCTGGGCTGGCTGGCAGCGAGTGCTGGGGCTGCGCCGTCCTTTGCTGCCGACTCAGGTCTGCACCCATCCTGCCAGCGATCTGGCCTCGTGGCACGGTGCATCGCAGGGGGTGTTTGGGGGGGAACTGGGTCCCTGGGCGAGTCCTGGCAGCAGCCACCACTCGTGGCAGCGCTCCCTGTGCCAGTGCAGGAGCCTCAGAGCCTGGGAGCTCGACCCAGCGCGGTGCAGGTGGCTGCTGGAGCCTCTGAGGTGCCTGAGCCAGCGGCTGGGGATCGCTCGGACTCTCCTGGGGAACTGTGCCAGGGCGCTGCTTCCCCGTGGCACCCCCAGCATCCTTATTGCAGCCTTTCAGTACTTAAAGGGGGCTTATCAGAAAGATGGGGACAGACTTTTTAGCAGGGCCTGTTGCGACAGGACAAGGGGGAATGGTTTTAAACTAAAAGAGGGGAGATTCAGACTAGGTATAAGGAAGAAATTTTTCACAATGAGGGTGGTGAGACACTGGCACAGGTTGCCCAGAGAGGTGGTAGATGCCCCATCCCTGGCAACATTCAAGGTCAGGTTGGACGGGGCTCTGAGCAACCCAATCGAGTTGAAGATGTCCCTGCCCACGGCAGGGGGTTTGGACTGGATGGCCTTTACAGGTCCCTTCCAACCCAAATTATTCTATGATTCTTCCCTGCGGCACCTCCAGCATCCTATTCCCCCTGCGACGCCCTCAGCATCCTTCTCCCCAGTGCGGGCTCCTGCCTGGGTGACCCTCCTTAGAGGTGACCCTCCTTAGAGGTGACCCTCCTTAGAGGTGACTCTCCTTAGAGGTGACCCTCCTTAGAGGTGACCCTCAGAGCCCCGTCGTGCCCCCAGACGGCCATGTGGGCTGGAGAAGGATGGGCTGGCACGGCTGTGCTCACCCCGGAGGAGCTGCGACCTGCCCCACGCGTAGAGAGCCCCATCGTAGGGGTGGTGGGTGCTTTTCCTATAGATGAATCGCTGTAAGGCCCAGCTGGGCCAGCAAGTACCGGTGCCATGGGCCTTGCTCGCTCAGTGGGGAGCAGATTAAAGAGCCCTGCAGAGGGTAATCTGCCCAGGCCCTGCAGGTCAGCTGGACTGCTAGGGATTACAGCTCCTCCTAATGAGCTTAATTGGGACAGCGTTGTCCTGGAAACTGGAGGGACTAGCACTGAGATAACGGGGAGGCGGCGGGACCTGCAGAGCAGCTCCGTGGTCCTGGGCTGGGACCCGAGTGCCAAGGGGGGAACCAGATGGACCTGCTGCGTCCCAGCTCCACCGGCAGAGAGGTTATCGGCGGCTGGCTTTGACTCCCAACGGCCCAGCTCATCCCGGGCGCTGCGAATGCCTGGCCCCAGCCTGGCACGCGGGGAGGTGATGGCATGGCCGCGGGGCGGCGGGGAGCGCAGCAGCGGGGGGATGCCCGCCGGCAGCTGAGGTGTGCACGCGGGGTCGGCTCGAGCTGGGCTCCCGGGCTCCGTTGTGCCGGGGGAAGGAGTGGGGATGGCGGCGGGAACCCCGGCAGTGCCTGCGTCCCCGTGTCGTCCCTGGTGCTGCTGGGGCTGGGGGCTCGCTGCCAGCCGTGCTGGGGGCAGGAGGAAAGGCAGAGTAAGCCCCTTAAGGCGCGGGGAGGTGGCTCTGGCCCCATCTGCCAGTCGGGGAAGCTGTGCGTCCCTAGGGCCCCGCCTGGCCTTCCTGGTGTGTGACGGCCGGGCACTGTGTGGGCTCGTCCCCGGCAGCTCCTGGCTCCCCAGCCCGCAGCTCGGCTCTGGGGGCTGGCGGGGACACAGGGACCGAGCTGGCGTCAGTGGTGGCCGGGATGAAGGGGAGAATCCGGCAGCCTCTGCCCTGCTCCTGCGGCTGCCCTGTGGGCTGGGCTCCTCCCTGTCCCCAGCTGGCACTGCCGGGGGTGGCAGGGCCAGGAGGAGCCCCAGACTCCCCAGCTCTTGCCCTGTGCTTTGGGCTCCCCGAGCCCCAGCCAGGGCTGCAGCGATGCTCCCTGTGACATGGGGTGGCAGCCGGGTCCAAGCCCCAAGACTCAGAAATCTGCTCTGTCCTGGCTGGCATCGATTGCACCGGCTGCTGCGGGGACAGGCAGGTACAGGCAGCGGTTTTGGGGCTCCTGGCACCGTCTCTCCTCTACCAGGAGCAGAGGGCAGGGCTGCGGCGGCCATGGGGCTGGACACGTGCTGCCCGTGCGGCCTTTCCAGGGTCCGGCAGGGAATGGCTTGGCGTTTCCTTCCCCGACGCAGAGCTCCTGGCAAAGCCGGGGACTTTCCAAAGCGCTTTGTTGCCCGTGGGTTTCCCTCCTGGTTGCTGGAGCGAGCGGAAGCCAGCGCGGAGTCAGCGAAGGGCTGGGCGGCCGGGTCCAGCCCCACGCCTTTCCTGCCCCTGCAGCAGGGTGGCACGGGTGACAGCGGGACACGGGACAAGGCGGGGGCCAGGAGGAGGTGGCCAGGCTGGGGCACAACGGAGGGTTTGCCATGGTCATGTCTGGGAAGGGCCACGGTGGGCACTGGGCATCAGCCCCTTCCTGTGGCTCCCATGGGGCCAAGCTGGGACACATCCGTCTGTCTGTCCCCGCTGAGAGCTCACGGTGCCCGCAGCTCTTCTTCACCCAGGGCAGGGCACCGGCACCATCGCTGGGGGCAGCACGGGACCTGCGTCCCCAGTGCCACCCTCGGCTGAGAGAGAGGGAAGGCTCCCAGCCCGTGGGTGCCATAGCCACCCTGGTCCGTGGGTGCTGTTCCCGTCCTGGTCTCGGTGGCAGCCCTGCCCGTGTGTGTTTCCTCACCCTGCTGCCAGTGACCCCGCTCTCTCGTGCCCCCCAGGGAGGCCCTCCAGGTCACACTCAACGATGTCACTGTCTGTGCGCCCGCAGCGCCGAGTCCTCGTCACCAAGATCAATAGGAGCCAGTCCTTCGCTGGAGTGAACTCAACGGCCGACCGGCCCTTCAGGTAGGAGATGGGTGCTCGTGCTGCCTGCCACGAGGGATGGGGACGGGGACGGGGACGGGCTCGGGCATGGTGGTGGGACCTGCTGTGCATCCCGAGGCGCCTTCCCGACCCGCTGCCTGGCATCTCCTGCAGGGACCTTTGTGGTACCCAGGGGATGTTGCACGGGGGGCTGCAGGGAGCGTCGAGGCCAGATGGGAGACAGAGCCCATCACCCCAGCTCTCCGCTGTGCTGTGTCCCAGACTGGGTGAGGACCCTGCAGCCCTGCGGCTGCTGCCAGCAGAGCATGGAGGGGGCAGGTGTAGCTCACCCTCGTTCTGCAGCCAGCTCTTAAGAGCTTCCCTGTGACCATCTCATCACATTTAATGGGTGCGGTGAAGGAGCTGGGGTGGCTTTGAAGCGTTGTGTCTCGACGGCCTTGACATCCTGCGGCGGCTGGTTTCGGGGTTTGAGTGTTGGCGTGAATCAGGGTTTCCTTCAAAGCTGTTGCTGAAAGGTTTTATTGGCTGCCCGTCAGCTGCGTTGCAAGGAGCAGCCGTTCCCTACTCATCCTCTCCGGCCGCTGGCGATGTTATGGTCCCATCATACCCTTCCTCCTCCTCTCTGCTGAACCTCACGTCGGTGAGAACCACCCCACGCGCCGCTCATCCCCGCCACCCTCCTCCACGCCATCCCTAGCTCCTGGCTACCCTCTCGCAGGTGGTTCTTGGGACACGGGCACGCCACGGGTTTGGGCTGTGGGACTACGGCATTTTAATGCTTTTAATCCCTTTTCCTAGCGCCCAGCCAGGCTCCTTACCTCCCAGTGCACCCACTGGTGCCAGGGGAAGAGACGTCTCTCAGCCAAATGGCTGGGGAAAGCAGTGCCAAGCTGCCTTGTCAGGCTATGGGCACCTTCACTGGGTGGGCACAAGCGCAGGTAGAGCCTCTCCGTGCCCAGGAGCAGACCTCCAGCCCTGCTCGGCTCTTGTCCCCAGGTCCTGTCCAGCTTCTGAGCCAAGTGACACTTTCCAGGCCACTGGCAAGTCACTGGATCTGGGGGTGCCAGAGGGGCTTGCTTGGGGACAGGGAAGAGGGAGGACTTTTGGATGCCTGCAGCTAAGTGGTTGGTGGGGAGATGCTTGTGTGAGATGCCTCCAGGGGCCCTGGAGGACGGGAATGAGGAGGGATGGTGGAAATCAAGCACTTACCCATCACGCTGGCTTGGGAGGAGGCCAAGACATTCATTTCCCCCCACCAATGATTCGGGGAAGTCTTTTGGCCACTCCTGCAAAGAGCAGCACAGGATGGGAGGTCCGGCCCAGGGCTGGGAACCGAGGAGCCCAGGGTGTCTCCCGGGCACCGGTGGCGCGACGATGCGTTGGAAGGAGGAAGGGAAGAGCCGCTCTGAGCGGGGCGTTGCTCGCTGGGCTGGAGAGCGACTCCATTGCACAAGGCAGGAAGGGTGGTGTTTGGGTGCTGGGCGCCGGGTTGGCATCCCTTCGGGTCGGCCGGAGGAGGTCCCCAAGGCAGCGGTGGGGCAGGTGGAGGCAACAGGCAGCCACGAGCTCCGTACGGCGGGATTGGTGATATCTGGAGAGGAGTAGCATCAGTGAGGATGTCCCTGCCCCGTGTCGCTGCACTGTGTGACGGGGTGACATGTCCCTAAGATGCTCCCATGCTGCCACCCACTGGGATCCCTGCCTGTCCCTGGGAGTGCACAGCAGTAGGGCAGCAAGCCAACGGTGGCATGTGTCACCCTGCCACAGTGCCCACACCACAGGGAGCACCTCCATGCCCCTGGCAACCCGGGGTGCTGGCGATGGGGCAGAGCGTGGCCCCTTCAGAGGGTGGCCAGGGCTGGAGACGTCCCCACAAGCACTCCAGGAGCACAGCTTGGCTCTGGCTGGTGCCACCCCCTTTTGCCTTTGCTCCCTCCAACTGGCGCCTGGGACCCCCACCCCTCCACAGAGGCTACCCCACAGCCGGCCCCTCTGACCCCGCTGGGACGGGGTTAATTCCCTGCTCTTTTCCACCATCAGCTTTGCGGGTTTCTCCTTGTCCTTCCCATGGCTTTGGGGCAGCCAAATGCATTGCGGGGGGCTGCAGGCTTGCGGTGGAGGCAGCGTTGCCCGGCCTCACGGCCCCATCTCACCCGGCTGGCTGGTTAGACTGGCTGCCAGGGAGTCCTGGGAGAGGCAGGCAGGTCTGGGCAGACCAGGTCTCCATCCCGGAGCTCCTTCTTGTCTCCCCCGGTAGGCTGGGGCACCCAGGTGGACCCCGGTGCTGTGTGCTGATCCCGGCCGCCCCGGGTTTGCCTGCCTCTCTCCCCAGGAACCTCTCGCCCTTCACCCCCACCGTCTCCCGCAAGACTGGCTCCAGGGTCAGTAGGATGTTCTCAATGTCCCACAAATCCCCACCACCCAAGGTGCCTCAGCCCAACCGCCTGGACGAGGTGTACGAAGCTCTCAAGAAGGGCCTGACGTAAGTTCTGGGGCTCCCCGTGGCCGGGTGGTTGGAGGCAGGGAGCCCCTGAGGGGCACAGGGACAACTCGCCATGGGTTGGGGTTGGCAACTCTCTGCTCTCACCAGGCAGGGACATGCCAGGTCTCCTGGGCAGAGTGCCTGGGGGTCCCGGAGTTGCGTGGGGTCCCGCATCCCACCACGTCCCACGTAGAGGCACAAGTGGGCTCCCAGCGTGGGTGCTGGAGCGGGGAGTGGGGATGCGGGGCCAGATGTGCTGGGTTGGCATGGTCTGTGGGTGGCAGGAGCCCTGGACACGGCGTCCCAGCCTGACCCCCGTGGTGTGGTTGCCCCCAGAGCCTACCTGGAGGTGCACCAGCTGGAACTGGAGAAGCTCAGCACCCAGATCCGCGAGTCCAAGAGGAATTCGCGCCTGGTGAGTGTCGCTTGGGAAGAGCTTTACGGGGAGTGGTACTTCGGGCAGATGGCCAGGGTTGTGGGCATGGCTGGGGCAGCTCCTGGTCCATCTGTGTCCCAGGACGGGGCTCTCCTCCTTCTGTGGGGACATCAGGGGCTAGCCCGGGCTCTGGTGTTGGGCTGCACGGGGCTCCTCTCCTACTGTCATGCACTCTCCAGCCCTGGCTGGGTGCTGCATGTCCCCGCCAACGTGCTCTGGGTGGTGGGTGCGATGTGCTGGGTCTCCTTGGGTGGGCAGAGCTGGCTTTGTGCTGCGTCTTATCCCTCTCCTCTCTCCTCCAGGGCTTTCTCTACGATCTGGATAAGGTAAGCGGGATCGGTGCCCCGTCCCCCTTGTCTCCCCTTTCCTAGCACCTCCCATGTGCTACTGCCAGCCCCTCTCTGCTTGCGCTGCCCTGCTGCCTGCTCCCCGACCCCTGCACGGCAGAGTCCCTGCGGGGTGGGATCGGGGCTCTGCGGGCAGGGGGGTCTGGGCAGGGGATGAAGCAGAGACAGGCAAGGGCTTGTAACCCGCTTCTTGCAAACAAAAGCTGCTGGTGGTGAGTGCTGAGCCTGGGTTAGCTCTGAGGCTGGGGTAAGAGCACCCTGGAGCCTGGCTTGTCTCTTCAGGGACCCTCTGGAGCAGGGGAGGTTGGAGGATGCTGCAGCACGTGGGTGCAAGCGCAGCCTCCGCTCCGCTCACCGCCGGCTGCCACCCTGCACCTCCCAGGCAGGGCTGGTGACCAGGACCCGTCCCAGCCACAGCGCGGGCACGCAGCAGGGCACATCCTGACCTGCGGCTCCTCTGCGGTGGGGCTGGGCTGCCGCTCACGCTGTCTCCTCTGCTTTTCCAGCAAGTGAAGTCAATCGAGCGCTTCCTGCGTCGCCTGGAGTTTCATGCTAGCAAGGTGAGAGCTGGCGACCGGAGTCACCTTGGGCCAACCTCGGTGCAGCACTGGGGCGGCCGTGCTGTCCCCTGCCCTGCCCCTCACCGCAGCTCGGGCCTGTCCTTGCAGATAGATGAGCTCTACGAGGCTTATTGCATCCAGCGGCGGCTCCGCGATGGAGCCCACAACATGGTCAAGGCTTACAGCACGGGCTCGCCGGGCAGCCGGGAGGCACGCGAGAGCCTGGCTGAGGCCAGCAAGGGCTACAAGGAGTACACGGAGGTGAGGCAGCCGGCTGGGGTGGGCTGGTAGGGTGCTGGGTCCCATGGGTGGCTGCTGATGGGTGCTGTCTGTCCGTCTGTCCCCAGAACATGTGTCTGTTGGAAAACGAGCTGGAGAGCCAGCTGGGCGAGTTCCACGTCCGGATGAAAGGTAATGCGTCCCGCTCCATCCCTGGCCTGCTGCCTGCCTGCCTGCCTGCTGCCTGCTGACGCCTCTCTGCCTTCTCTTGCAGGACTGGCAGGCTTTGCCCGGCTCTGTGCTGGTGACCAGTATGAGGTTGGTGGGACCATATGGGTTGGGATCTGCTCTTCTCCTGCCCCGTGGTCCTTGGCGTGCCTGAGGGGCGTAGGTGGGCGCTGGTGTGGAGGGCATGTTGCAGGGCAGTGGTGGGTGGCATGGGTCATGCCTGGGGATGCACAGAGAGCACCCACCACCCCAGTGCTGTATCTACCCCACACCCACGTCTCTGCGTCCCCAGATCTTCATGAAGTACGGACGGCAGCGGTGGAAGCTGCGGGGGCGCATCGAGGTGAACAGCAAGCAGGTGTGGGACAGCGAGGAAATGGTTTTCTTGCCCCTTGTCACCGAGTTCCTCTCCATCAAGGTACAGTGCAGAAGGGGGCAGGGATGGTGTGGGCCAGCTACCACCCTGCATCCCAGCAGGGCTTCCCTCCAGGACCCCACCTAAACCTCACCTTCACGGGGGTGGAAGGAGGCTGTCTGGTGGTGGTGGCATCCTGGCACACAGCATGGATGCAAACAGAATGGATAAGATGAGGCCCACAGCTTCATCTCGTCCTCTCCTCCCTCTCCTTCTCCAGGTGACGGAGCTAAAGAGCCTGGCCAACCATGTTGTGGTGGGCAATGTGTCCTGCGAGACCAAGGACCTTTTTGCGGCTCTGCCCCAGGTAGTGGCTGTGGATATCAACGACTTGGGCACCCTCAAACTCAGCCTGGAGGTGACCTGGAAGTGAGTATCTCAGCAGGCATTGCTGGTAGCACATGGCGGGGGTGAGGATGCCCGGCATGACGTGGCAAGAGGTGGCCTGCCATGGGCTCTCTCCCATCCCAAAACCAGAGCTGGACTGGATGGGGTCCTGGTGTCCTGCTTGCTGCAGAGCAGGGTCAAGACCCCCCTGAGGCTGGCACAGAGCCCTCACCTCCCTGCTCTCCTCCCCAGCCCCTTCGACAAGGATGACCAGCCCTCCGCAGCCAGCACCGTCAACAAGGCCTCCACGGTGAACAAGAGGTTCTCCACCTACAACCAGAGCCCGCCTGACACGCCGTCCCTGCGGGAACAGGCTTTCTACGTAAGTGTGGCGCCGGGCAGGGCTGCTCAGGAGAGGTGGCCCATGGAGGGGTCCGCGCAGGGATTGTGCCCAGGCTACGTCCCAGAGGGTGGCACGGCTCGGGCACAGGGGTGGGCAGCTCCTCTCCAGCCATCCAGCCACGGGTCCCCGGTACCGGCACCTGCTCCCCCCGCGCTCACAGCTCCTCTTCTCTCTGCCCAAGAGCCCGGGGCGGGCGGCCGACAAGCGTGGTTGGTCCTTGCTGGACATCTTTCGGGAGACACTCTTCGAGAAGCTGTCTCAGAGCTGCTCCTGCAGCGACGTCTCCTCGGCCGAGCTCAGGAGATGGCCGCAGCAGGGCCGCGTAAGTGCGAGGGCTGGAGCCGGCCAGTAGCTTAGCCCAGCAGCGTGGCCGTCCCGCAGTAGCCGTAGCCGCTCCTTGTCTCCTACTCACTAGCCCTCGCTGGTGCCCGGAGGCCTGATCCTGGCCTCTGCACTCTGGGCTGCATGGGCCGGCCCCGCTCCTCCGTTGGCACGCCCTCGTGCGAGAGCCGGGCACTAGTGAATAGAAGGCTTGTCCGTGTCCCTGCACTGGTGGCGTTGGTGTGCTGTGCCGTGGCGTTGGCGTGGTGCTGGTGTGGTGCTGGTGTGATGGCGCTGGTGTGACGGCGCTGGTGTGACGGTGCTGGCGTGGCACTGGCGTGATGCTGTCATGGCGCCGGTGTGATGCTAACATCAGGGATGGGGCCATCCCTGATGGCAGTGCCCAGGGATGAGGGTGGCAGGACCATCCCTGATGGCAGTGCCCAGGGATGATGGGGATGGGGCCATCCCTGATGGCAGTGCCCAGGGATGATGGGGACAGGGCCATCCCTGATGGCAGTGCCCAGGGATGAGGGTGGCAGGACCATCCCTGATGGCAGTGCCCAGGGATGATGGGGACGGGGCCAGCCCTGATGGCAGTGCCCAGGGATGAGGGTGGCAGGACCATCCCTGATGGCAGTGCCCAGGGATGATGGGGACGGGGCCAGCGCTGATGGCAGTGCCCAGGGATGAGGGTGGCAGGACCATCCCTGATGGCGTAGCACTGGTTCAGTGACGGTGAACCACTGGCATGACGTTGGCGTGATGGCCGGGGCTACCCACCATGAGCTGGTGCTGGAGCTGTTGCCATCCTTGCAGCCATGTCCTCGGCTCCAGGTATCACACCCGGTTGTGGCCATGCTGGAGCTGCCCGCCGTGCCAGGGAGCCGCTGGCACCCCGGGGCTCCGGGGCATGCGCGGCTGGGCCTGGGGACCTGGACTCCCCCCCCCAGCATGGCGTGGGGTGCAGGGCTGGAAGAGGCAGCCATGGTCTGCTGGGTCCTCTCTGCCCGCGCTGCTGTGCCGGCAGAGCCAGGGCGGTGCGGCAGCCTGCACCGGGGCTTGCAGCGTCCTCGGTGCCCTCCGGCTCGGCCGCATCCTGCCCCCGGTTGAAGGCAAGGCAGCCGGAGGAGCAGGGTCGGCAGGAGGGACTCGTCTGACACCATTTTCCCCCTCTCCCCAGAACATGCTGCGGCGCCAGGAGGAGCTGGAGAACGGCACGGCCTGGTCCATCTCCTCCGAGTCCTCGGACGACTCCTCCAGCCCCCAGCTGTCTGGCAGCGCCCGCCATGCCGCGCACAAGCCCATCGTGCAACCCGAGGTGCAGGCCTCCGCCCCCGCCATCGAGATCTCCTTCTCCCAGCAGCCGGAGGAGGCCGAGGCTGGGCCCGGGGCCGGCGGTGTCGGCATCCCCCCCGCCGGGAGCCAGCCAGAGGAGCCGGGCAACCGTAAGAAGGAAGCGGTGGCCAACGGGCACGTGCCCTACTCCCGGACTCTGAGCCACATCAGCGAGGCCAGCGTGGACGCCGCGATGGAGGCCAAGGCTGCGGAGAGCCCCTGGGAGCCCACGCCCGGCCTGGAGGACACGGGGACGGGCGAGCGGGACACGGATCCCCTCCCCAGCGCCTCGGTGGCAGCTGCCGCGGCAGGGCAGGACAGGGGCGCCGAGGCCAAGCCCCGCGCCGCCGCGGCGTGGGCCGCCACCTGCGAGGCGGAGGCTGAGGGGGCGGAGCCGGCGCAGAGCCAGGCGCCGGCACGAGGCGGCTGCGGCACCGGGGTCCCCGCGGTGCTGGCACAAGCCTCTGTGGAGGAGAGGCCCGTCCCGGCCCCGCCGCTGCCTATCGGCGTCCCCGAGGTGCCACGGGGGAAGGTGGTGGATTCGGGTCTGGAGGAGGCCATCGGCCTCCTGGGCTCGGCCCTGGACGACTATCGGGGGCAGTTCCCAGAGCTGCAGCCCCTCGAACGGGAGCTCAAGCGCCTGGAGGAGATGCTGCTGGTGAGGGGCTCCCAGCAGCGCCCGGGGGCAAGGGGGACGGGGCCATCCCTGATGGCAGTGCCCAGGGACGATGGGGACAGGGACATCCCTGATGGCAGTGCCCAAGGATGAGGGTGGCAGGACCATCCCTGATGGCAGTGCCCAGGGACGATGGGGACAGGGACATCCCTGATGGCAGTGCCCAGGGACGATGGGGACGGGGCCATCCCTGATGGCAGTGCCCAGGGATGATGGGGACAGGGCCATCCCTGATGGCAGTGCCCAAGGATGAGGGTGGCAGGACCATCCCTGATGGCAGTGCCCAGGGACGATGGGGACGGGGCCATCCCCGATGGCAGTGCCCAAGGATGAGGGTGGCAGGACCCTCCCTGATGGCAGTGCCCAGGGACGATGGGGACAGGGCCATTCCTGATGGCAGTGCCCAGGGATGAGGGTGGCAGTACCACCCCTGATGGCAGTGCCCAGGGACGCAGGTGGCAGGGCTGTCTTAGCTGGCGAGCCAGGATCCAACCCCGCCATGCCTTCCTCCGCAGCAGAAGCAGGGCATCTTCCTCAGCCGGGCCTCCAGCATCAGCCTGACAGTGGAGCACGCGCTGGAGAGCTTCAGCTTCCTCAACACCTCCGACATGGAGGACTCGGAGGGCTCCGAGGAGGAGCCTCTCCAAGACGAGAGGTGCACAGCGGGGCTCGTGGGATGGGGCGCGGGGCAGGACGCGGCCCTGGGGCAGTTGGGGTGGGGGATGCCCAGCTCTGCCAGGGTGCCCAAGCACATTTAGACTGGCCCATCACAGCTCAGGGCAGGTCTGGGTCGAGAAGCAGCAGGATCTGGCCTTTTGGTGGCACAATGCTACCACCCATCTCTCCATGGGTGCTATGTTGGGAGGCAGCCCCCGTGCCCTGTGCCCCTGGGACCTGCTCCTTCACCCAGCCCTGATGCCGTGATACTGTAGGTCCTACAGAAACTCTGCCCAGCGTTGCCCCCGTGGGTGGGGAAGGGCCGGGGCCGGGTTCCCCGCGCTGACCTGCTGCCTCGGTCTCTCCCTGGCTTGCAGGAGGGCTGGCAGACCCCGGCGCGGCAGCAGGGCCCCCAGCGCCGGCGAGACGGGGGCAGACGACACCGGCATGTGCAGCGGCTCCGAGGCCAGCACCGACCCCATGAGCACCGGCAACGAGTTCCTGGATAAGGCCCTGGTGCTTCACCTCAACAACTGCAACCGCTTGCTGCTGGTGAGGACAGGGGCTGGGGCACGGTGGCAGGAGACGTCCTGGGGAGGGAAGCCCTGGGGTGGGCTGTGGGTCCCTGCTCGAGGGGTGACTTGCCGCAGCATGCAGGCTGTGGCGTGGGTGGCAAGTTCTGTCCCTGAGGTCCCCGGTTTGGCCGTGCCTTGCAGAAGCTGGGCACCTTCGGTCCCCTGCGGTGCCGGGAGATGTACGCCCTGGACAGGCTGCTGCGGGAGGCGCAGGTGCTGGAGATCGTGTGCCAGCTGACGGAGGAGCGAGCGGGAGCAGCCAGCTCTGCCGCCGAAGGTAAAGACACACGGCCCAGGGGACTGTCTGTGCCGCCCCGGGGGCTGCGCGGGGCCTGGTGTCCCCTCGTGGGCACGGCTGGGCAGCGAGGGGCCGTGCCAGCCGGAGGGCAGGAGTCACCTCCCCGCTGCTGTGGCCCGGGAAGGTTTGACAGCGCCTGTCCCCGCAGTGGTGCAGTTCTCCACACGGAAGGAGGGCGTGCTGCCCCTTTGGGACTGCTGCGTGGAGGTGCCCAACGTCTACACCTGCCCGGTAGAGCGGTTTCTGCAGGTGCTCAGCACCCAGTATGCGGCACCCATCAGCGAGCGGCACCCTGGCCTGGCTGACGCCGGTGAGCGGGCGCGCAGGGGTATTCGGGGAGGGAGTTGCCAGCCCCACTCGGTGGCCAGGAGCCCCACAGAGGGGTGGCCACAGCTGCTGCACAGCCTGACCCCGGCCCTTTCCCACAGTGTGTGTGAAACTGGTGGAGGATGTGCTGAATCGGCGGCTGCCCCGGCGGCCTGGCAGCACCCAGGGCGAGCAGGTCACCATCTTCCAGTACTGGAGCCACTTTGAGTCGCTCGGTGCCCTGATGCTCGACACCTACGTGATGGAGCTGGCAGAGGAAGGTGGGTGCCCTCCCACCCTCCCTAGACCCTGGCATGGGGTGCCGGAGCATCGCCACAGTGGATCACCCTGCAGCACCGCCATGACCACCCTGGGGCATCACCCAGAGGCTCAGCCATCCTTGGGTGGGCAAGGAGGTCAGATCTGGTGCACAGCCCACTCCCACGCTGCCTTCCTGAGCACCCTGGGTCCTTGCTGTAGGGCCCCAGCGTCTTGGCTTGGGTGCCCCAGCAGCTCCATGTGTTAGCACCCTGCGTGGGGCCACCTCTGCCCGGTGCGGGTGCAGGGTGCCCGGGGATGGGTTCCCTGCGGTGGCAGGGGCGCGCGGGCAGTGCCGCCGGGCTCCCCACACCTCGGCTCAGCCGGTGGTTCCCCGCAGCGCTGCTGGCGCAGAACCTCAACTCGGACGACCAGGACGTGGTGCTGCGTGCCCTGAAGCGCGTGCCCGAGGGCCGCCTGAAGAAGGAGGGACTGAAGGCGCTGAGCCTGCTCCTCGTGGAGGGCAACAGCAAGGTGGTGAGCGCCGTGTCGGCCCAGCTCCGCAGCCTGGCAGAAAACCCCCGCTTCCGCCAACGGGTACGTGCCGGGCAAGCCAGGGACGAGGTGGGCAGATGCCCCCCAGGGTGCTGCCCCCCGACTCTGCCGCAGGTGGTGGCACTGACCCCCCTTATCTCCCCCAGGCCCTCGTGTGCTACCTGGAGCAGCTGGAGGATGAGGAGGTGCAGACGCGCGTGGCAGGGTGCGCGGCGCTGGGCTGCCTGAAGGTGAGAGGGACGCGGGGAGGAAGCATCCTCTGGAGGAAGAGGAATTGCATGTGGCCGGCGACTCCGGACACACCTGCACGGCCTCCTGCTCCTGGGAGAGAGGAGCTGGGGGTGCCCCAAATTCCCTGGAGAAGCGGGCAGGGGCAGGGCAGGAAGGGAAATGGGGAGGGAAGGGACAGGACAAGGGTCTTTCTTGCACCACGGGGCTGCAGCACCCTGTGCTGCCTTCCCCTCCGGGCTGTGTCCCTGCTGCCAGCCCTGCCAGCCACACTCAGCCCCTTGTCCCTTTCCCTGCAGGCCAAGGAGAGCATCGAGCAGCTGGTTTACCTGTGCCAAACCGACAAGGAGCCTGTGCGGGAGGCAGCCAAGCAGAGCCTGATGCTGTGCGGTGAGTGTCCCGCTGCTGCTCTCTGCTCCCTCCCCACCCACGGCATCCCGAGTGGCACCTCCTGGTGCCAGCAGTGCCGCCGGGGGAAGGGGGTCCCGGGCCGGTCCCTGCCTACCCCGCGCACTCTGGCTCATCGTGCCCCAAGCTCTGCCGGGCAAGAGCAAGTCGGCAGCGGGCAGCGAGGACCAGGCGTCCTGTGGCCACAGAGCACTAAGCCTGGTTGTTATTTATTATTTGCTAGATGGCACTGAGAGAACCATCTGAGTGGGTTTCTAGGCCTCCAGATCGTGGCAGCTGCTGCACAGGTTGGGACACGTGAGCCGTCCTCGTCCCCCCGTCCCTGCTCCTGCCGCTTTGCTCACGAGTGTCTCCGTCTTAGAGCCTGTCAGCCATGTCACGTTTTGGAGTCTGTGTGTCTTGGTCGTTCATAGAGCCCATCCCCGTGGCACCCCGGCACATGTAGATGCCTTGTGTCCCGTGTCCCGGCAGATTGTCCGCGTCACCACCTCTTGCTGGGGATGGCCGCCGCGGGCAGATTTGTGTGCGGGGGTGCCGAGCGAAGATCTCAGAGCCAGCTTGTAGCGTGGATGTGTGCATCCCTGTGTGTGCCCGGGGGTCCTGGGGGAGCCCTCGGGATCGCCGTGCCAGTGCGTGCAGATGTGCACAGCTGTTTGAGACACTGGAGCTGGCACAGCCCCGAGCCCTGGCCCCTTTGCCCCAGGCTGGGCTCTCCACAAGCCAGCACTCCTGCAGCCCAAACAAGGGTGATTTTGCCCCGCGTGGGCACGGGTACAGCAGGCAGCTGAAGAACAGGATTTGCAACATCCGAATCAGGAGCTCTCAGGGCTTTTTGAGCCAGATTCTGGCTGGGACCTGCCCAAGGGTGTGCTAAGGAGGACAAGAGAGGTCTCCACTCTGTGGCCGTAGCACGCTGGCTCGGCTCTGCCAGGCGTTAGCCACGTTTCCCCGGAAAGGCCAGGGAAGGTGTCTGGGGATAGGCAGGGGACTGAGCTTCTGCAGTTCGCTTCGCTGACCACGGCGTGTACTTGCAGGGGAAGATGGTAAATCCGCTCACCGACGGCTGGAGGAGACCCTGGACAGCCTCCCGAGGATCTTTGCACCAGCCAGCATGGCCAGTACAGCTTTCTGAGACGCCACGCAAACCCTCCTGCCATCCCTTGAGGGCAAAGGCACCGCCGGGCCACCCGGGCTTGCACGGACTGGGGCCGGCCACGACCCGGCAGCTCCCGCTCTCGGCAGCACACCGCAGTATTACCCCCGCCGGCAGCTCGCCGCGGCCGCACACTGCCTTACGGAGCACCGCTTCCCCTACCCCCGGCCACCGGCCCCGCGGGGTGCCACGTACGCACCCCTGGGCAGGGGGGGCTCGCTGCACATCCCACCCTCTGATTGCTATTTAAAATACACGGGGAGCCCACCCTTCCTGCCCCCCTCATCGGCTACAGCTGCTGGGACCGGATCGGCAGGGAGATGGACCGGATTTCTCTGCCTCCTCTTGCCTTCCTCTTGCTCGAGGGCACGTGCCCTGTCCCGGAAGGACCTGCACTTTGGAAACCACGCCGTTTCTTTCCAGGAGTTGCCTGGGCCGTGGGGACTGCTGCCCTTTGCCACCTGGAGTCCCCAGGACTTAAATAAAATGAAATATGAGATATTAATATATTCTGCTGGCGTTTCTTCTTTCCAGCTCCACGTGCTCCTGTCCCTCCCTGGCTGTGGCTGTAGGGAGTGTAGTGAGATGTGGCCCCAGCCCGGAGCCTTTCCTGGTCTCTTGGGAAGCGCCGCGGAGGGCAGGGGCAGGAGGAGCGACAGAGGGACGGACAGACGGACGGACAGAAGCTGCCACCTTTTTTTTTTTTGTTTGTTTTATTTTATTTTTTATTTACAGATTTTTGCAGAAAAACAAAAGCAAAAAATTCTTTTCTATAATGTCTCTATAAATCTATATATAATGTAATTACAGAGAACGACTAATTTTGATTTTAAACCAGAAATAAAAACAAACCTTTAATGAGTGACGGTGTCGCTGTGCGGGTGTTTCTTTGGCCCCGCTGCCCAGGGGCAGGGTAAGCTGGGGGTCAGCGTAGCGGGCTGGAGGGTGGCGAGGGGTCTCATGGGGCATAACTGTGATTTCTGGCACCGGGGTGCAGCCCTGCCCCGCACCTCAGCCACCAAAAAGCTCCACCCTGAGCCAGCACGCGGGGCTGCTGGGTGCCTTTCGCGGCACAGGGCACAGAAGTCTTGGCCATCCTGGCTTGGCACAACCGGGGCAGAGAGGATTGCCCTGGCCGCGCGTGGCACTGCACGGCACGCCTCGTCCTGCCTTCCAGGGAGGGGGTCACCGCGGGGATTTAAATGCCGTTGTCTTTATAAATGTGCAGAGGAATGGTTCTGGACTGAGGGACAAAGCTGGGCTCAGCTGTGTCTCAGGTGCTTGGAAAGCTGGGGATCAACACTGCTCCCTGAGCTTTGCAAGAGCTGCTGAGGTGTTGCCAAACTTTGGCTGCTGGGCATGGGAAGCATCACCCAAGGTGGCACAAGGTGGCCACGCTGAGGCTACATGATGATGCCCACCGAAACCAGGGCTGCCCCGGGAACAGTGACAGCGTGGAATGCTGTCGCTGTTCCCGGGGCAGCCCTGGTTTCTACCATCTTCTGTACCTGTGGTGGGAACACACCATGGCGCCCAACCCCAAGCAGGGGTCCAGAGAGCCAGGGACGGACCTCGCCCAGCTGAACTGGTTTTTCAAACCCGTCCCTGTAGAGATTTGGCACCTCTTGGTGCGGGTCTCGTCACCAAGCCACGACGGATCAGGCTCAGAGAATAGTTGAGGTGGGAAGGGACCTTTGGAAATGCTCATCCATTTCCCGCTGCTCAAAGCAGGGTCAGCTAGAGCTCAGGACCACGTCTGGTTGGGTTTTGAGTATCTCCAAGGATGGAGATGCCAGAACCTCTCTGGCCAACCTGTGCCAGTGTTTGACCATCCTCACAGAAAAAGCTTTTCTGAAGTTTAACTTGAATCCCTGTACTTCAGTTTCAGCTTGGCAATTGGTCTTTCACTGGGCACCACTGAGGAGCATCTGCCTCTGTCTTCTTTACCCCCCACCAGGTATTAATAG
Organism: Calonectris borealis; assembly: GCF_964195595.1. Lineage (NCBI taxonomy): Eukaryota > Metazoa > Chordata > Aves > Procellariiformes > Procellariidae > Calonectris > Calonectris borealis. Next base: position 1,166,539 of record NC_134323.1, read on the forward strand.
ACATGGATAAGAACCCCCCCCCCAGGCTTCACTTTTCCAAGCTGAACAGTCCCAGCTCTCTCAGCCTCTTCTTATATGACAGCTGCTCCAATCCCTTAATCATCTTAGTGGCCCTTCTGGTCCTGGGAAGGGAGTAGGTTAGAGCAGCAAAGGCAGGGACCCCCACGGCACTGCCCCATGGCGCTGCCAGCCACCCGCGCCGGAGCAGGCGGCGATTGCATTGGCACTGCCAGCGCTGGCGGAGCTGGGGATTTATGGCCCCCAGGCCGAGCAGGGTCCGTCCATCAGCACTTCCCGGCATTTCTAAGCAACTCCCAGCAGGTTACAGCCTCCATGTCCTTTTTCCTCACTGGAGCAGAGCTTTTTGGGCTGGCTCAGGTAGAACGCCGCGTGTGGCTGGACACGCAGGGCACAGCCAGCATGCAGCTCCATGCTAACGCTGCATAGCATGTCACGGTGCATGTCCCAGATGGGACACCGCCTTAGCATAACCACTTTTGGTTGCAGTTTTACCTGCAGATGGGATTGCGGGAAGGGGGCAACCAGGGGACACTTTGCTGCATCACTGCTAGCTTAGCCTTCCTCCACCTGCTTTGGGGGCTGGACAAGCCCCAGAGGGGAAGCAGTGTTTCTCCCAAAGCACCGCATCACCCTGCCAGCTGCAGGCAGCGAGACGTGTGGGATGTGGGTCCCAGCTGGCAGATACAACCATGGACAAGAGCACCCGAGAGGTGGAAAGTGGCCCAGCCATCTTTGGTTTGGTTTCTTTGCCCCCCCTGAATAACTGCTGGAAATAAAACCAGCCCAGTGCTCCAGTGGCCAGAGCCATGAATTCAATTCACTCACCTACATGGGTGCCCTCCCTGCCCTGCCGAAACCTAGCCCCAGCCCTGCAGCACAATACCACCTTCCAAGATACGCCTTGGCTGAAGAGAGATCCGAGCAGGAAAGCAGCCTTCTGTCAGGGCAGGCAGGGAGCTGCAGGTCAGGACAAAATGACTCTGCTCCTGGAACTGCAAGGAATAATCTCACTATTTATGTGGCTTTAAGAACATCTGGGGGAAAAAAACCCAACCAGATTAATTTAGGAATCTATTGCTCAGCCCCTTGCTCTGAATGGGTCTATGCCAGCATTGCCAAAGACCTCTGCCCCCCCCCGGACACTGCCAGGTCACCTGGAATTGCAGGACTGCCATTTTAACTGGAATAAACTTAAAAAAAAAAAAGTCTTGTGGTTTGGACAGCGCTCACTTAAAACATTCACTGCAGTTTGCATCCTGCTTGGGTTTTTTTTTATTTGAGGGCTGGGGAGGAGTAGGACAACCACCACAGGAGCCAGCTGTTTGAACGGAGGCAGGGAACTCAACTTCTCCCTCCGGAACTTAACGTCTCCTCCAGCCCTTGTGCAGGGACCGCACCGCTTCATGGGGTGAAGTCCCTGGTAGCCACTCTCACAGCACACGGGGACAGGCACAGCACCACAGAGCGTGTTTTGCGGCAGCATGTTTGCTATTTCAAAGGAGGCAGTGTGCCAGCACCACGTTTGTCAGCCAAATCTGTGTCAGCGCTTAAAACATCTCCCTCCCGTACGGACGTGCTTGTGCTCAGCAGCACCAACGACTGTTGCAGCTACTTGCTTTTCTTGTAGGAGCTGCAGCCTGTGGGAGGGTGTCTGTGTCGCGGTTACATTACCCATGTGCTCTGGCTTTGGAAAGACGTTCCTTTTCCCCATTTACTGGTGTTCTTCTTTTAATTAAACGGGTGCATATGGATTCTGGAGCATCTTGCGGTATCAGTTTTTACCTGCTGGTCTCAGGGTAGCGTCCTGAGGATGCCCTGCAGATCGTCATCACAAAATAACTGATCGGCCAACGTACCCTCCTCTTGGAGAGCATAGGGGCTGGTGCGGCTGCCCAGCTTGTGACACCAAGAGCATCCACCAGGCAGAATGACCCCAAACGGATGCTGCCACTTTGGAGTGCCACAAGTTCTGATCAGCCCTCGTGTAAGAAATGACTTAAATCTTGATGCCAAGTCATTTTTAGGGTGTTGTAGTTTGGGAATCTCCGGTTTGAGCAGCCTCAGAGTCGGACCTCTCACCTTATCCCAGGCTTGTATGAAATCACGTTTCCAAGGCATTCACTAGGGCACTTAGAAATGATTCGAACAGCTAAGTAGTCTGTGTTGAACCACAGCAAAGCAACAACCTCCTCATGATCACTGACTTGTTCCTCGCAGGGCTCTCAGGCACATACGTACGGGCTTGTTCTCCAAGGACCACTCCTAGGGTGACAGCTGGGGCCTCATTTCATACAGAGACCAAAGTGTGCTCCAGGCAGCCTCTAAAACTTAATTTAATGCTGGCTCTCAAACTCGACTACTGTCTTCCTTAAAGCTGAGTGACGAGAGGGGTGGTGACTCCTGAGGGCTTGTACAGCGTGAGGGTGATGGAAGCACGGAGCTAGGAAGAGCAGGGAATGAGGCGGGTGAGATCACCCGGGGCCTCGGCAAGGCGGTCAGGAGCTCCTCGGCTTCAGTTCTTGCCATTCGTCTCATGGGCAAGGCGTCTCTGGGAAAGGCCTCGCTCTGGCAACTTTTCTAGAAGGAGCATCTGCCTCTGGGTGTCTAATTTGGACAGGCTTGGAGGCTGATTTTCAGGAGCACCCACAACTAGGACTGAAGCTGGGGGCTTGAATCCTCTGCAAATCAGCTCAAAAGCGCCTCCAAGTGAAAAACCCAAGATCGATGGGTCAGACCCCCAGCACACGCTGACAGACGGCCTGGGACAATTCTGGCAGAAGTCCAGGAATAGGTGTTTGCCAGAACAATTTCTGTTTCCTAAGCAGCGACATTCCTACTACAAAAGACAAGCGACCGTTTGTCATTGCATGGCTACAAACAAAAGGCAGAGGGATCATTAGCACTCATTTACTCCCAGCCCAGGAGCGTAAGAAGCAATTTTACATGTAGCCAGTGCTCCTCTCCATTTTGATTCGTGTCTGAACTAAATTTCGAGCTTAAAGCAGGATTCATGGCTACACACGAAAGATACGTCATTCTCCCCAAAATTACAGCATGAGAATTGATGGGTTGACAGCTTAGAATAAATGTAAATGATTTTCAAAAAATTCACACTACAGAATCTCATGTCCCCAGAAATGTTCTTAGCAGATTCTTCATGCCGTACTGACTTAATTTGCTTTTACAGCAACCTGTCTAGTGGACGAAGGGAAGGCAATAGATGTGGGTTTTTTGGATTTTAGCAAAGCTTTTGATAGTCCAACAGGAGTTGAACTCGAAGATCCTCCTGGGTTCCTTTCAACTCAGGATATTCTGTTTCTATAATGCAAATTTCTCACGCGATGAAGACCCCAGAGATCACGGTTGTGGGCTACACCCTCCACCATGTCACCTCTCATAATTAATGGCTACTTTTTGCCATTGCTTTGTAACTAATTTTTTTCTCCTTCAGGCAAGGCCGAAGAAACAGAGCTACATCCTCGTGACTGAACGCAGCTCGTCCCCTCCAGCCGCTCGGTAAACTACGGTTCCCCCGCTGTAACGAATTAATGGACTCAGCCTGGTGTCATAATCCTCAGAAGGGAACTTGGTCTCGGTTGCCAACAGCCCCAAAAGGGGTATCTGCGCTCACAACGCAGCCCACGGCACTGCCACCGGTGCTCTGCTTCTTTGCAAGGACTGGGAGAGCTTAGGCAGGAGAAACCCGTAAAGCAGGGTCAGGACCTGATCTTCTCACTCGCCACCACCTCTCAGCCAAACTCCCTGGGCAGCAGCCCGGCAGACCCTTCTCCTCTCCAGGACACAGCTCAAGGAGACACAAGCATTATTCAGACCGGGATTTAAGGGCATAGTTTACACGTTAATGTGTAATGTTTGTCTGATGGTTTTGTCGCTTGCTAAGCAGGTTGGGGTAAAGCCTAGGCTGTTGAACAGCTTTTACTCTGCCCTGCAGTGACATCTCAAGAGGCAAAAATTTGGGGTAAGATTTTTAACATCAGTTTCAACTCTAACAGCCTTATAACTCTTTAGTCCTACTAACACGGGTTTGTGTTGAGGTTTCTTTTCATTTAGTCTTCCCTCTGAATTCCTGGCCTTACTGTCCTCCAGGGATTGATAGGTGAGTTAAAGGAGCAAAAAATGCAGCTTCCTTCCAATGCACGTTATTTTTGAACTATTAATATTTTAACCCATGACTCTAGCTCCATTTCACATGTTTTTATGGCAAGAAAATACAAAGAGGATGCAGCATGAGCTCATAGAATTCTCCCCTCCTCTCAGCTTGCCTGTCAATCAGCTACGGGTCTGCAACAACGCTACTGGGGATGAGAAAGTATGTTAAACCCAGAAGATCCAGCAACACAGGAAACTGCAAAAAATGAAAGATGTGCAAGCCCCCATGCTTTCTCATATAAACTCACACATCTCACTGTGGATGCCGTGGCTGTTTCCACCTTTTGGGGGTGCAAGGGGGAAGTTGTGGACAGAAAATGCTGTGGTGTCTAACTTCTGACAGGCAGAACCCAACCTTGTTAACTTCCCTAGAAGCTCCCTACTAAATACCTGGCACCCATTCACCATTCCTGCAGTGCTGAAGCTAACTTGAGCAGTCTGTCCCACTTGATTACGAGCTTGGCAAGCCTGAGGTCCTTTAAAACCACCAGGCAAATACTGTCTAATTCCAGTAACTTGTTGGTATTTATAAAATTGCCCTACAACTTTCCTAGTGATTAATTCATGACAGCATTTTCTCCTCTTCCAGCTTAAGCAAAGCTTCGGTCTTTCAACCGGCAAACCCCTCCTCAGCACGGAGGAAGGCACAAATCTCAGCGTGGACTTTCGCTGTGGCCTCGTCCTCCTCACGAGCTCCTTCCCCTGGCGCTGAGGCGCAGCCGCCTGCTCCGGCGGGCCCGGAAGCTTTGCTTGGTGAAGGGGGGAGTTTTGGCTCATGCGAAGCTTAGGAGAGGCGTGCAGAGCCGCGGGCGGGGGTGCTTGAGGGCGCCTGGGGCTCGGGATGCCAGCGAGAGGGCAACGGGCCCTCACAGCCCGCGCGGCTGCGGCACCAGGCGCCGGGGAGGCAGAGCGGCAGCAGCCCCACGGGGCTCCCAACGCACCCGCCGGCTCTGCCCGCACGTCCGCCACGCGGTGCCGCCGACAAGCTGCCTGCCACGCCGGGAGACCCGGCGATGGAGCCCGGGCAGGCTCCCCTGAGGAGAGCGGGGAGGGACCGGGCCGGGCGCGGCGCAGCCTCCCGCTCCCGCGCCTCCGCCGCCGCCGCCAGCCCGCCCTCAACAACGCGTGACGCACCGACGCACGCACAGGCGCGCGCCGGCTGACGCCGCGGCCCCGCGTTTGAAGTTGGCGCGCGATTCGCGCCCCCGTCCCTCCCACCCCGCCCGCCGCTCCCAGCCTGCCCCGCGCGGCCGCTTACCCCGCGCGCCGTCCCTCCCTCCTCCCCCCCCTCCCACCCCTCCCCGCTCCGGCCGCCGGCCGCGGCAGCCGCGCTGGCGCAGGCGCACTCCGCCCGCCCGCCGCCATTTTGTGTCCGAAGCGACTGTGGAGCGATTAAACCGCGAGCTGGTGCTGGGCGCTAGCGGCGGCCGCGGCGGGGCGTGCGGGGCGCGGCGGCTCCGCGGGGCCCGTGGGCGGCGCGGGGCGGCGGCGGGGCCCGGCGGCCGGAGCGAGCTCGGCGGGGTGCGGGCGCAGGTAAGCGGTGGCGGGGGGTTTGCAGTCGCTTTCTCCGGCCTCTAGGTGTCACGATGGGGCTCCGGTTCGGCTGGGGCCCCGCAGCGGCCGCCGCCGGGGAAGCAGGGGGCTTTGTCTCCCTCTATCGTCCCCTGCGCGGCCGGCGCCTGGCTGCCACCGCCGCCATTCCCCACAGCGCGGCGCTGGGCTGCGGGCCCGCCCGGGCCTCCCTTCCCGCCGTCCCCGCCCGGCCGGGCCGCCGCCGAGCCGCCGGCCCCGACTCCATTTTCTTTCCTTTGTCTCCTCCGCCGCGCCACCGGGGCTGATTACCGCCCCCTCGCCGCCACGCGAGCCGCCGGCACCCCCCCTCCCTTCCCCTCCCGTCCCTTCCTCCTCCCCTCCCCCGCCCTCCCCGCCCCGCCGAGCCGGGCCGGGCCCGCTCCCCAACCGCCCCGCCGCCGCCGCCTCCCCCCCCTCCACCCCTCACCCCACCTCCCGCCGTCTTCGCGCGAACCTCTGCGGGGCTCGGCCCGGCGCCCTCCGCCCGCTGCCCGTGGCCGTCCTCGGTGTCCGGCCGGCTCCTGACCGCAGGGCGGTGGCGGCGGCGGCGGCTGCGTGTCCCGCTCCTGCCGGCCGCCGCCTCGCTGCGCTGGCGTGTGCTGCGGAGTGAGAGGCGCTGCGAGGCGCAGAGCGGGACTCGAGCTCCCTCTGCAAGGCAGGCTGAGCAGCGCCATGCAGCACCGGGACGCGGGCACGGCTGGGGGGCGCCCGCTCTCGCCGCGCTGCCCGGCCGCCAACCCCCCCCCGCCGCCCCGCTCCGCTCCCCGCCGCCGCTCCCGGAGAGCGGGTGCCCCGCCGCCCCCCCCCCCCCCCACCTCCACGCCGCGCCCGGGCCCGGGGCCCCCCGCGGGGTTTTCAGGCCGCCGCGGCGTGGTGGGGAGCAGGGGAGCACCTGGGCTGCCACCGACCCGGCGACAAGTTGTGTCACTTGCTTCGACTTGGCCCGGGCTGCGGGCCTCCCGAGGCACGCTTCGGGGCGGCCGCCCCTCCGCAGCCGGGCTCTTGCTTAGGGATGGAGCCCGCAAGCCCATCACAAACCACGGTTTTATTCCCTCTCTTGCATGGGTTTGTTCTGCGGGAGGGGGGGAAGCACAAAACCCAATTCTTTTTGTGATGCAGAAGAGGAAATCGCACATGCTCAGTGTCCAAACAGTTTGCGTTTCATTCTCTACATCAACTTTAAATTTCTTTAGTGTTTATACGGTGTCAGATTCGGCCTTGCCTTAGCTTTGGGAAATGACTTTGATACGGGGGTTTTGTCGTGTTGTATGCATCCTTTTCTGTTCGGTGTAATCCTCAGGACTTGCCTGCTGGTGAGAATGAGCTCGCTTTCCTGTTTGTGACTTCCTTTTTTTTACCCAGTCTTTCCTCCCCCTTAAATAAATGCATGGCTGTTCCTCACCTCCTGCCAGTTATGCATCCTGGTAATAAACTCCAGAGGTGTTATTAGAAGCATCTGAAATACTGTTTACCACTTCCAGTATATGTGTTTTTTGTTTCAGTGGAGGAAGTGTGTAAATATTTTCTCAAGTTCTCCAGTTCATTCTGCTTATGCAGGGCCTGTTGAATTTACAGGAGTCTGTTGGGTATAAGAAATAGCTCCATGTTGTATTCAAGCTGTTCTTGCTTAAGCTATACCTAACATTTTACTTTAGTACGGCAGGCATCATTAGGACTGAAGGAAGGAGCAATTTGAGCAAAAGGGCAAAGCAACGCTTTTTTTTTCTAGGTTGATAGATTCTTTTTTTACTTCCATTTTGCTTTTTTTCTGGATGTATAGGGCTAGCTCAATTTTAACGTCCTCTGTACTTATAGTATACGTGAGGAAGGTTATTAGGATGCACAGAATGGCTTCATTAACACTCTTGAAACTTTGTAGGATATTTTTGAGGAATAATATCTGAGCAAAAGGTGCAAAATTTGAGTTCCTGTAGCCTCAAGTGGCCCTAAACTGAAATAATACAGCAAGCCTCGTCCAATTCGGACAGAGGTTGGGGAGCTGTCACTACAGCGTTAAGTTTGCTGGCAACTCGTGCCTGCAGCGTTATTGAGGGAAAGAGCTATTTCAAGAACTGCTTTTCGTATTAACAGGCTGTATCTTGAATATGATCCGTAGCTAATTTACGTGTATCGTTACCAGCTCTTGTGGCTGCATGTTGATACTTGCCTGATGTGGTATCATTGCTGTTGTCTTGAAAATGCCAGAAGCTGACCCGTGTTATTCTTGTGTTTATGCAGCATTTACCTGAAAAATCTAATTATATGTGATTACTAACTTGCTTAGGAATTTCTGTATAGAGCCTACTCCGGAACTTAATTTCTTCTCTTCCCCTTAGTACTTCATGTCCAAGAACTCCTGCTTTTTTAATGAAGATTTTTGGCAGTCGGATGTTGAGCGTTATTAGGCTTATCTGCTCTCTGAGAAGAGCCAGCCTATTCCTTGCCCTTATCCCTCATACTTTGGCAGATTCTTCATCGCTTGTAACAGCAAGCAGTGTTGAGCTCTGACCTCTGGATAGCTCTTCCTGCTCTGTTTGAACAGTTTTTTGTATGTTAGCTATTTCAGATATATTATATATATTGATTATATTTGCATAAAAACTCCCTGATTCACCCATCCTGGCAATTCTTGCTTCTCTTACCTCTTCTTTACCGGAGAGGGAATGCTTGAGGCAGTAACAGAGCATTAGGATCATAAATATTGCTTCTTCCTGTGCTCTAGAAATACATGTAATAAGGGACAGCCACCGCTGCCACCTGCACCCATGAAGGCCCACGCTGCTAGTCCTCAGCTTCCACAGTGGAGCTGAAAGAAACCAGAGCTTCGACTCGGTGGTTGTTTTGTTTGTGTTAACTTACTGAACTGTACTGATTTGTTTGCTTAACTCTGAACCTCTGTTCGTCCATTTGGCTCCAGTTCAGATGCCCAGTTCAGTCTTTGTTGTACTAAACCCTGAAATTTCAATACACTATCAAGCTCTACTGCTCTGCAATGCTACCTGGTCTTAGAGACGCACACAGATCCAGGAAATTTCCTTTTTTTGTTCGAAGGTTATATTTACTGCTCATAAAAATGGTTCAGAACATGGCTTTTGTTTTTTCAGATTTTTTGCTGAAACTTAGAAAGAATCTCTGTCCTATCCTGACTGTAACTGAAGATGATGCTTTTTTTGTACTGAAGGATATTTGAATTTCATGTAAAACACCCTGTTCTGCTGCTCCTCCCGCTTCTCTCCAATAACCCATCATTTTGCAGGAATTAAATAAGATATGCTTCTAGACAGATATTTAATAAGAAAACGAAACAGCTGCTCACCGGAGTGATCTCAGTATTTTCTGATTAACAAAAATAACCTTGAAAAGAAGAGTAGAATAAACATGAGGTGGGTAGGGAGTTTTATGTTTCGGGTTGTCTTAACATTCAGGTAACTGTACACTGAACAACTCAGTTTTGGTGTCTAATGTAAACTAAAGCGAAAGTGAAGTCCTTCATTTAGTATTATAAAAACTTAGAAACTATCAAGTCTTAATGTCTTTCCAATATGGTTCTTAACAGGTGAAAAGTCAGAAGTAGTACAGAGACAGCTCTCAAGAACGGCGCAGTTAACGTGCGTTGCTTAGGGGAGATCTGTGATAGAATGGATTCCTGAAGAATTACTCTTTAAGTATCCCTACAGAGGAAGTTGTGAGTCAGATATTTACAGTTGCATTTCTTATGTAAAGATTTGTTTTCAGAGACCCTTCAGTTCCAGCCCTCCCGCTTTTTACTGTCAGCTACCTGAGGATTTCAGTGTGCTGTATGGAGTTGATGTTAAGAGGTGAGGCCAGGTATGTTTAAAAGCATTTAAAAGCACAAGAAGTGCAGCGATCAGCTAGGATGTGCTGACCAGGTAACACAGGGGAGGGCTACTGCACTGGTAGCAGTGAAGCAAGCTATGCTACAGGGTGTTTTCTTTACTGAAGTTCAGGTAGTATGCCCCAATACATACTGTTTTGTCAGTCAGCTATCAGCGTTGTCTTATTTCTCTGCCACAGAAACAAACCCATGACGTTTCTAAAGCTTCATGGGTTTCACCGAAAAGCTTCACTCAAATGTAAAGGCTGAGTAAGGAGACTGTGAACTAAGTTCAGCTTATACTGAAAATCTGATTTTACCTCTTTTCTTTTTTCCCCAGAATCTAAAAATTTCTGTTGACATCATTGAACTTGTCAAATTCTAACAAAACAGAAGCCAAATCACAGATTGTTTGGAGCGTGAAATACACCTTTGTCTTTATTAATATGCATCATGATTAGAAGCTTGTATGCCTCTCAAACGTCAGCAGGTAAAGTAGCTATCTGTTAAGTGGAGGAGAAAGTAGCTTGGTCCAAGTATATAAAGAATATTACTTGCCTTAACTGGGATGTCACAGTAATCCTTATTCCCTCTTTCAGGTATTTAGGATTAGGTTGCTGTTCTGAAAGCTTCTGAAATCCCTCCGTTGTGTGTTTTAGGTTTTTTTTAAAAAAAAAAAAACAACACAAAAACAAAACAAAAAAAAAAACCAGCAAACAAACCCCCCAAAAAACCAAAACAAATCCCAAAAAACTCAAGACAAAACATAAAACAAAAAAAACACCCCCAAAAAAACACCACCAAAGTACATAGGGAGGTGAGAGAGATGTTTGTCTTGGCCAGTGTATTTTTTTCCACTTTTAACAGTGGAATATCCCTAGCTGTAGTAATGGAAGGAATATTGTATAGTTGATGCACTTCAGAATGCTAGGGAAATTCCAGGAAGTCGGAAAAGTGCTGATGTATTGGTATTAAAAGGAGATGGAGTGGATGAACATGGTGGCTAGTAACGAAATGCTGTGCAGAGACACCTGAGCTACCTTGGGTATTTGACTAGCACTGCATGATGTTAATACATACAGAGTTTACATTATTACCGGCTCCCCCATTTATTCTTAATACAGAATTTAGTTAACAAGGAGAGAAAAGGATGTAATTAATCCTAGCAAATAATGCTTTAAGGAAGCTAGAGCTTGTTGAATTTATTATTTGACTTTGTAAAAGGTATCTCTCTTGATGTTGAGGACCTTACAGAGTATAAGAATTAGTACTGAATGCCATTCAGTTCAGGAATAGTCCGGGGGTGTACAAGGCTGAATAGTTTCCATGGATGTTCAGCAAAAACTGGTAATTGCTTGTCACAATTTGTTTTCACTACTGATTTTGTTGGTGTAAAATATCTGTTGATTTAAATCTTTTGCATGATCAAATTGTGGTTCATGGAAGGGCAGATAGCAGTAAGGCAGCCATTGTGATTGTCGGGTGAAGCAGATCCATTCAGATGTGTGTGCTAAGGCTGCTGTATGTAAAGCTATACACCTGGGAACAAGGCAATTCAGCGGAGTTTAAATCAAGGCACTTGGTGTCCTAGAAAGCAGTGGCTGAACTGCATTTTGGAGTCGCAGCTTAAACATGAGTTTCCAAGGTGATGCTGTGACAAACAACCTAATGTGGTTCTCAAATGCGCTAATGGAATGAGTAGAGATACATTCTTGCCTGTGTGAGGTAGGTTGAAGTCATTACCAAAATACTGTGTACGGTTCTGGCATAACCACTTAAAAACCAACCAAACAAAAAAATTACTTTCTGCAAGAGGGATTAATCTCCAGTTTGATGGAGAGCTAAGAAATAATGCCATGCAGTGAAGTGTTAAGAGTTTAGTGTGCAGCTTCGTGGCAAAACTGAGAAGTGACTTGATTACAGTCCTCAGATATCTCCCTGGCAAGATAATACTGGATATTAGTGAGCTTTTTTAAATCTTGCTGACAAACATGACAAGAATTTGTAGCCAGATAAGTTCAAATTAAAAAACTAAGTTTTTCACAGTGAAGGTGATTAACCATTGGATTTTGATATGAAGAGCAATCCTGTATTTCTTAATATCTTTGAATCAAGATTGTGGAAAAAATTCTGAAAGTGGCTTCAGCCAGCTGCAAGATACTGAACTTCTTTTGTTTCATATACATCTAGAGAGCTGTAATTCATAAGCGATCAGACTTGGTGATCAAATGAGAGGTGATCATGCTAAAGAAAAAAGATGAGGAGCAGCTCCTCTTCTCTTTCACCAGCTTCCCTCTTCTTGAACAGAGATGGATTTAGGACTTTTCCTTAGAAATCTAGAACATGATCAAGCCAGTAAAATCTTCTGAACAGGAGAAAGGAAGCAGGTATTGATATATATTGGAGGAGTGTCAAAATGGTGTCCCATGTATTTAGTCCAGACTTGTGACTGTAAAAAATCCTGATCTGTGGCTATAGCATTAGGGAGCTGTTGGTAGGATAAATGTTACTTCTTTGCTGCCAGGGCACACTGCTGGCTCGCGTTCAGCTTGCTGTCTACCAAGTAGCCCTAGGGCCTTGTCAGCAGTGCTGCTGTCCAGTCCGTCCCAAGCCTGTACCACTAAAGGGGTTCTTCCTTCCCGGTTCATAGCATGGGAAATGCTCGGTGAGGGTGAAGCAAGGTGATTTTTATTGAATCCGCTTCAGAAAATATAGCTTAGTAAAATTGTTATTTATTATAGGTGTTATATAAAATTGTTTATTGAATCATATTTTTTGTAATGTATTTATATGTATTGTGTGACATTATTTTATAATGCAGTGACCCTCATTTTAAAGTGGATGCTGAGTAAAATACTGAATTAATCAGGAATGAAACTAGGGAGAGTAAAGCTGTGGAAGGAGGCGTAAACAACACTTAATAATTTTGAGCTATGATAACGCATCATGTGTGGAGACTTGACACAAGCGTTTGACACTTTCTGAGCTCTCCAGAATGTTACAGTGAGTAGCCTGATGGTGGACTAAGCATCTCTAGGTGGAGATTGCTGAAAGCTGAAAGTACTTTTCATGTATTACATATCTTAAAGGTGGGAAGGGGGAAGTGTAAGCTTGAGAACTGCCTCAGCTGCAGCTTGCATATAATCCACGTGCTCCTCTGTATGGTAATTTTAACAGAAGCACCTGATGCTTGAATTTGGCAATTGTGGTTTTTCCTGGCTGTTTGTAAGAAGGCAAATAGGGTAGCTCTGCTACCATTTGTGTTCTTTGTCCAGTCTGAGTGCTATTCCGTAGTGCGGTTCGTAGCACTCACACAAGGCCAAGGTTTTAGGTAGATGCAGTGAGTTTTGTGGTGAGCCTGTACCTTGTAGGAGGAAGAAATGGGGAAAATACACCACAATTGATGGAAAATCTATTTTGATAAGAGACTGTGGAGACACTGTAGGTTCAGAAAGGGATCAGCAGGTCCAATAGCTAAGATCCCTAATGCCATGGGTCGGTGTTGGGATGAGGGTGGTAAACCACAGACTCTGATTGCTCTCCCTACACAGCGTTTCCTGCTTGAGCTTTTGGAAACAGATTGCTGGACGAAATGGACACTGATCCGTCCTTGCAGGGCGTTTTTTTTTTTGTTAGTGTTGGAGAAAGGAATTTTTTTTTTTCTTTTTTCCCCAACCTATTGATAAAAGCTATACAAGGGAATCTACAGCTCTTGCTATGTTGGGAATAACACCAATGCATTTAGGGAAGTAAAAGTCGTGGCTTCCCTGGAAAATTAAGATGGCTTGCATTGGGACTGTTGTGACCCCATCTCCTTCCACTTGTGTGCTGGCAATTGCATCGCCAGGCAATGAGTTGGTCAGCTGAATTTGCTTCCTGTGTGTGTCCATCTGTTCCTTCCCAAAAAAAAAGGGCAGCTAAAAGGGAAAAACTGCAGCTCTGAGTTTAAGTCTTTGTGGAACCATGCCTCAAAATATTTTGGGGTGAGGAGAGGCTTTCTGAAAAGGTAGATGAGACCACAAGTACTAATGGCAAAATTTGGATATTTGTAAACTTTTTTTACTCTTTTGAAACAGAGCAGTAAACTTTGCTGTATGTTTAAAATCACTGTCAAGGGAATTGAATTCTCCAATTGTTTAATGATGAAAGAGACCGCGTTGCTCTGGACTGGCTCCTGGAAGAGCTTTTCACTGCTGTGGAACCAGTAGTGATTTTTGGCCAATTACTTACCTTCTCATGTAGTTTCACTGTCTCCTTGTATTCGATTTGCTGTTTCCTTGAAACCACCTCTAACATCCAGAGGTTTAAAATGAAAGCAGGAAATGCTATTGAATTAAAAATGCTCCCGTTTGGCTTCACATACTTGACATAAGTGTAACAGTACTACATTTTAAAACAGTAGCTTTCTCCTGTGTGCTAAACTGTTTGCAGTCGAGGTGCAATATAAACTTTAGTCTTGCTTTTGTAGTATGTACTGTGAGAGGACCCTTTAGAGGCACTTCAGAAGTTTTCAGATTACAGGTTGGAAAAATCAAATTTTTGAAGGCTAGTACTTTCAGTCAAAGCTTATCAGATTATTAAAACCTTTTTTCTTTTCTTTTTTTTTGGAGGATGGAAGAAGTTAGTGTTATCCAGCATTCCTGCTGAGTATATAACTTACTGCCATTTCTGATCTTTGAAGAGAGATTTATCGCTTCCTGTGGCAATACTGAATACTGAAAAGGTACTCATTGATTACTTGATCCTTGCCTACCTTCCATATTAATGCACTCCCCTTCTTCCTGCTCAGGAATGACCACTGTTGACTCCTACCTACCCTGAGCTTCTAGAGCATTATGCGAGCCCAGAGTAGTTTATACTTGGCTCCTGTAGGGTGTGTGGGAATAGTTTTGTCCTGTTGAAGCAGCTGCATCCTCTCCCTGTTCTACCAGCGTTTTGACCTACATGAAGAAGAATTTGGCAGCTTCCATGACAGCATGATGGAGCAGGCTATCAAATATTCAGATGTCTGACTTGCCTGACATGACATCTGTAATGTTTTTGGAGACATCTGCTTTGAGTGGCTTGTGCAAACAAATCCTTAGGGATGTTTTCTCCAGCTCCACCAGATTCAAAGAAGGGAGATAGCACTGAATGTTTGTCCTGCTCTGTTATCAGTCTGGCTCTCCCTGATTAGAAGTACTTGATCCAGTGGAGTTGTTGGTCAGTATGGTGTTTTACCATGTGTTCTTGTCCCAGAGCTGCCTTTCAAAGAGGCAGCCAGGGAGCCTTTTCAGGCCACTTCTGGCACTCAAGATATAACCTTTTGTTAAGATTCTGGAGAAAAGAGCACACAGTGATCCTTCTTTCTTCAAAGACAGATTTTTCTTTCTTATTAGTTTGGATTTTCTGGGTTTGTGGTCCTGGGTTTTCTCCTGCAAATTAAAAAAAAAAAATAATGAGGTCCTTTGTCAGTACTGCTTCCACCTTTTCTATCTGAAGTTCATGTAGGAGCCTTGTCTGGTGTTGGTCTTTGTACAGCCCTTTGACTTCATATCACATGTGGTTTTGTGTCTCCTAAACAATGATACACTAAGCCTGTGCTCTTCTATTGCTGCTGTCTTAAATTAAATATTAGGCGGCTTTTTATATTCACTGCTCTGAAAGTGCAGGTCACTAGTAGATTGCCGAGAATGACTGTACTTCTGCATGTTAGCTAAAGAACTGGTCAGTGTTTGAGATCTTGCAAAAGTGTTCCAGGTCCTCTAGAACATGTGTGGAAGCAAATGCTGAGACCAATAAATCTCTCTGTCCTAAAAGCATCATAGTTATAACTGCATAGATGAAAAAAAACTTCACTGTTTTTGTGTTTGAAGTTTAAGTATATCCTTCGTTTTATATAGCGCCAGAGAATGGTGAAATAGTTTGGGTTGGAAGAGACTTCTTGTGGTACCCTGGCTCAACCCCTGGCTCAATGCAGGGCCAGCTTTGAAGTTAGATGAGGTTGTTTAGGGATGTATTTAGCAAATATTTTCAATAGCTGAAAGATTAGAGTTTCCACATCATCTCTGAGCAATCTGCTCCAATGTTTGACCACTCTCATTGTTGCAGCTTTCCTGTTGCATCTTGTCCTTTCACTGTGTACCTCCAAGAGTGTGATTGCACCTTCTCTTTGCTCTCCCGTTAGGTAGTTGAAGGTAGCAGCAAGATCTCCCCTTAGCCTTCTCACAGCTAGCTCTGTCAGCTGCTCTTGTAGGTCTTGTACTCCAGCCACCTCATCGTTTTGGCAGCCCTCTAATGGGCTCTTTCCAGTGTATGTCAGTGTACTAAGCTCAAAAATGGACATGTGGAGCACTTAAATTTCCAGCTTATCCCTGTTTTCCTTCAAGTTTATCAAACCTTGTCCATATGTCAAAGATCTGATTGGAATGTAAATTCGTGCAAGGCATTTTATGCCAGAAAATATGCTGGTTACTCTTACAGAAGTAGGCTCTCTTTCCATTAAAGGAGGGTAGGAGTGGCTTTTCTTCCCTGTGGGACATTACCACGGAGTGGATCAGAACAAATATGCCTTGCTTTTTTGAACACCACCACGTTTGCAGTGCTGGGAAACTTTGCTCCTTGGGTTGTACAAGGCTGATGTTCCTTGAGCGGTGTCCGAGCTGCTTACTTCAAAACATCTCTTTAAAAAAACTCCAATAAGCCATTTCCTTAAGCAGAGTCAATACCTTGTGAAGAGAGAAGAGCCATGACTGTGCTTTGCATTAACCCACCATCAGCTGTAATCTGGAGATATCCTTGTGAATTCTTCTGAATTTGTGTTGTCTGTAGAGTGGAAAAGAACTAAATTATTGTTTTGTTTCTCTTTTTCCCCAACTAAGAGGTTGGGTACAATCTTTATTCAAAGCAGATCTCTCCACTGTTAAGTCATTTGCCAAGCAGAAGATTAGGTTTTGAAAATTGGAAGAAAACTATTCCTCAATTCAAAATTTCAGGAAAACCAAAGTTAGGATAAAAGAATAGCACAAGATAAAAGGATGCTTCCATTCCATTAAACGTGCTCTATTGAAGAGTCCTGGTGTGTTTCGTTCAGTGACGAAACTTCTGAGATGATACAGTTCCACGCGGGAGGTCTTCGCTTTGCATCAAGTGTCTTCTGAATGGAGAAGTCCTTCACTCTTAAGGCTTTTCTGTGTTGATTTAATTTACAAGTTTTAGGAAATAGCAGTCTTCTCCAGGGTCACAAGTCAGGAATAAAAACTCAGCTACTAACAGTAGCTATTTTATATGCCTACCGCTGTGCGCAAGCTCTCATCAGCACGGAACCTGGCAAGGATGCAGCTTGCGTCAGCAGTCTTAATGTGCCCTTAGCCGTGGAGCACACCCCACGTATCCTCTCAGCATCCCCTTTTCTGGTCAGTGAATGTACATAGCCTGTGATTTTTACAGAGTAAGCGTTAAATAAAAAGATATCAATTCCAAATGCTTTTTTAAAAGCTTACTATCACTGAGCATCCACAGCTCCAACAAACTTCTTATCAGTAGTGCTCTTTGAAGCCTGATAAACAATTAAAAATAGACTTGCAAAGGAAAAAATGCAGGCAGAACCCAGACTTGAGTGCCTTGTACTAAATAAATGACAGAAGAACCTGGGGGGGGAAGTACTTAAATTCAAAGGGCGTAGAACTAGTGTGAAATTCAACACTGCTTGGCCCGCATCACTGAGTGCAGCAAGAATATGTGCCTTGCTTGAGAAGTACTCCTGTGGAGTTGCTTACTGTTCCCAGGGTTTTTAGCCTCTATGCACACTGAGGACTGACAAGGATTACAGATGAGAAATAATGTGCTGTCTTGTAAATATTTTAGTTCTGTAATGTGAATATTTTAAGCCCTTAATTAATTAGGGTAACAAAGCTAGCTTCGCAACTCTTCAACGAGCTGAGGCTGTTCTTCGTCACAGTAACAAGGTTAGAAGTCTGTTAGAGCTGATTTTGTTACTTTATGGATAGTGTTACTTGCTGCATTGACAGTATGTAACAGGTTATACTTGCTCTAATTTTAACAATAAAAACTGCTTTTGTGTTGTGACTTGGTATTCCACAGCACAGGAGGAAAAGGACATCTGAAGTAAGCATAACCAGCTCTAAAATGTCATATTGCATTCTTAATTTGACGTGAGGCATGCAGAGTTTTAGGTTGTAAGAACCGTAAATGCTAAAGAGTTTGAGAAAGGTAGAGAGAGGAGTTTGTGAAATGAATTCATTCTTCCTGGTAAAAAGTATTAAAGCCGATTAAAATACTCTTTTGGTTTTGTTCAAGGCTTTTTTGATAAGTGATGGGGTCCTCACGCAGTTATCAATGCTGCTATTAGAGGTGTGGGACTACACATTTTCTGTTAAACAAGCATTAAACATTCAAACAGTGCTTTCCCCCCCCCTTCCCTTTCTCTTTTATGTAGTTTCACTAGTACGACTCATCTGTTCTGTTCCAGAGTGTGTTCTGACATCAAGAGCTGCATGAAGAATAGCCAGCATGAAGAGAACAAGTCAGTCCAGGCAGAAGTGCAGAAGCGTCAAGAACATAAATGTAAATTAAGGGGTTTTAAAGTGTGGTATGCATTCCATGCTGAGGCAGTAGTTTCCTGAACACTTAAAGCTTACACTGTGCTGGAAGAAACCCTCTTGCCGTGCTTCTCTTTGGCTGGCCTGAGTGTTTGGGCACACCAGAGACCTGGTCTGGATGGAAATAAGTATCTTTTTGGCTGGGTGAGTTCTGGCCTGGATTAGTTTCCTGACCAGTTAGCTGCAGTCTTAGAAATGCTTGCGCTAATATGAGGAATAGTTGGGGTGATGTGGGTGGGAATGAGTGGGCAGTGTAAAGGCAGGGATGGCTTCTCTGACAGAGTGTGTTTGAAAATGAGGCCTTACTCCTGGTGGAAAGGGTTTTTTTTCCTCCAAGGTCAAGTGCCTTTGTGGGAATTTTCTTTTTTGCTTCATCTGCTTTGAAGGTTGCTTGTAAAGGCACTTCTAGGGCTTGGTGTATAAGAATAGTTGAAACATGAGTCCAAATGAATTAGATGTGTGTATAAAATGGATTAAACTGCTTAAAACTTCAGCATGAGGACCACTGTCTACGGTTCACCTGGGTTTAATTCTATTTCCATCCGTTCCAACATTTATTAGTTCAGATGAACTTTTCTGCAATCTGTGACTCAAAAGCAAGGATGCCTTAATTTAGACTCCAGGAGCTTGTCTTGTCCACCACCCTTTGGTCATAAGTGTTTTCAAAACTCTCCTGGAATTTCCTGTCCCTGCTGCAACAACAGTAAACTACACCTCTACATTTGACAGCCTGACATTAAGCTAACTAGCACTGACTTTAGTTTTCCTTATATGCAGCAGGGTGTAATTTGTGAGGTGACTAATAGTTACTGCACAGGCAGCTGTTGTTCATGGGGTAGGACCCATGTTACCATCCCAGGGATGAGCACTTCCTCCTCCTCCGATTTGAAGCCTGAATTCCCTTGTCCAGGCAGAGTATCACTACCTAATGAGTACTTGTGCAAAGATAAAAGGAATAGCTGTTCCCCAAAAGTTTGCTCTTGGATGCATGTTCATCTAGATGAAGCCTTAGAGGAAAACAAAATCAAAATACTTGTAGCTTATTATGAAGTCTCCAGAATGCCATGAAACTTGTTGCACTGGTCTCTTCAGGTGTGGTAGTGTCTGGTGTTGTCGTTTTGATATCATGCAACACTGCATCAGACGGCCAAAGAATCCTGCTCTGGTCTGGCTGATTTTGAAGAAGCACCTTTTCCTGCTGTTAGCAGTTTGCTAATAGCCTAAATGAAAGCCTAAATTAATGTGTGAGGGGGAAAAATGACCACAAATACTTGATGACAAAACTATTAACCTTTTCCAGTATCTACCTACAATATTAGACTTTACTTTTTGTGGCAGTGGATTTTACAGGCTGTTTTAACCTGAAATAGTTTTCTGTTGTTCTCAATTTATTACCATTAAGTATTCCAGTGGTCTTTTGTGAGCTCCTTCATCACTTTTATATTATGAAGAACTGTAAAAGGGGGGGACTGATTAGTTTTGTGATCCAGCATTAGCTGAAAATGAATTCCTCTGTGACTGCTACTTTTAAAATGTAAATCTTCCTGTTTTTTACACCTGATAAAATGGCATGTTTGTCCTTCTGAAATGAACTGTCCGGTTAGCAAAATAAAATACCTTTCTTAATATATTAAAAAGGGAAACATTTAAAAAAAAATGGTTGATATGGAAATGTTTAATTCACATTTCCCCACTTTCATTAGAGAATTCTGTGTGTGACTAAAGCACTAATGTCATCTAGTGAGGCTGCACTAGCAGTTATTGGAAGAAATGGGGAAAATTTAAAAATAAAAGAATGTTAGATAGGAAGGAGAAATTAAGGAAGAATGGAACACTGTTTAAGAATAAGAATATGTACTAAAATTGTCCCTACTGCCTTCTCAATAGAACTTTAATTCTCCAGATCTAAAGGAAAAACAAGGAAAAAGTTGTACTTCCAGAAATAAGGCTGAAATGCTTCTACCAGACTGCTTTCTTCATTAAGGCTTACCATGTCAAGTTAAAAGTTAGTTATAGCCCAAGTGACTTGAGTGGGATTTGTTGTCAGTAACTGCAGTGATTTATTTTTCTTCACAATGCAAGTTTCAAGCCGTTGACATTATGGTATTATGCTTTCCTCTCCATTGTAGGCTACAGCTTATTGCGGCACAATTAGCAGTATTAGTTCTGGAAGAGCTGTGATTCTGGGGCCTTTTGCCACTGTCAGGTGCAAGGATTAAGAGGGAGCTTATTCTGCAAACAGCTGAGGAAAGATACAGAATTGAGTTTCCTTCTGTCTTGCTGGGGGACCCTGTATATATACTCTGTTTTCATGTCTTGCACATGTCTTCCCCTGAGTTCTTGATCCAAAGTAACAGGTTAGCTTTATCCTGAGTAACTGCAGAAAACCACAGATGTGTGCTACTCGCTGACTGAAAAATAAGGGTCGGTGCTGACTGAAGGTTCTCAACGCTTTGAGTTGTTTCATGAGACGTGATGAATGATTGAAAGAGCTCTGCTAAGATCCCTGGGCAGGAGCAGCAACTAGGAAGATTACTTTTATAGGTTTTACAGAAGGAGAGGAAAAAAAGAAAAAGGCGGATGGGGGAAAGGCTGGAGGTAGTTGTGGAAATGTCACGGGATGCATTTTGATTCTAATTCTACGCCAAGCTAGCTGTGGGTCATGAATGTCCTGTAGCCCGGGAGATGGCTTGGCTGTGCTCTTGGGAGTTCATAAGGGTAAGAGGTAAAGATTAGTTTTGGTAACATCTGGCCCAAAGTGTGCTACCTTCACATAAGCATAAGTAAAATGTAACTTTGGTTCGCAATTAACAAGTAATTGAGTTAAATAATAGCGTGTGGGTTTGATCACACTTAAATGCTATTGACTTTAAACAGGAAGGCACCCACAAACTGGCTGGGACCCAGAGAGCTGCAGGATGCTTGAAAGAAAGGAATTTCACGGGAGCGTGTACTTGGTGGATGGCAGGATGGCACGAAGTGGAGGGACGCAGCTCAGTGTAGCCACCTAGCTTCTGGGATACAAGGTTCTTGGTGCTGTGGTTTGCTTAGAGCTTTAAGCTGGCACTGCTCCTTAAGGTGGCCCTGGCACTCTTAACCGGCTCCCTTACCTCTGTCTGCCCAAGCATTCGCGTGGGGAATCGGATCAGGAACTGAACATGTTCTAACATAATTAACTGTTTTTCCCTGCATTAGTTTTCAGCTGGAGTTAGTTCTTGATGGAGTTCATTATGGTAAGTGAATTACTCTGTCAATGCGAAGGAAGGGAAAAGGTGAGAGCAGCTCTTTCGGCACCAGTGCTGTGTTTTCCTGTCTTACAGGGATTATGAAACCATTACGCAAGTTAAGAATCTGGTCTCCTATCTGGTTAATAGTGAGAAAGGTGGGTTCCTCTAGATGGTAATTTAGTGTAGGGATCCACTTAAAAGCTTTGAATCACTCTCTGGAAGAATGTACTCTTTTCCCTGCCCTAGTTAGGGAGGCCACTCTTCCAGCACAGACACCTGGGTTAGGTAACCGCCAGCAGACAGTATCAGAGCTGTCTGTCTGCATCCAACTCCTTTGCAGGGTCAGTGGTTAATGAAACCTTTCTTCTACAACTATACGTTTGCAATTGCAGCTGTCATTCCTGTAGCTTTTTTTACATATTTCTTGGGGCCTCTTCACATTGACAGGCCCCTTTTCGTACATAGAAAAAGCACAAGTATTTATTAACCCATGATGAAGTTCTGTTGCTCTTCTGTTCTAGGTTTCTTTGTTTTCCTTTTCCTTGCTCTCTCCAAGATGCTAGACTATTCTCAAAGTAATTGCTTAATAGTGAGTTAATGAGACTGCTTTTTTTAATTTAAACCTGTAACAGATGTTTGTGAAGTAGTAAATTTGATATTTTTTTCAGTGCCAGTGTTGTAAGTGGCAAGGAGGAAATGAGAAAACAGCTGGAGATGGGCGTAGCAGCCATAACCAGTGGATATGGAATTTAATGCAGTAGGCGAACGACAGCTTTAAGTTTCCAGCATGAGAAAATTACTTATAAAAGAAACTTAGCCCAGCTTTCTAGTTTCTGCTGTTGGTAGTAAATCTTTCATGTTTTGCATGTGAGAGCACTGTGAAAATATCTTCTTGCCAGTTATTCGCTGCATGTTCCTTAAAGTTTTATGAGCTTTGTCAAGTAGCTTCACATTCCTAGGCTTATCTTTAAAAGAGGATAAAGTTGGTTCCCTCTTTCACCTGTTCCTAAAGAAGTCAACACAAGTTTCTTAAGCTTTTGTACAACTTTTATTTATGATTGGATGCTTAAGTAACTCCACCCCTATTAATCTTTTCTATTTCTGTGGGCAATTAGCCACAGAAGTGGACAAGAGTCTACTATGAAATTTCAGTCTTTATATATAATCTGAGTTCTGGATAACCTATGGGTCTTTGGCTTTATGCACAGCTAGCCTGTTTGGATCCAGCTGAGCCTCTTGAGTGTAGTACCATGGCTGAACTCCTCCTAGAACCACCTTGAGTTCAAAAGCTTTATAGCCGTGTTTGTGAAGTGCTGAGACCAAGCTAGCAAACTTTTCTTGGGGGTGCGTGGCCTTACGCAGAGCTCTTCAAGCATCTTCCTACCACTTTCTCAGTTGCGTCAGGATTTTTTGATTCTAGTGCCACACTGTGTGGAGAACAAGAATTGGCGTGCTTTTAAACCGAGAGAGGGCAGCTTTGGGAAGAGATTGCACATACACCTATTTCATATTCTGGATTTGTTGCCTGTCTAAGGGTCCTACTGATATACCCAGGAGATTGGGAGCAATTGTAGCGAATGGTGAATAAGAGCAGCGCCATTAAGCCATGCTTAATGCTTTGTGGTTTATATATGTCTGTTTGCTTTAGAAAAAGTTACATCCATGCCATGTTCATCTCTTATCAGGGAAGCCCTGCTGGAGGAAAAGTAAAGGCTGCCTACCTGTTAAACTGCCTTAACTTTGACTATGCTTAGTTGGGAGGCTTTTCAGAAGAAAGGTATAGCTGTTTCACGATGGGGAAGGAGAATGGCCAAGCACTCCTGCAGTTACTTTGCATCTGCTAATGTCCTTAAATACTTACATAGACATACATATTGACTGCAAGCAGGGGAAAAAAAAAAGGAAAAAATGCCCATTTGTCCATAAACCCTGTTGGATGTATTTTTTTTTTTTTAAATCTTTCTCTTGCTTTAAGTGGCAGAAATACTGCATAACTGTAGACTCTTAAGTGAAGTTTTTGCTTATTCCTCTCTTCAGCTTTCAAAGGTTCACAGGGTATGCAGGAGAAACATAAGTCTCTCATGTTTTAACATAATGCTTTATTTCCACTCCCGTATCGATTTTAATAAGTGGCTAATCCGTAAGTGTCAAAGCCATGACAATTTTGGAGTGGGATGTGTATGTGGATTGACTTGAGTTCAAAGTCTGATTGTGTTGCAGGGTGGTGGTTTTTTTTGCTTGCGCTAATGTAGCTGCTCATATTTTCATTATTTTATGAATGCCAAAAATTTATTGGTAGCATTTGGCTTTATTTGTGTCTATTGATTTTTTTTTTTTTAATTTTTTTTTCCTCAAGTGAACTGTATATTACAGCACTAAATCTACTTTTCAATTGCTTTGAATGTCCCACAGTTTTTAATGAGACTCTGCCTTGTTTGGCAAAAAATAAATATTTTGCTGTTATTTGGTCCATGAAGCTTGATGCAGTTCAGGGTTTGTTTTCTTAACATTGGCTGAGGGTCAGGCAAATTCCTCTTTGTGACAGTAGCTTTATTATAAATAACCCAGCTAGAAAAACATGCAATGGCACTAGCCATCCTAATAAATAAACATCTGTCTCTGGGTTTGTATTGTCTGCATTGACATCTCCAGCAAGTTGTCTTTAATGCTTCTACAATTAAGATTAATGCTGTCGTAGGGCTACATTAATTGAATGCTATGTCTCTCAGTTCTTTTTGTGTTGATATAGTGAGTTCTTCTTAAATCGTGTTGCTGAACGTTAAGAGTTTATACCTTCAAGCTGAATGCTCTGCTGGTTAAGTGTGAGGCTTTTGGAAGGGACCCAGAATGGCAAAATGTTGTATTGTCGTTGGGCTGAGGCTTTCTCCTGTGCTGCAGTTAGTAGGGCTGTTGCTTGAGAGAAAGTAATTTAATGCCAACCTTTTGATTCCTTTCATTGGAATAAGGTGTCAGTTGTATCAAATGCATACCCCATCGTATTTCTGCTTGTTTCAGTTTTTTAGATGAGCTGCCCATCAGTTATTTGAGAAAGGTTAGGTCTGTTGTTTGGACGTCACAACTTTTTACCTAGATAATTGGATTGTGACAGCGCGTTGAGCTGGTTAGTGACGCAGTGTCTCTCCTTTGAGTTGGTAGAGCCCGTTGAGCGAGCACGTGTGTAAAGACTAGCTTGAGCTATTACGTAGGAATTGTGGTGTTGATTTCAGATGTTCTTTGGTCTTTCCTTGGGCACTCTCCTTATTCTGGAAGCTCTTCTCTTTCATTTTTTTCTTGATTTACCAAATCATCTTCTGTTAACCTGCTGCTTTGTTTTCCTTTTTAGATTCAGTCATTGTGGAACTAAGCTATTGGTATAAGGTACAGTAACTGGTAGGAAGAGAGCTGAAGATAAAAGCCAGAAATAAAAGGTTGGGAGAATGGTAAGACAAAATATGTTCAGCAGTTTTTGCTCCTAGTGTTCCGCTATAATGCTCTTAGTTGGAGCAAACAACGCGTGTTTTCTGAAATATCGGAAGCTTTTTCTCAGAACTTGGCTGGGTAATTTCTAGGAGCGTAAATCTGTAAAAAAGTTGAGGAAGATCCGCTTCTATTAAAATTAGTGGAAATGGAAAATCCTCAGCAAGCTGCAGGATGATATCCAGTGAGTTGATGGTATCTTCTGGTGATTCCTCCAATAAATATAAAACGCTAAGTTTTCCTCTAAAACCCACTTTGTGAAAAAGGAGGATTAAGTTTTTTTAAAAAAAAAAAAGAGAGAGAGAAAGGAAAAAAGCTAGCAAATACTTTAAGACAGAGTGATTGAGAAGTGACATGGACAGGCAGCACAAAGCTCACCGCAGCAAAGATGGAGAGTCTTTGCAGGGAGCTTATTTAATAACAAAGAGGCCATACATTTTGCCTAGCCCTCTTTTCCTCTCTTAAATTTAGAGGCCATCCTGTACCCCCCAGTTGTAGAAGTATTTTAATTTGAAAATCCGCACCTTCTTGGGAAGAAATCTTGGCAGCTTGGCAAGATTTTTGAGCTGGCCAAGACATCAGTCAAGTCTCTTTCTGTATATTTCTGTATTTTTATGGTACGTTTTTAATATACCTGGAGTGGTTTGTAGTTTTCTTTAAAATACTGTAACATTTCCCCTGCTGGCAAGAGCCTGGTTTAAAACCAGTCATTTTCAGATTGATTTGCTGAGAGGAACAGACTGTAGTGCATAGCATGGAATAGGCCGGAGTAAGTGCTCATCCGTGTGCTGAATTTTGGAGTACAGGAGGTCCGAGTCAGGATGAAGTAGAGGGCAGTGACGGAGGAGGTGGCAGGAGACCGTCGCGGCTGCGCCGCTGCAGTGCGCGTCGCTCGCCGCTGGAGGACAGCCGTGCTGCGCCGGGCCTGCTGCTTTGGGGTCTGGCTTTCGCAGGAGGATGTTGCAAGTAGTGACAGGTAACTCTAGGGTGAGAGATAAGCGTCTCTAAAGTAGGGAGGCGGAAGAAATAGGGGTGTCTTAGTTTCTTTACTGAATGGTTGTGAGAGTCCTTCCACTTATTTGACATGTGTATGCCCCTCCTTGTGAGCATCCTTTGAACAAAGTCTTGCCTGCAGGCGTTTATTTGGTCTCGGTGTAAATCTGCGTTCGTAGGCTGGCAAACCTTCCTGATAACACGAGCCATGTGCCAAAGTCTTCACCTGAGTGACCTGTTCCTTGGTGGACACAGGATTTTTCTGGTGTGCGAGTCTGGGAGATGAAGCTTTGCTACCACTCCGCTGGAGGACCTGCTTCTGCAGGACCCTAGAGGACACTGTCAAATCTTGGGCTGTTGGCTTGCTTTCAGGTGACTTAGCAGTCTTGTTACCAAATTTGATACTGGCAGTCGGTGTGAAGGTCTTTGAGAGCCCCACCTGAACTGCTCAGAGCTGTGTGTTTGTGTCAAGGTTGCTGACTTCTGCTCTGTTCCTCTACAAGGCACGGAAGTGGAATTGCATTAGCTCTGCCGATGGGCTTTTGCCATTTTTTCCCTCCATCTTAAATCTTTTGTTATTACCTCCCCAGCCATTTACCACATTCTTATTTTTTTTTTTTAGCTCTGTCCTTCCTTTTCTTGTTCAGAGACTCCTGGTCACCTGAAGAGGCTTCTCCTCTCTCTCTGCAAATACTTGAGATAATTGAAAAACAATTTGCTCCGATTGTTTCGCGGTCGCTGTAGGCCAAAGACCAGCTCTCCCTTCTGATCGCCTGCTGGCTAGTGTTAAGTACTTACATCATCTTGTGTACTTCAGCTGTTTGTCCATATGGATTTGCTCTGACTTGAAAAGCCGGTGGGTGGTGGAGGAAAGGAGCGGCCGGACCCCTGCGGGGAGTGCACATGGAGCCATATGTCGGTATTTCTGGGTATCTGGTGCCCCCTGGAGACTGCTGCCGCTGCCCACGGCGTGATGAGTATCAAGACTGCACATAATAGATGTCCCTAGCCTGAGCAGGCTGAGGACAATATGAACTGTGTTGTCCTCACAACAGAAGTGGAGGATACTAGAAAAGGCAGTAGAGTAAAAGCAAGGACTCTCTAAAAATAATAGCAAATACATGGCTTGTAATTCTTAAAGCTAATGGAGACTGATAGCAGTGTTTCATATTTATGTATATAAGCCTGTGTATTTCAAAAATGAGTATGCAAGGTTAAGTGTAGATACTGGAAAGTAGAATGATGTGAAATTTAAGTGTTGAGTTCAGAAAACAGGTTAAATAGATTCGGTTAGTGGGTCAGAGAGGCCAGGCAATCTAATAGGAAAATGTGAAAGTCTCTTACCAAATCTGGAACTGGAATCAGAACTTTTATCACAAGCTTTGTAAGGAAACTGGCATTTTCGTTAGTTGTTTCAGCAGTAAAATTGACCTTGGTACCTTTTTAACACTTAAGTGAGGGGTATAATAAATTGTATCCTAATGCAGGGACTGTATTTGACGTGGCTGTGGAATCTGCTTTCATTTTTCCAAAGTAAACCACCTGAAACAGAGGTAGACTTAGGAAATACTCTTTACTATGATTTTTATTATTTTCATTTGGGGAAAAAGACAGCTGTAAAATGATAATTTCTCTTAGCTATTATTACTCTTGAAACAACCTTCCTGCAGAATGAGAATACAGGAATTTCGTGTTTTACCCTGACTGCAGAAAAGAATGCTGGATGGTCTGAGGAGGAAGAAAATCTCAGGGTTATGCTCGTGTGCAGCTATTTTCAGAATTACAGTTAAGGCCCACCAAAATGCTGAGCTTCAATATTGTTTGTTTATGACTACGTGGATAGATTTAACCCAGGTATCATGAGAAATCATTAGAGTCCACCAGCTCTGAGTCCACATCATTTAAATTGAAGTAAAATTGTACCTGAGCCTTGTCTGCCTGCTGCGGCTCGTTCGGCCCGAAGAGGGCACCGTGCGTCATCCTCTGCTCTGCTCGGGGGCCAGGCGGTGCCCAGAAGTGGGAGCAGGGATTGAACTCCAGGCTGCTTACAAGAAGTATACTTGACTAACTCGATTATGTCCTTTTTATTTTTGTTGTTCAGAGAAATTCAAACATACAGGAAGTAGTAGTTGTTTGACATGAAGCAAGTGAGGCTTAAGTTCTTGTGCTCAATTCTTAGTGCTTTTTCTGTCTGGAGAAGTTCTGCAGTTCTCAAATGGAGTACTTTATTTAAGGTTGGCTTTTTTACTTTTAACAGTATGTTATTTTTGTGCCTTTAAAATTTATAGCTAAAGACGGCCTCTGATATTGCTAAGCTATGTGAAGTGACTAAACGAGCTCAATAAGGCATAATACTGCTGTACATCTTGCCTGTGGGATTTGCGGTCTTTGAGAAACGGGAACATGCATATCACTTAATCTCTCCTCCTTGCTT
The DNA here is from genome assembly GCF_964195595.1 of Calonectris borealis. Classification (NCBI taxonomy): domain Eukaryota; kingdom Metazoa; phylum Chordata; class Aves; order Procellariiformes; family Procellariidae; genus Calonectris; species Calonectris borealis. The sequence continues at coordinate 1,194,868 of NC_134323.1, forward strand.
TCCTTCCTTTCCAAGAAACCGGTACCGTTGTCTGACTTCAGGCAGCGTTCTGTGATTGCCTTGGCTTACAGTGGCAATAGGCTAGACCTACAGTTCTCAAATCCTGTTTTCTGAATATAATTGCAATACGTAGCTGCTGTTGAGCTGGTTGTTTTCAGTTAGGCCACTTGTCCCTCTTGTTTTTACAGCAGGAGGGTGAAATGGAAGGTGAGGCAGTCGAAGCTATTGTGGAGGAATCGGAAACTTTTATTAAGGGGAAAGAGAGAAAAACCTATCAAAGACGCCGTGAAGGTGGGCAGGAGGACGATGCTTGTCATATACCACCAAACCAAGCGGATGGAGGTGAAGTAGTGCAGGATGTCAACAGTGGTGTGCAGATGGTGATGATGGAACAGCTGGATCCAACTCTGCTTCAAATGAAGACTGAAGTAATGGAAGGTGCGGTGCCTCAAGAAACGGAGGCAACGGTGGATGACACGCAGATCATAACACTTCAGGTTGTTAATATGGAAGAGCAGCCTATAAACCTTGGTGAGCTTCAGCTGGTCCAAGTACCTGTACCAGTGACTGTACCTGTTGCCACCACGTCTGTGGAAGAACTTCAGGGAGCTTATGAAAATGAGGTTTCCAAAGGAGGCCTGCAAGAGGGAGAGCCCATGATCTGTCACACCCTCCCTTTACCAGAAGGCTTCCAAGTAGTGAAAGTGGGCGCGAATGGTGAGGTGGAGACGCTGGAACAAGGTGAACTTCAGCCACAGGAAGATCCTAATTGGCAAAAAGATCCAGACTATCAGCCACCAGCCAAAAAAACAAAGAAAAACAAAAAGAGTAAGCTTCGCTACACCGAGGAAGGCAAAGATGTGGATGTCTCTGTGTATGACTTTGAAGAGGAGCAGCAGGAAGGTTTGTTGTCTGAGGTCAATGCAGAAAAGGTGGTGGGCAATATGAAGCCACCTAAACCAACAAAAATTAAAAAGAAAGGTAAGCTCCCCATCTGCAAGTGGGTTTTGAAAATGTATTTGTTATGGTGGGGCCCTGCAGTATGATTGAAGTGACTGAGTAGATGCAAGTGGGAGTAAAGCAGGCATGCCCAATGTCGCTTATGCTTTATATAAGAGCACTCAGCTCTATTGTTTCTTGGGCAAACCTCCCATCTCCTCCATCTAGGCTATAAAGGAGCTCATTTTCCTCGAGCGTGATGCTGTGGCATTAGTATTCCCATACAACTACAATTGAAAAGATTCTTCTCTTTGCTGTAATACATACGTAAGAGTTTGCGTACACGTGGTTTACATCAGGAACCAACAGTGTAATTAGTTCTGTGGGTTTTTCCTAACCAATTGCTGGGCAGGGTAGATGATGCAAAATACAGCAATAGGTATGTTTGACTTTTCTTAAAACTGTAAATTGAGGAGCCCTTTTTAGAGTGGAGGAGGAACATTGAGTGCTGGCATATTAATGAAAACTGAAGCCAAGCCAGCCATAGGCAATGACTGTTCCTAAGGATATGCATTTAATGGTACATGATGGTTCCTTGTAGTAGTAACACCTCCAAGAATCTTTCCTTTTCCCTGCTGATCTCTTATGTTAAGCGCTAGACCACAGTACTGTCACGAGTAAAGATGATTTCCTTCACGGCTAGGTGTAAAGAAGACATTCCAGTGCGAACTGTGCAGTTACACTTGTCCGCGTCGTTCCAACTTGGACCGCCACATGAAAAGCCACACTGATGAAAGACCACATAAGTGCCATCTCTGTGGGAGGGCTTTTCGGACAGTCACATTGCTGAGGAACCACCTCAACACTCACACAGGTACTCTTGCTTCTGCGTATGTTGTTGTTGTAGGATCTGCTCTGTCTTTAGAATAGGTAGAAAAATAGGGTGGACCTATCTTGAATCTGTCTAATTCCACTTACGGAACAAAGTAAAAAGGAAGAAACTATGCGGTGCTGCTGTTCATTTCTCATTTGAACACGGTTTTCTGCCTGGCCAGGTCAGGTGCAAACCTTATCCTGTACATAGGTATAAAGCCAATCCTGGGCTTGATCTGAAATTACTTGAAGTTACAGAAAATGTTCCGTTTGTCTTGGGCATTAGGAGTTGTGTTCTAAGCTTTGTTTTGCTGCTGCTGCTTGCAGAAAAGTAAGATGAGAATAAGGCTGGAGCTAAACATAAGGGAGTTGAAAATAGCAAAAAAGCCCCCAAAACAAACAAACGCACACCCACAAAAAAAAAAAAAACAACAACAACAAAAAAATTGATCCCCAAGGAATAGATAATGAACCGGACCAATAAAACTTATGGCTAGGAACTGTAGTACACTCTGTTTCTCCTTACACATGTGTCTGGTATAGAACTACAGGTAATTGAACGGTAATTAAGCTTTTTGTGACCTTTCTGCCAAAAAAAAAAAGTGTCATATCCCTTATGGTCTCTGCCTACCTACATTATGTCTAACTGGATGATTTGAAATTTGTAAATAACCAAGTGATACAAAAATAAGGGGGTTGGTTTCCTCATTGAAAGGATATTAATTCTCTAAGATCGTCAGTCCATTAGTTACGTGTACAAAAGTTGTGACTTCTGTGTACTATTTATTGCTCTAATCTAATCTTTCAGAACATGAAAGCAATGTTAATTCACTTTCAAAAAAAAAAAAAAAAAACTGTCCCATATTTTCTTTTGCCACTAAACTGAATGTCATCATCTTCCTGTTTTGCTGCAAACGATTAGGTACTCGCCCTCACAAGTGCCCAGACTGCGACATGGCCTTTGTGACCAGTGGAGAGTTGGTTCGGCATCGCCGCTACAAACATACCCATGAGAAACCATTCAAATGTTCAATGTGTGATTATGCTAGTGTGGAGGTATGTTAGTTAATTGTTACAGCACTGAATACTTCCTTGTATGCTTCAAAGCTTGTTCACCATCTGTTATAAACTCTGTTCTTAGGCATTTCCTCTTTGGCCGTTTGTTTAAAAGGCTCTGAGCAAAAAAGTTACAAATTGGGTCTGCTCTTGGAAGCAAATGGTAGGGTTTCCTCAGTTAATGAGAAAACAATTTGAGAGCATTTACGCACAGAAATCCTAGGTGACATCCATTTCCTCTTAGGAGACAATAGTTGTCATTGTTCCTTAAATTATTTGGCCTTTGAGATGATTGCAGGATTTGTAGCGTGCTCCATGTTGAGGGAGGCAGCCATCTCCTGCTGCAGCAGGATGTACTTTCAGACTAGAGGTGCCCTCCCATTTTAGAAGTGTGCATTCTGCACATTGTCTGTTTATGCCATTAAGGTGACTAAGCCAAAACTAATGAGCCTTTGCTTCAATATTGGTGAAAAGTAGCTTTGCTAATATTGGGCAATTGTCTAATCTGCTCAAGCAAATTAAGCTTTCTTGAATGCTCTCCCCTATGCAGTATTGCTACTTATGCTACAGCTTTTATATTGTGATAAGAAACTTGAGCAAGATGATGAGCAACATAATTTAAAAAAAAAAAGGGTTGTCTGCAGTGGAAGAAGGCTACAGTGGGGAGAGGTTGAGTAGGGGCTTTGGGCTTTTTTTCCTACCCACACTGTGGCTGCAGTGCTGTAATTCCAGGCCCTGTTGTTTGAGTGCTGAATAAATTGTGTTGCAGTGGTTTTCATAGTATGAATTAGGAAAGAATAACCGAGTAGGTCCTTATGTGAGCTCATGCTGTGTTTTGTAGACATACGTTGGTGATTAAGCAGCGTGGTCAGGCTGGAGTAGAAAATGTCTTTAACATTTGTGTTTACGCTGACCTTTAAGCTGGGTTTGTGCCTTTTAGGGAAAAGCAGGAGAGGAAAGGAGTTAAGTCACCCTGTTGGTTGCAGGACTAGGTTTTTCTTGTTCTTAGCAAGACCTTGATTTATCTTATCCCTCTCAAAGTAACTGGAGAGGACCCAAGAAAGCACCCTGTGGAGAAAAATATACTATACAGGGGACATAACCCGCCACAATGTTTCTTGGGTGCGTGCTTTCCCAGAACATTTTCTTGTGTCTCTCCAGGATACTTTCAAATTTTAGCGTGTCTTCAGATGCTGAGATGGTCGATAACAGTAAGGTGAGCACAAGACTAAACGAGGCTGCACTGAACAAGCATCAAGCAAGACTGGGAATGAGTTTGGGAGGTGAAGTAGAGTGGGCAGGAGCGAGTGGCTATGTGCAGTGCGAGAATGGTATTGAAACATGCTTGCTTGTTTTAGTGACAAGATAAAAATAAAAATAGACTACCTTAAACTCTTGACTGATTTCTTGTACTTTTGGCAACCCGACCTGCTCATCTATGCTAACTTCAGCCTTGCTCTTGGCTTCCAGGTTAGCAAATTGAAACGCCACATTCGTTCTCACACTGGAGAGCGTCCGTTCCAGTGCAGCTTGTGCAGCTATGCCAGCAGGGATACCTACAAACTGAAGAGGCACATGAGGACCCACTCTGGTATTGATACCATGTTTTTTTGGTGTGGTTTTTTTATGGTATAGTGCCAGAGTGCTGAGGCTGTGTACAATGTGTGCTAACACTTAAACAGCAAAAGAGATATTATTTTGTAGTTTAATATAAAACCTTTATAAAGTCTGTAGCTGAAGAGAATGCACAATGATTTGTAAGCGCTAGTAAATTCATAACCTGATAGTAATTGCTGCACTGAGAAATGAGCTTGGAGGATTCTGATTTCAGTTTGACTGTGAGGTGATGAAATACAGGCACTTCTTCCAGTATGAAGAGAAGAAACTACTGCTATTATCAGTGTTCCACTTCCCGTTGAACTTTATAGGCATTTACAGTTTCATGCTTGAGTGTAGTTGCAAAAGCATCTCATGCATGTTAGTTCATAAAGATCCTAAATTTTTTCTTCAATAGAAATAGGGATGGTTTTAGCACAGAACATTACTGGAGTGCCAAATTAATCATATTGCTAAAATTGAAGGGGGAAAAAATGCCGTTGCATGTATACGTGAGCGTTCAGAATCCCTATCCCCAAAAAAATCTGATGCCGCTTGCTGTCTTCTGGCAGCCTGCATGTAGGTCTTCATGCATTTCTCAAAGTAAGGATAATAATTTAACTCATTTGCTTAGAGATTGAACTCAAGTTTCTTTCTAGAAAGATGCATACTGAAGCTAAAACTTCTAGAGAAACAGACATTATTGAGCTCTTTCTAGAGTTACTATTTCTATCAACTAGCTGTCTGTTGCAAGGTTCTGGGAGGTTGTTTTGTTTGGGACTTCTTGGTGAGATTTCTTTTTAATAAAAGTACTTGTGCTATTTTTTTCCTTCTGCTACTGAAGGAGAGAAGCCATATGAATGTTACATCTGCCATGCTCGCTTCACTCAGAGTGGTACCATGAAGATGCACATTTTGCAGAAGCACACGGAGAATGTGGCCAAATTTCACTGTCCTCACTGTGATACTGTTATAGCGAGAAAGAGTGACTTGGGTATGTATCTCACAAAAGTGGCCGTTTGATGAAGATTCTACAAAACACTTCCCAGAATTAGAGTTCACATAACCCAACTGCTGTCTTTTTTTTTTTTTTTTAACCTAATACTTCTGGAAGCACATACAACATGAAGCACAGGCCTAGACCTGTGGCTGGTAATACACACTTCTAGCTTACAATAGCTGCTACAAGCTATAAGAATTTTCAGTTTCTTTTCATTATTTGAAAATGTAGCATATTTTCCAAGCATACAAGGCAAGTTACTGTTTTCAGGCCCATAGATGCAAGGCATTTATTGACCTTGGATTGAGATTACAACTGCGTATGGGTTGGGGTCTGAAAAACCAAAAGATCCCTTGGCTTGACCTCCTGCACATTGGAGGCCATTAAGTTTCATGCAGAGATATTTTCATCAAGCTAAAAGGTTTGAATTAGACCAAATAGTTTAATTTTCCAGGAGGTGGAGCTGTGTGCCACAGACAGGGTAGGAGAGACTGAGTTGTCACAAAAGCCCTGAGTCCTTGCAGTAGGAGAGTCTTGATCTAGTGAGCAGTACTCAGTGTGATTCTGGCAGGGAAGCTCTTCTATGTTCTACAAGAAGGTGAAAAATAATACCATGCCCAGAGCAGCTGAGGAGAAGGAAGAAGCCACGATTTGGCAGAACTTTCTGTCTATAAACAAAATATCACCCAAGTAATGGGAAGGCAGGCTCCCTTCCAATAAAGACAAGTGTAAAGTGCTACAGTGAGAGGCAGTTTGAGAGGATGGCAGTCAGTTGATGTCAGGAGCAAATGAGCTGATTTAGAACAGAGGAAAGCTGATGTTAGCTATGAAGAATTTTTCTTCTAATAATGCTTTAGTCTACCCTAAGCTACCTTGTTTAGCTGTGGTATGTTCTTAGTTGGAGGATTTTAAAGAAGTGACTAAAATCTGTGTCAGGGATTATCTGCTGGTATCCCTGTTGCCTTCTGGCCCTGTCACTCTGACTTCTAATCCTGCAGAAAATCCTGTTTCCCTGAGTGTATTACCTGGTTTCTGACTGTATCCAGGCAATTCAGAGTAGTCTTAAACATAGCAATCCACAAGATGCTTTAGTTTGACAATCAAACGTTATCAAATGCAAGTGTACTGTATCAGCACAGATTGCAACTAACAACCAAATCTAGAATCCCGTAGAAAAACTTGATGGAGTTTTTCTGCAAGACCTTTCTGTCTAGAAATCGTTCTGGTTGCTTTTAATTACGAGTCTTTTAGGTTTTTAGTTGAATCCTAAATTAACTATTTCACTTTTTTGGCTTGAGCTCAAGAGTATGTGGAGGGGATCGCTAAGGGGACTGTAGGCTAGTCTTTCATGCTTGGAAAGCCATGGTGATTAAAGCCTCCGATTCTTTTGCTCCTAGGTGTCCATTTGCGAAAGCAGCATTCCTACATCGAACAGGGCAAGAAGTGTCGCTATTGTGACGCTGTGTTTCATGAGCGATATGCCCTCATACAGCATCAAAAGTCTCACAAGAATGAGAAGCGCTTCAAGTGTGACCAGTGCGATTATGCATGCAGACAGGTAAGCTGGTGGGACTGGCACCCCTTCTGAGCGTTAGAACAGGAGCTAAAAATATGAGGTGGAAATCTTAGCTGTTAAGTTTGACCAGCTGTCAAGATCGAATTAGTTCTCTAAATCTTTTGAAGGGTGTGAAGGAAAGTTCAGTGGCCTTTGCTTCTTGGTGTAGAGGTCCCCTGTACAGAAGTACCTTCTAAGTCACAACCTTGATGTATCTGTTGACAAAGGGATAAGAGTCCATATAGGATGGAAGTAGCTGGGACTGAATATGCCATCAATCAAGATGTTCTCACGTTCCTGCAGAATCATCCTTTCCTTGATACTAAGGATAAAGTTTTGGCCTTCTTTTAGCTGAAAACTCGCTGGTCTGTATCCATATGTCTGAGTTCTCAAGTTACTTTTCCTGTCTCGCTTGTCCCTGTCAGGAGCGGCACATGGTCATGCATAAACGGACCCATACTGGAGAAAAGCCTTATGCCTGTAGCCATTGTGATAAAACCTTTCGTCAGAAACAGCTCCTTGATATGCACTTCAAACGATACCACGATCCCAACTTTGTCCCTGCTGCCTTTGTCTGTTCCAAGTGTGGCAAAACATTCACTCGCAGGGTAAGGGAATATACTGTTTTGAATTGTGGGGTTTTGGGGTGGAATGAGGCTTTTAGCCAAGGGGAGGGGAACGTGTTTACCCAAAAGGAAAGGTGGGTGCAATACAGGTCACAGTATTGATCTTTTAAATAGAGTGCTTCTTTCTGAGAGGAAGAGGTGCGGGGAGAGACCTGGTATAACTCAGAATTAGTACTAGCGTGTATTAGCGTTGACTTCATGAGCAATGTGAAAATGCAACTTTATGAATAAAAGTTAATGGAATTTACCCATTTCCCCTAAATAGTCTTCCTTTTTTTAAAAAAAAACAACATAACTTATCAGAAACGTGCTTGAAAATACAGAGCCAGAATATCTGATCTTGAATTCAATGCATGTATTTTTTGTTGTGTTTTTTCTCTTCCACTGAGTAGAACACGATGGCCAGACATGCTGATAACTGCTCTGGCCTAGATGGTGGGGAAGGAGAGAATGGAGGAGAGACAAAGAAGGGCAAACGTGGCCGAAAGAGAAAGATGCGGTCTAAGAAAGAAGATTCCTCTGACAGTGGTAAGAAACAGCTCAGTACATTCTGAGAATTACAGGCCTGTGATTCACTGTGTGTGTTAGCTGTTAGTTTGCCCGTTCTGCAGGTTTGTTCTGGCACTCGAAAGGCCTTTATCTAGTTGGCAAGCAAAAAATGATAGTACATGGCCAGGTACAGAGGTGACTGCTTGTGAGGGATAGTATAGATTCTGCTGTCCCGGGCCTCTTCCAATTCCAGGACAGAATAGTTGAAAAAACCAGTCTGATGCCCCCTGCCTAGGCTGCGCAGTTCCTGTCCTGCCTGCTCTTCTGCCTGTGAAATTCTCTGGTGATGTTTTCAGTGTCCCCAAAGAAACTGTGTGTTTCTGTGGTGCACTGCTCTGAAATGGTACATGGTCCTGCTTCACCGCTACTGGGTAGCGTGTGGCACGTCCAGACACCCCCACTGGTGTCAATAGCTTGGCTGCTTCTGTGGGGGAAGGAAGGCAGCATCCAAGAGAGTGGTGGAGGTAGTGCTGGCAATCCCTAGGGCCTGCTGAGACAGTTAAAGGGTCGAGGAGCTGGTGGTGTCTTCCCCTTCACGGGTGTGTTTGCATGTGTGCTGGTATTGAGAAGATGGCTTTTGAGGGGCTCTGACTTCCTGGACAATGTGCCAGAAGATGGGTTAGGTGCAATTTGTAATAGAGTGGCTACTGTCTGTAAGCTTCTCCAGAACAGGGAGATGACAGAAACTGTTGCAACAGGTAATGATCACCTTCACTGCGGTGGTGTTTGTGAAGGAAAAACTCAGTCATAGTCCTCCCTCCTGGTAGAGGGAAAACTTGGATTTTCCTGCTGAAGACATGACTAAGTAGTCTCAAGACCAGCCAGTTCAAAAATGATTCTGCAAAAGCAGTGTTGCTGATTAGTCTTTTATCTGGCGTGCTTTATGTAATTAAATCAAGGGGTGTAGGTTGGGAGAACAGGGATCTTTCTGGCTAGAGAATGTGTATCTGAAATTCTTACATGGCAGACAGGTTTTATAGGATGCGTATGGTCAAATGGCTTGTGCAAACCTTGACTGTAAAAACTCCATAGAAATAAGTGCTTAAACTCATGTTTGTATAGATATTTGAAAAAATGTGTTACAATCAGTTGAATAAAGCTGTGTAACTAATTGTTGATTTAAAATACAAAAAGATCGTGGAGGCAGAGAGAGTAAAATAACTGCCTTGATGGAACGTAACTCAAAATGTGGGATTCTGGGGTATCTGATTTTTAATATCTCATTTGTAGGCTTCCTGGGAGTTTAGCCTATTCTAAAAGCCCGGATTTTATGTAGTTGATATGGTCTGGGTTCAGAACAACTTTTTGGGGAAGCTGGTCAAAAGTCATGCTTGTTAGGTGAACTGATGGTGAGCACTGTATGATGGTGGCTCAGACTCCCTGACTGAGGGAGTCCCTTCAGCCTCAGATGAGTTGACAAGCGTGGGTTGACATTTGATAGATGTGAAGAATTGACTAGCGTGAGCTGAGTAGTGGTAAGAAAGAGGTCCTGACCCCATTCTCAGGAGAATTGCATTATTCGGTGTTGCTTTTATCTGTAGATCTGCAGTTTCATGAGTTTTGGCAACTGCTAAGTATCTAAAAATGGTGAGCAAAGCTGTGACCCCTGTTGTGCTAATGAGAAAAATACCAAACAGCAGTGATCGTTTTGTCTCCCATCTGGCCTGTCTGCCCAACATTAGAGAGACTGTTAGTTCATAGGCATTGAGTTGGGAGAATTTAAAGAAGCTCTAAAAAGGTGGGACCTGAGAAATCCAATAAATGAAAGAAATTTGGCTTGGGGAATATTCCTTGAGTGACTGTGTAAAACAATGCAGCATATACATGCCTCAGTGTATGTAAGGGACAGTTTGTTTGGGGGTTTTTTTGCCCTCTAGTCAGATAAACAGAAGTACGCCTTACACAGTGGCCCTTTCCTTCATGAGTGAAGCCACTCTTGTATGCAGTGGACACCCTTACAAATTTAAGGGCAATCATTTTGCCATCCAAACAATATTATCCTATTTGACATCGCTTACTGCTTTTTGTCTGCTTTGGTTTTGCCCGGGGCATTCTGAACATGTCGATGACGCTAACCTAGTAACTTTAAGGAGTGTTCTGAAGGATAAAGCGTAGGGCGATAAGCTCAGTTAACAATATAAAAGTTGCAAAAACCCCACAACTTGCCGTGAGGGCTGTTGGGTTGGAATCCGCTCCAAAATACAGTGAGGTGCAAAGAGTTGATGTGAACGGGAACTGCCATCATAAATCCTTGGAGTAGACAGGGCCTCATAAAATATACTGCATTAGACCTGTCCTGCCTCTGAGGAGAGGTCTTGGGGAAGATCCTCTTGGTCACTGGTTGGTGAACTGTATGTTGATGGCCCTGGAAAGCATGGTGGGTGGTCTGCAGACCTGTGCTCACCCATAATGCTTAAGAACTCCCCAGTTTCATGTGGTTCTGCCATATTCAACTTGAGATTTTGAGGTCTTGGACATAAGTCCCAGTGTCTGGGAGCTGCTACCCTTCTTTCCTATCTACTTAACGGAGAGACTGAAGTATGGCATTGTCGTTTCTTGAGGGCTAGGAGACTTGCTCTTGGATCCCTCTTGAGCTTTAGGGTTTCATAGAGATACTGTAGTGGCTGCTACCACTATTTACCTGTCACTGGCTCCATTTATCCTTTTGCCCCTCTATTTTCCCCACTCCTATTCTTCTCCAAATCACCTCAGCCCCTCCCCTAAGCATCCCATAAGTAGTCCTGTGTGATCCAAAACTGCCTTTCCCCTGCATCCCGTTATGTGTCCCACCCATACCCCTTAGCCTGAAAGGTGGTGGGTTTCACTCCTGGACACTGGGGCTGATGGCTCTCCTGGGAGTGTCCCAGGCAAGATGGACAAGTCCCTGGTTTGGGTTCCCACCTTCCATTGTGAACCCCTGTGCTCCTCTGCGTTGTGCAGGTGGGACTTTGATGGGCTGCTGGCTCCTCTGATGGGCCTGGGAGTAGCCCAGCATTGTATTATTTGGTCCCTCTCCTGCCATTGTCTCTCTGAGCTCCTTTGTGGATGTGCAGAGGGGTTTTTATCGCATAATCTAACGTAATTATGTTTCCTTTTGCTTTCTGAAGGACACCTTGTTCCCTCTAATATGAGGGTAACAGACTTAACAGTCTGTGCCACCACAAAGGCCTTGTTTACCTTCTTTCTCCTCAGAAGCGACTCCTTTTGGATGAGGATTTGATGGTGGTTCTCTGTAGGTGGATGTGTTTTGTTCTTGTTTAAACTGAAGACTTACCTGATGTAATGTTTCTTACAGAGGAAAATGCTGAACCAGATTTGGATGATAATGAAGATGAGGAGGAGACAGCAGTAGAAATTGAGGCCGAACCAGAAGTCGAGCAAGAGGCTCCTGCGCCACCTCCCAGTAAGAAACGAAGAGGAAGACCACCAGGCAAAGCTGCCACCCAACCAAAACAATCCCAGCGTAAGTCACTATTTGAAGCTTATGTTATGCTGCTTGCTTGAGCTGCTTTTTCCTCTGATTTGGCAGTTCTTGTAGGAGAATCGCTCCCCTCAAGTGAGCTTATTTTAAAAGTAGGTAACTGCACTTGTCTCTGCTTTGCGAAGAACTCGCCTTTTGTGTGAAATTTGTTGCAAGGGTTTCCTGGCCTTGGGGGAACGTAGCCACTTCAGACTATGCTAAAAGGAGAGGACGTTATTTTTTCTTTAGTATTATTACAATTCGCTGACGTGCAAACCGCTCGCTTATTTTTGCACCACTTACGGTGTCTCTACTATAGTACAGCTCCCGGTACCAACAGCTGTTGGTGCAAGCATCGTGGTATTCTTTCCTATGTAAACTTTTGTAAGTATTACAAACGAACATGCTTCAGGCCTGTAGTTCTGAGCGTAGCATCAATGCAGCTGTAGTTTTGACTCTACAGAGTTTCTCCGTAAGAATAGACATCGATAACTGTGCAAAGTCTAAGTAAATAAATTCTGTGAACAGAGCAGGAAGGGCAAATTTGTTCCTTCAGGGGGTAGTGGCTTCCCCAGTGGCTTGCCTGTCTGCTCAGTGCTACAAGTGTGGCCTGTGTCCTTCCTAGAATTACAGCCCCTGGAAACATTTTGTGCTGAATTTGTCGCTAGCGTGACTGGATTCCCCTGAATTTGAAGTTTTGCCTTACGCCCATACACTGATACGGTCATCTTTGTCGATTACTCTACAAAATCCGTTGTTTGAATAATGCCTTAACACCAAAAGGCACACTGGAACTGTTGTAGTGGTAGCACATCTTTATGCAGGGGCAAGGAAGTTAGATGCTTGGTACTTGGATGAGTGAGGCAGGTTGAATCGCTCCCCATTAATGTGGGAATGTGAGTTGCGGGCCCCACCTTCCCTTTCCGTGGAAGAGTCTTTAGTATCTACCGAAAAGTTAACTGGCGAGGCGTGCAGGCCAGCTCTGGAACCAGTAAAAAAATGTGTCATTTCCCCCCTCCCCCTTTGTTTTCTGCCCTTCTAGCTGCAGCAATCATTCAGGTTGAAGACCAGAACACTGGTGAAATTGAAAATATTATAGTCGAAGTAAAGAAAGAACCTGATGCGGAAACAGTAGAGGAAGAGGAGGAAGCTCAGCCTGCTGTAGTGGAAGCTCCCAATGGAGACCTCACTCCTGAGATGATTCTCAGCATGATGGACCGGTGATGGAGGAAGACCACGCTGGCTGACTGAACTGGCCTGGGCTGTGTTTAAGCGGCTCAAATCTATTTTTCCTTTTACCTTTTTTCTTGGCTTTGGGAAATGCATCATTTTAGACCATTTTACCAAACATACTGGGAAATAAAACTTCAAAATGATGTTAGAATGTGATTTAACTAGAACTTGCTGTTTTATGTTAGCATTACAGGATCATGGAACATTAGGAGATATTTTGGAGTCCTTGAGGGTTTCCTGTGAGATGCTTGATTTAGTTTTGCTCTGAACTGCATTGTAAAGCTGGTCCAAGGGCCGTGTTTACATGCACCAAGTTTTAATACACAAAAGCGGAAGCCTTGACTAGAGTATGTGGTAAACCACTCCGGACTTGCCCTTCCAGTTCCCAGAGTCCTTGAGCCTCCTTCTCTCAGTAGTGTTTTTAACTGTAAATGCAGACTTGGGAGGGTTCTAGACTTTTAAAATGTTTTTTGCTTTTCCCCACTGACTAGCTCCGGTTCTCCAAGTCGGCTGCACACGGTAGTTTTGGCATGCTCCAACTGGTTTCTGTCCTTAATATGCTTTGCTTTCTGCAAAGCATTTCTGTAATGGTCAAGCTTGTAAATAACTTTTTTTTACATTTTAATCTTTTTCCATTAATTAAGAGGTATGCAAAAATGCAGTTTAAATAAACCCCAGTATTTTAATTCCTTTCAGACTAAGTGACAAGAGAATTGATAGAGTGTAAATGTTGGAAAAGCTGTTGATAACCAATCACGTAGAGAAGAGACGTACCCAGACTATTGCTTGCAGAACAAGAGAAACCCACATGTGAAATCTGGTTTTGAAGCACACGAAACTGGCATTTGAAACATGTATAATTAACCTTCTTTTTGAGTTATAATTTCACGACTACATTTTCTTTGCTCTATCTTGTAGTTGTATTTTGTGTTTATGAATCCTATGTTAAGGCAGAAGTGGTGATTTATAAGTGGGTCACTGCAGCCCTCAAAACTTGGGCCAGGAAATTTTAATAGGTCAGTAATTATACAATTTTGGATCTCTGATAAAGTCAAAAAAGGAATAATGTGAAATACAAATGATGCCTGTATATGAACTGTCACATGTTAAAATATGTAAGCTTTTTATAGAGCCTCAGTCTTGCTGATTTCAAACAAATTTTTCTTCTATGTATCGCTTTTAAGAGAGCTATCAGTTTAGCTATCAGACTCTAGGTTGATGCATTTTTGTACTTAGCTGTACTGTGTGATATTTTTCATTATTTTAGGAAGCCAACATGGGAAAAAAAAATACTGTTATAAAATATGTAATGGGGTTTGAAAGCTGGGAAGGAGAATATACTGCTGTACAGCTAATAAATAATAATGGATTAACATGTGTGCCCGCTTCTTTGTGTATATTAACGGTGTGACCTGGCAGGGATCTCCAGGCTACAAAGCCCCTCCTCTAGAAGGATGCTGCAGGTCTGTGAACGGGGACCGGCTCTTCTCTTGCTGCGAGTGTTCCCTCTGCCCTGCGCCGAATGCAAGGTGACATTAAATCACGGTCTGCTGCCCTGCGCCGGCCGCAGGCGAGCGTGCACGTAAGCAAGGGTCGTTGCTGCGGGGAAGGCAGCGTGCGCTCCCGGTTTCCCTACAGCAGCTCCGTTGTCCACCGCGGGTCTGAGCTGGTTGCCCAGCTGGGGCTGCACGGAGGGGCCTGCAGCCGAGAGGTGATGTAAAACGTGCCGGGCTGGCCACTCGCCAACGTCGGCACTTACGGCTTGAGCGAGGAGCAATGCGGGAGTCGTCGTTGCTTTTGTTCGTTTTGGCTGTGAGTTTAAACGATTGTAGCTGATGGTTCAGATAGCAGGAACATTATTTCCATTTCGTTCTGAAGCTCAGGTGGAGTTCCCGTGGTGTATCTTCTCTTAGGTACCTGCGAGAGCAGCGTAGGGAGCCAGCTGAGGGTCAGCAGTCCGGTAGCTGCGCGCTGTGCAAGTTCACGTCGGTACCTCTCGCGCAGCTGACTTCGGAACAGGAGTCGCTGCAAATGGCACAGTAAGTACTTATTTAAAAGGAAATCTTAAAAAGCACAAGAGTTGCTAGACTTAATTTTCACCAGATGTTCGGTGGCTAGTTATCTCTGGTCCTGAGAGATGGTCCTGCTTAAACTTGCCAAGAAAAGCTGGAGGTCGATGCCTGGAAGCCTGAGCAGGATGGAGGCTCGTTGCAGCAGGTGGGAGAGGAAAATGTAGGGGCTGCTGCTGTGAGGAGGAGCCAGGTCTGGCTGCAGAAGTGGATAAATCCTCAAGTGCCTTCTCGGCCGGACAAGGCTGGTGTACTCACGAGCCCAGACAGAGGCAGTGCTCAAAGGAGGCGCGATTTTGCGTAAGCCCAGAGCTAGGGAGGCTTTGTGGTGAGCTGGAAAACCGAAGGCGTCCTCGGAATCTGTAAGGAGAGCACCACATTCATTTCTTCAACCCGCCGCTGGTAAGTGGGGTGTGAAAGATGTTGCGGTGGCTTTGTTTTCTCTGGTGACCCGTGATGGTGCCCCGGGGAGGTGTCGTGCATGCTCTTGGTCCGTGTGAGCGCTGCTGCAGGACCTCCGTGCGCAGCAGCTTGTGCCGTCCTACCCAGGTCCGAGTGACCCCAGGGCGCGTGTTGCCAGCTCCCCTGGAGTTCAGAGGAGCTGGAGGAGATGGCTGCGTGTGAACAGCTCAATGGTGGGCTGAAAGGAAGAGAGCCCGAGAGGTGTCTTTGTCCGAAGACTACGGGTACGGTTGCTCCCGAGTAGTCTTTGACCTGCTGGTGGTGTGGTGTGTTCCTTAGCAGCTCCTGCCCGGCTGGTCACAGCCCACTGCCGCAGCCGGCCTGGGGAGACGAGGCTGGTCTCCAAAGGGGACCACTGGTGGCTTCTGTTGTGCTTACCTGAGGAAATGATTTCTAAGCAGCATCGTCTAGTTAATGCAGTAGATACTTGCAGTGTTCCTGCACGTAGAGTGGGCCTGGTCCTTTATTGTGGGCTGCTTTTTGGTCTTTCTCCAGAGACCCAAGCAAGGTTTTAGTGGGGATGGGAGCAGTCACCCTGTGGCCATCCTCCTTTTTTCCTCAGCCTGGTGTTACTTTGCGATCTGCTCAGTTGACCTGGTTTCTTGGTGCCTGCTCAGTCAATAGTCCCCTTACGCAGCCTGGTTTTTATTCGATTTGAGCTGCGGCTCCTGCCTTGGGCAGGTGTCTCTGCTTGTGTGCCTCTTACAGGCTTCTGGTTTGTCCTTGGTGGAGCTGCTCTGGAGAGCTGCAGAGCGATGTCCCAGCCTGTTCCCGAGGACGCGCACCCAGGGATCCATCTCAAGCCTGAATGTGGACAGAACGTCTCTGCTCAACCCCAGTGCTGTCACCAGTGCTGGAAAAGCTGTGCCCTGCGTGCTGGACCGTGAGTGAAAAGCCAGGGCTAGTAGGGATCCGGGGAGCATCGCTGCCTCGGCCAATTGCTTGGCCTGGCTGCCATCTCCGGAGCTCGGGCTGCTGTCCTGAGGGCATCGGAGAACGGCATCGGGGCGGAGCGGGGCTGAGACCGGCTCTACGGGACTGCTGCAGCCTGCCAAAGGCTCGTTTGGCTTCCAGGGGCTGAGCGCTCCCCCGGGTTCGAGGGACTGACTCCTCTTACATTACTAAGCGGGGCTCCAAGCCCACTTGTCAGACTGAGGTTTTGTTGGCGCAAACCATGGCGTGCTGTCTTCTGCCTCATTGGAGGAAAAACTAATGACCTCTTCTACTCTTTTGGTCTTCACGTCATTGTAGCAGATGATTCTCCAGGTGAGACGACGACGAATGTAAATCAGACGGCAGCGCAAGGAGGCAGCTCTTGCAGAGCCTCTAAGAGGTGGAGGACACGGGGACACCCTTGCAGAGCAGTGAAGGGTTTCCCAAGCTGCCTGACTCCTGCAAGGCTTGTGGAAGGTGGGCAGAATCCAGACTGGTGCTGACATGACCAGGCTCCTGGACTAAACTGTCCCACGCTACCCTAAACTGTGCTGGTGGGAGCAGGGCAAGAGCCGCGGTGGATTTGCTGGTCTGAGCAGGCGTTTAAGAGCAGACTGGAACGTGTGCCAGAGCTATGCAAAATCCAAGGTGGTCTTCAGCAGGAAGTCAGGCAAGCGTGGTAGGCAGCCAACGTGGACAAGCAGGAAGGGAAAAAGGAAGCGCACGGGAAGTAGGAGGGCGGACAGGCTGCCCCAAAGGAGCGGACATTGCTTGAGCGTGCAGGGATGGAGTTGGGAGAGCCAAAGCTCAGCTGCAGTTGGACTTGGAGAAGCATGTGAAGGACAAAAAGAACAGCTTCTGTATTAAGAAGGGCTTCAGCAGCAGCAGGAAGGCTTTGGAAAAATGCAGGTCTGCTCCACTAATGACTTAGTGGCAAAGGACATGGAAAAGACCAAGGTATTCGGTGCTGCTCTTGCCTTGATTTTGGCTGGTGAGGTCTGTCTTCAGACCTCCCAGGGCCCAACCTTAATGGCAGAGTCTGAGGGAAACATCTGAAGGTGCTGAGGAAACGAGCCAATGTCATCGCACTCTCTCACCTTTGAAAAGTCCTGGTGGTCTGGGGAGGTTCATGACACCTGGAAAAAGGCAAATGTCCCACCCGTCTTCGAGAAGGGTAAGAAGGAAGATCTGGGGAACTACCCCATTGCATGCTCCAAGGAGGTGGCTGGCTGTGTGGACAAGGGGAGAGCAGTGAATGTTCACGAGGACTTTAGCAAGGCTTTTGACACGGGAGATCTCCTGTAGCCTCCTTATAGCGGAATTGAAGACATGGCGGCTGGAGAAGAGGATTACTGCGTGGGTAGAAAGTTGGCTGGGCCACCATGTTCAGCATGGTCAGCAGTACGATGTCGAACTGATGCTGGTTGTTCATGCCCTCAGGGATCGCTTGTAGGGCCAACTGGTCCATCTTGGCTCCCCAGTGCAAGAAACCAGCGAGAGACTGGTGTGAGCCTGGGGGAGGCCCCCAGGAGAGTTGCCACTGGAGCTCAGGATGGACAAGGACAGGCCACGGGAGACTGGTGTGACCAGCCTGGAGGAGAGGAAGCAAGGGGGGACCTTACTGCTGTCTGCAAGTAGCTGAGGGGAGAGTGCGGAGAAGGTTGAGCCAAACCCTTTTAGGAGGTGTCACAGTGAGAGGGCAAGAGGCAATGGAGACAAACTGGAGCAGAGGAAACTCCAGCTCGAATTAAGGAAAACCTTTCTCACCGTAAGTGTGGTCAAACACTGGAAAAGGTGCCCGGAGAGGCTGTGGGGTCTCCATCCTTGGAGATATTCTGATCTTAGCTGGTCATGGCCCTGAGCAGCCTAACTGGCCCAGTCTAGAGCAGAGGGTTGGACCCAGAGTTGACCACCAGCCAACGTTGCTCAAGGAGTCTGCAGTGGTGGAGAGCCATGGGAGAAGCTGTCACTGTGAGAGCACACAGGACATGGTCGCTGGGAGGGCACCCGGGTGTCCGTGCCAGCACAGCACAGGAGCTTCGGGGCTGGGAGGGGAGCTGTGGGCAGGGGAAAGGATGAAGTGGTGTTCTGGAGCCAGGGGCAAAGAGCTCCTACTATTACCCCCAGAGCATGGTAAGTGCTTCAAGTCCCCAAGGGTGGTCTAGGGATGGAGAGGTGCATCAGGCCGTCTTTCTGGGAAGGTCCTGGTACTCTAGGATAGAGCTGAAAATGCCCAGCCCATGTCCTCTGGGGGGGAAGACAGAGGAGAGGGGTTGCTCTGGACATCCTGACGTGCCTGGGCTTGTACAACAGGCAGGGGATGTTTGTGCACATGGATGTCTTCCTCTGCCCCGCTCCTGGGGAAGATGTTCTGCTGCAGTGATGCTCAGCGTGTTCCAGCATGTGGGACCCAGTATTTTGGGGAATGAGCTTGGGATGTGGCTTACCTGGAGCTCCTTTGTGCTTCTAAGCTTCAATAGAAGCCATCTTCTCATAGGTGCAAGGGGACAGTTGTTCCCTCCATGTCCTGAATATCCTTCCATGACAAAGCTGGGACCTGGTGCCCCTTCTGAGACATTCAGATACCAGTAGCCTGGTCTCCTGTCATCCTGGAAAAGCCAGAGATCCAGCCAGGACTGTCACTGGCAGATCCTGACTGTTGGGTGGTGAACACCTTGTGCCCTTCCTTCTTCCTGGTCCTCACCTGCCCTCTGACGTAGCTCGGGAGGCTCAAGGAGGTGCCTCAACAAAGGTTGGTCCCTGCCCTGAGCCATGTTCTCCCCAGCCACCTCCTTGAGAAGAGCTGCTGTGTGTTGTGGTTGGGCTCTATGGAGACGCCGTCCCAGCAGGGAGATGGCTTCCTGCCTTTGCTTTCACGCTGAAGGTGGTTTCAGAAGAGCTGCGGCCCCAGGAGCATGCGGCAGGAGAGCAACATCACCAGCCTTTCCAGGAATCACCTTCCTGGAATAACCTGAGTTATTCCCCCTCTGGAAAAACTCCTCGGGGAGCCCCTTGGTTGGCAAACTGCAGCTCAGGCAGCCTGGAGCTTGGTGATGTGTCAAAAAGGGCAACTTAGGGGGACAAGGCAGCTGGCACCCTCCATCCCAGCTGATGCTGGTCATGGGGACCCAGGCTGCTGGCTGAGAGCAGCTCTGCTGGCTCCCTCAGCACCTTCTCCTGAGTCTCTGGTAGGGCCTGCCGAGCCAACACTGAGAAGTGTTGGGTGCAGTGAAGTCCTGCAGCATTGCAGGGGCACAGGACAGCTTTCTGCTCCGTCCTGGAGTGCTTCTGGCTTTTTGCCTGGTCCAGAGCCTTCCCTGGGGAGCAGAGCGCTTGATGTGCTCCAAGGAGGCCACCTAGCCTCTGCCTCTCGTCCTTGCTTTAGGGCAGCGGTTTTGTCATTTTGGCATGACACCTGGGGCATTTCTGCTCTGGAGGAGCCCTGCCTGCAGCACCCTGCAGTGGGGGGAAGCAGCTATCCTCTGGAGAAGCACCCACCAACTGGAGAAGCACCCTGCGGTGGTCACCAGCACCCGTCCTCTGGAGAAGCACCCACCAACTGGAGAAGCACCCTGCGGTGGTCACCAGCACCCGTCCTCTGGAGAAGCACCCACCAACTGGAGAAGCACCCTGCGGTGGTCACCAGCACCCATCCTCTGGAGAAGCACCCTGCGGTGGTCACCAGCACCCGTCCTCTGGAGAAGCACCCTGCGGTGGTCACCAGCACCCGTCCTCTGGAGAAGCACCCTGCAGTGGTCACCAGCACCCGTCCTCTGGAGAAGCACCCTGCAGTGGTCACCAGCACCCGTCCTCTGGAGAAGCACCCTGCAGTGGTCACCAGCACCCGTCCTCTGGA